>NC_140417.1:55255486-55647986 GCF_965140295.1 Lepidochelys olivacea | reverse complement strand
GTTCCCAAGGAAGACGTTGATTTCTTCCTACCATATCCTTGATAAACAAGGATGCTTGTATTATTGCTTATTATTTCAGTGCACACAACGTACATTTAACTTTGAAGCATGAATGTATTATTTATCCTTTGCTTCTGGCTAAGTCTCTCTAAGGAGTGGGTAGGTACCACAGTCTCTGGGGACATTGTTCCCTGTTTAATGTTCGAACAACAATGCACTAGTCTCTTTGTATTGCAAAAGTGAAGAGAGGCCTCAGCTGAGATCAGGGTCCCCTTAAGGGCTGTGCATAGGCAGAGTATCAGTCATTGCCCCAGATTGCTCAGGGTCTAAACAGAGAAGATGACAGAGGGTGAAATGGGGAAAAGGAAGGATTTTTCCCCTCATTTTATAGACTGGGATGAGGCAGAGAGCTTAGCTGGCTTGCCAAAGATGGCACAGAGTCAGGGATTGAATCCAGAGCTCCTGGGTTCCAAGCCAGTGCTTTGACCACCAGCCCTTGCTTCCTTTACAAAGATCAAAAAATGCTGAGTGATGCAGAAATGAGTGGAATGCGATTGGAGAGATCTGAACCTCCTCGGGGCCCTCCCAACTTCACTAGTATCCAAGAACCCAAAGGTCTGCTGGACAAAGTGGGAGTTGCTCCCAAGAAGCTAAACAAAGATGTTGAGGCCTGGTCTACACTTAAAACTAAGGTCAACTAAGCTATATCGCTAAGGGCTGTGAAAATTTCACACCCTGCAACACAGTGAAGTTAATATAACCCCCACTGTAGACACAGCTAGGTCAACAGAAGAATTCTTCCATTGACCTGGCTACCACCTTTCGGAGAGGTGGAAAAACTATATCAATGAAAAAAACCCCCTCCGTTGATGTAGGAAGCATCTACACTACAAATACAGCTCTGTAGCTATGCCACTGTAGTGAAGACATACCCTGAGGTGACTGGGTTGAGAATGCTCCTTTAATTCAATTGAACACTGGGGAGTAATGCGGGGAGTCAACATGGAGGCTGAATTCTTTGTTTCTTCCAGGCTTTTTTTCCAGGTCAGGAGTGGGGGATTCATGAGTGGCTCAGTAGAGAAGAAAGCTCTGGTGGGAGTAGGCATGGAGATGGAAGTTCCTCTCCCACTCCAAGAGAGGGTGTCCTTTTCAGGCCAGGCTTTGGGACAACGGATCTGGGGAATTCATGATGGTGTCAGGCAACTTAGCACAGCTCTGACTGCGGCTTTCTGGATGCTTTCCATGTATTTATCTCTCAGGTCATTGTGCTAACAGTGCGGGAAGCCTGAGGACTGACTTAATTACAGCAACCCAATCTCTCACATCTCCACCGTCCATTGAAACTCGAATCCACCTTCATGTGCTCCCCCTTTCACAGAGAGCCTCCTATCAGGCATCTAAACAAACAAGTGGGTAAGACAGAAAGGAGCTTGTTTCCCAGGGCTGTGTCTGCGAGGGAGGAGTGGCAATTAATGCAGGAGGGACCGAGGTGAAACCCAACATCAAAGGCAAGAGGCTGTCAGCACATTTAACTTTAGAGAAACTCTTCTCCTAATAAAAAAGGAATGACCTCGTTACTGCGGACACTAACAGTTCCCAGGGGAACCCCAGAAGGCTGCTGCCTGCACTTTTAATATTCGCTTTACAAACAAATGGCAAACCTTGGAATTATTTCGGTGTTGTTCTTGGCAAGTCGTTACAATGTTGTGTCCTTATAAAAAATCATTGAAGAATTTATGTAGTGTGAGTTTACTTTTCATCGGCCTCTTTTCCTTCCTATCAGTCTCTCTCGTGCTCCTGGAGTCTGAGTCATTTTCAGAATGAATGGGAAACATGGAGGAAGGGGCATTCGCTGCTACTACAGTCCAGCAGGAGGCGCTGTATGAAATAGTAAAGGCACAGGCTGTAGGAGAGCTCCCTGCTCCTGCAGTCCCAGCTGGAGGCGCTGTATGAACTGGTTTTGTAGCACAGGGTCAGTGGATTCATAGCTATTTTAGTCCCAGCTTCTCCAGGCAGGAACTACTGTAGCAGTGATGTCAGAAATGCTAGCTGTGACTCAATTTGCAGATACACCAGTCCTATATGAAAGCCAAAAGGAGAGAGAGGGTGGGCAGAGGGAGGGGGAGAAGGTTGCTGTTAATAGAAAGAGGACCTGAAAAGTAGGAGCACAGAATGATTCTATACAATCAGCTAAATAACTCTAAATTATACTAGCCTTCTCTTCTCACCAATTAAACCTTTTCCCCAAATTACCATATTTTGAGTCACACAGAAGTATTCTGGCATGCTTTCTTGGTGTTAAATTCTCGGTGTGATACACAGGAGGTACAGACAACAGTTTTGTTTCTTGTTGGCAGTATATGCATTGCACTGAAAGTATACCCTCTGGTCACATATCTTGAGCACTTGGACAATGACCCACAAACTTGCATGCACTTTCCCAGCATGCATGGATGAACAAACGTGGGCACACTCAGACACATATATGCACACACCGCAACACTCCAGTTCACACAGGCACATGTAAACACATTTGCATATCTATATACACAACACCTAGCTGCCTACCTGTGCTGATTTGCATGTGCGCACAGCCAGATGTATGTACGTCCATGCATACATATGAGTACATACATCCTCAATCACACAGGGTACTACACAGTACATGCGTGCTGCCCACTACTGTACACATGCCACATGGTGGAATCAGAGATGCTGAAGCGTGGATCAAGCCAATGTGGAGGTCTTCCTGGGTGGTGCCATGACAGGGCTTTCAACTAAGAGACTGAAATCCTGCATTCTATTCCCAATGCTGTTGTTAACTTGCTGTGTGACTGTACACAAGCCACTTAACTTATCTGTTTCAGAGTAGCAGCCGTGTTAGTCTGTATTCGCAAAAAGAAAAGGAGGACTTGTGGCACCTTAGAGACTAACCAATTTATTTGAGCATAAGCTTTCGTGAGCTACAGCTCACTTGATGAAGTGAGCTATAGCTCACGAAAGCTTATGCTCAAATAAATTGGTTAGTCTCTAAGGTGCCACAAGTACTCCTTTTCTTTTAACTTATCTGTGCCTCACTTTCCCTTCTATAAAAGGGATGATAATGCTCCTCTGCCTTGGGATGAAAAATTCTGTACTTTTTTCACATATGTTATTATATACTCAGCCTCTCTTCACCTCCGGATTGGGCCAAGGGAGCCCAAGGCTTTTGACTTTTAGTTTGAGGGCTCAGTCTACGGCCCATCTATTTCCTTGGGCTCTGGCACGTGAGGCTGGGGTGGGAGAGAGGAGGAGATGGGGGTTCAGACTGGGCCAGGCCAGGTGTATGGTTTACAGCTGGGCTGAGTCTGTTGGATTTCTGATGGCTGGGTGTGTTCAGACGATGATGGTGGACACATTTTAGACATTCTAAATTAAATAAATAGCTGCCAGGAGTGAAGACTGGCAGACGGCCACACTCAAGTATATGAAACTGGAGCCCCAGCTGTGAGCTGGGCTTTGCATCAGTGAGCTAGGCAGGAGAGATGGGCCAAAGGGAGCCTTTTCATTCCCCGACCCTCCTCCTGATACATAACAGAGCAGGATCTTCCACTCCGAAGGATCTTCCACTCTGAAGTGCATGCCATCTGGGTCAGGTCTAAGGTCTGATCAAGCCCCCAACCAACTAGCACCCAGGATGCGACCAAAGAAGCTGCAAGGAGGACCCAACAACACATCCCTGCTTCCCATACCCAATCCACCATGAGCCATCCTTCCCTGTGCCAGCAGGTTGGCTCCACTGTTGGATGTGTAACTGGTACCACTTGCCTCTCTCTGCCCCCATCTCCTCTGCATAGTCACATCAGGGCAGTGCTTCACTCACAGACCCTCTGGAGAGCTCACGCCAGAAGAGTGAGAAGACCCAGAAGAGTGGGCTGGACGAATGGCTTAGCAATAACGCTGTGTGCTCCCGTGCCACCAGCTGGGGGTCAGGCTTTCAGGAGAAGGTGGGTTTTGTCTCATGGCACTAGCACCCCTGCCTGGTGAATCAAGGACCCTCCATGGACTTCAGTGCAGGCATCCCAGCCAGGTGCAGGGACATGATCCACAGCATTAAAACAAAAGGAGGAGGAGTAAAGGGTTATCTGGAATTAAAATTAGTCTTCTACACAGGTGCAAAGGAGGCCTTGAGGCTTGGGCCTGAGATTCTGCTTATTTCCAACTAGCCTAATACAGGCCATGTGGCCAGTAGTGACCTCAGAGGATCCAGAGAAGGGGTTTGCGGAGGCTGAAGAAACCATACACTGGGTTATCTAAAAGCAAACGCCCCTTTATACTAGTGCACTCAGGGTGTCACCAGAGACACTCAGATCATGCCTATCACACATGCCTGGAGAACACAGAACACACACGCAGACTCTCAGCGCAATTCACACACGCAGGAACCAATGTACTATACCTGCTGGCCCATGCACGAAACTCCCAGCCCTGATGGGGAACTCGCAGCAATGCAACAATGGACCTCATTCTCACTTATGCTAAGACCCCTTTGTGCTCCTCTTGCAAATTTAAGGGGGCTTAAAGGGACCGAAATGGCCTCTGGGGAATCTCTCTGCACAGGGGGATTCCCTGGCTGGTGGAGAGTGGTGTATATGGGCTCTGCACTGGCCCTGCTGTCAGTCATTGCCATAGAGGGAATGGCACGAGGTAGCTGGTGGCAGGAAGGGGCAGGTGGAAGGGAGAGGCGAGGCCAGAGTGTACCGCACTGTGGGGATTCTCAGCCACCTTGGGCCCCCGACGCATTTGGAAATGTTACCCTTGTCCTTGTTTCCCAGAGATCGCAATGACCCGATTGCCGTTTTTCACACAATTTCATATTTTTGACAGAAATATTTATCAGCACCATTGCCAACGTTTTTCACTGACTGAAAAATCTGTTTTTCTTTTTGTTTAAAAAACCCCCAAGATCAGCTCATGGGAAATGCTATTTAAAGCTGAGCATGTGCCAAGTGCTGCCCCCTGTTTGGGGAAAGGGTTCATTTTTGAAAAAAGGCCCTTTTTTTTACACCACCAGTGAAAAACATTTAGCGCCAAAACTCCGTGCCCAGCTGGAAAGCTGCATGGTTCCTGGGAGCTGCAGCGCATCTTGTAGGCTTGGACTCAGACGGAGCTAATAAAGTAGGGTCTGATTTTCCATCCCTGATTTTGTGGGAGTTTTGGCATTGACTTCAGTAGCAGGTCTGAGCCCTCAGTTAAGGAGTTATATAATGCAGGTACAGAAACAGGCCGTGAGCCTGCAAGTGCAGCCACAAAGGCAGAATCTAGTCCCCACACAGAGCCCATCTGACTTCACTGGAGCCATCATGCATGCAGAGGGGACTGCCAGCACAGGAACAGCTGTATGCTGTGGTGGTGGGAGCCATGGAAATGCCTAGCTAGATAAGTAGGTACATAGGTGAGTGGCGCTGTCGCTGCATGACCTTGGTTTCTGGGCCTCAGTTTTCCCCATGTGTAAAATGGGGCTTACCTCCCTGGTAAAGTGCTTTGGGATCTCTGGCTGCAGAGTGCTAGATTAGAGCCAGCTGTTATTACAGAGCGACAGATTGGGGCCAATTTCTCTCTCTTGTACCAGTGCAAGGTTGGTGTTGGAATAGCGGCTGTTCCATGGGTGTAGTATAAAGTTGAAGTCTCGTAGCCTTTGCACTGGTGTCCCAGTTCCCAGCCCTGAGCTGGCAGAGCTGGGCTTCGCAATTCAATGTCCCCAGTGCCCCCTGCAATCTGGAGGGAGCCAGGTTGTAGTCTAAGAGGTGAAGTGAGACTGAGTGCAGGGTGTGCCTTTTAGCCATTGTTCAGCCATTGAAATGCATGACACCGAATCTGCTGCTGCTCAGTGTGCCAAATAAGCAAAGGTGCCGTTTATCAAGGTGCCTGTACAATGGAGCTGAATATACTCACCTGAGGCTGCTTGTTGAGCTGTTGTGGCACTTTCATTTACTCTGTCTGTCTGTCATGGTGTACGTGTGCTGACGCTGATTTACTCCCATTTCAACGCACTATGGAACTTCTAGGGCACGGCAGCAGGGTCCCCATGGCCGGTTAGTGTGTGGCACTCAGGTGTGTTATAGATTTACACACCAGCTTGCCGTGCACCAGCTCTCCATCCAGACAAGCGCTCAGATGCATACTGTGCCTGTGAGCACATAACCATTCTCAAGCGAATTCAGGAGCAGAAGCAGTCTCATGTCGTCAGTCAGACTCTCAGTTGTGATGCGTGAAAATGGGGACGTTGTTTTTGCCAACCCTCACTCCCAAATTTTCACAGTTCGTCATGGGCCAACCTGCAGCCCAGAATGTTCCTTTACATGCACCATCAGTCCTTGCCTCAATGAGCTTCCACACTAAGTAGGCAAGACAGACAAGGAAGGGAGGGGAGCCAGAAGCACAGTGAGGGTAGATACTACACTAATGGGGCAATATAAGCACTTACGCTAGAGAAGCAGAGCCAGGAACAGAACCCAAGTTCCCGATTCCTAATCAAGTGCACTATCTACTAGGCCATGCTGCCTTTCAAGTGAGAGTAACACGCCTGTTAGCGTGTGTGTGTGTGTGTGTACATGCGCACTAACACCCACACCCAGGACTGCACTGCAAAACTAGCCTTTTCCTAGGGGTTCGCTCCCACAACTGATAACTAAGGTTTGCCCGTTGTCCATGGCCGAGCTGAAGCAGTTTAGCGACAGGACAGACATTGGTCTCATGTGTAGGGAGCTTGCACGACCAGGCCCTTTGTTAGAAGGTTGGGGCCTGCAGCCCTGCAGTTATCAAGTTACTTCAAAGTCTCGTGACACTTGCAGTGTCCCAGTTGCCAGACTGGAGCCTGCAGAACTAGGCCTCACCATTCAGCGGCCCCCATCCCCCACCTCTGTAGTCTGGAGGGAGCCAGGCTGGTGGCCATTGCTGCTGTGCTGTGAGGGGAGGCATAGGAGAGGGTGTGAAGAGGAGAGGGGGAGAAGGGAAGAAGAGGCCATAGGAGGAAATGAGAGCAGCGATGGAGGATGGGGAGAGGTTGTGCTGGGCCTTGAAGTTGATGCTGAAGAGGTCGTGGCTTGATTTCTGCATTAGGCGGGTGGGGCCCAGAACAGAGGAGCAGGAGACCTGATCCAGTGCTGGCGACAGTCTGAGTCCTCCCAACCTGAAGCAGGTGTAATTGGGAAAAGCCTTGAGCATTTCCAGGCTGCAGAGAGTGGCCTCTTTAACCCCATCCCTGGATCAGCGCTCCCCAGCTGGCGCACTGACCCCACCTGCGTTAAACACGTTCCTTGCAACTCCTCTCCCGCTCGGCCCGGTGCCTGCATCCCTCTCCTCATCCCTCTCCCCTGAAGCCCCCTGCTTGTGGGCTCCTTGATATTTTCCAGTCCTTTCCTAATGAGCACTGCAGAATTACAGCTAATTAAGGATGTAAATGATGCTGGAGAGCGAGGGGATGGGAAGGGGGGGTTGCTACTCGCTGTGTGCAACTCTGCAGTAAAGTGTCTCCTACCTCAGCAGAAAAGTTATCATGGGAGACAATGTCAACTTTATGGGAGGGGGAGGGCCCTTTCGCCCGCGCCAGCCCTGCCTGTAATCACGGCAGCCTCGCTTTTATGTGTCAACTCTGCAGATGCTGCTGCCCTGCCTCCCAAATGCTGCTTCGTCAGCTGGCACTTTTGCAGCGCCTTGGGTCTCTCGTGCTTTCCCTGCCGCTCTCCTCGTCTTGCATTCTGGGTAGAGAGGGGCTCAAAGATTCGGAGCCGTCTCTGGAAGACACCTGGGCCCCGATGGGGCTGGGGTTTGGTCCAGCTCAGTGCAATGACCAGGCCCGCTGAGGGATTCGGATCTGTTCCAAATGCCTCTGGCTGCTCGCAGGGATAGAGGTCTGATCTGTGAGCTGGGGTGGAGATCTGTGCTCAGGGCCAGCTGCAGCACTCCTGGGAACCAGGAGGCCTGCCAGGAGATTTGGAGAGAGGCCGATGCTGCGTCTGAATCTCCCTCTGCGTCGGCCCTCACAGCAGCGCTGCCTGAAGGGAGAAGGGCTGGTTCCACTATCTTGGCAGAGATGGACGGTGGCGTTAGGAGGCGCTCCGCAGCCGGTGGCACACGCTCGCAGCCAGAGCTGACGGCTTGCTCCACGTGGCCTGCAGATACATAAATAAATGGGCTGAGCACCCCAGGCCTGACCACTGCTCCGCTGTCTGTGCCCTGCTGTTATTCATCTGTCGCTGACTGTGGGGTGGACCAGGGCACAGGAGTCCTGGCCCTTTCAGGAGACAGCTGTCCCTTAAGGCTGGACCAGACAATGAGGGGTGGGAGGCAACTCCCCTAGCACAGCACTTAGACTCTGGCTGACACCCTAAAGTAGCTCCATACCAGAGGCCAAATTCGTCCCTGGCCTAACTCCACTGACTTGGGCCCTGGTGTCAATGAGGGCCGCAGCTCAGCCACCCTGAGCTCAGAGCCCTTTTGCTCCTCTCCAGCCCCATGGACAATATTCTCTTCCATGCCCCTTTGTTTCGGAGCTAGCCAGCCTAGGGCTGTCGTGCAGGCTGGTGAGTGGGACTCTACTTTTCTCACGTGGACGTGAGCATGCACCAGGCCTAGTGCTCTGGCCTGTGTATCCTGCAGCATGCAGAGACTGGGAGGTGTGAAGCCTGGGATTTATGCAGTCCTCTGCTCTGCAGGGAGCCCTGCGGCCATGAGCACCTGGGCACGTGGTTTCTTCATGCACTCCAACACTGGGAGCTGGCATCCTGGCAGCAGCGCACGGGGATGTGGATTCTACAGCACTGAGCAGCTGTTTGAATTCATGCCAGCCTCACTGGGTCCTCCTGAGTTGCATTTCAAAGTGCTTGGAGTCCCTGTTGGTGTATTTCTCCACACATGGCCCAGTCAAATGAATTGTGAAGGCACGTTTGTCCTGGCCCTGAGTTCAGTCTGTCTGTCCTAGTGCAAGCAGGGCCGGACCCCTGACGGTCGAGCCAGGAAGCTCTCTGGTTGTCGTTGTGGGTTTCGTTGTTGTTGTTGTCTCCCCAGATCACTGTGCAATATATTCCGATTTTTTTTCTTGTCATTAAGCTAGTGCCTGGGAGATGATGATGCAGTCCCTATGTGGGCCGCAGAAAGCACTTTGAGCCGTGCTGGAGTCGTGCTGGGTGGCTCTGATAGCAGAGCTAATGGGAGCGAATGGGATGCAACGAGCTGTTCTAATGACACCAGCCAGGGAAGAGACAACAGTAAGAATAAATAAATGTTAACTATTTTCCTCTGCCAGACATTTGCATCTATTGCCATTAAGTTCATTTAAATAAGAGAGAGAGGGAGAGAGAAGGGGAAACTTACTACCACTCTTCATAACGAGTATCTAAAAATAAATTAGGATGCTGGGATGCACTTAAGGCATTTTAAAAATAAGTCAGATTTTTTTCCCCTTCTTTTTTCTTGAAGTGTTGGAGGGTTTTAATTTGGGCCGAGTAATTTGGGTGCAAACGCTTGGGCGCCTTTCGTTGGGAAATTGGGAGGAATGCAAACAAGATTTCACTTCATTAAACAGGGGCAAACACTAGAGAAATTGCACTTACTTATGGAAATGACTTTTAAACATGAACAGCATTTACTTGCATTGCCTTGCGCTGAATTTTTTTTTCCAAAAGATTATACATGTGAATAATTCACTGCGGGCCAATTAGATGATGGCTTCATTTCTAACCTCTCACTTTCTTTCCACCACCCTGGCTATCTCCCTCATCACAATTTCAACCCACTTCCTGCCAAGAAAGAAAGAAAGAAAGATCAAATATTACACACTCACACCAGCTTCCTGAGAAATAGATGCAGAGAAAGTGTGAGGGAATAAAGATCAGGGACTGCCATCTAACCCCAGAGATACTGGTGTAAAATAGGAGTAATGTCATTGAGTTTATTCCAGATTTACACTGTTGTTGCTGAGAGCAGAATCTGACCCAAAGGCTTGAAATGGAAGGAAAGAATGAGGGGATGACATGAAAGGGAAAAGGAGACAGAGGTGGAGAGATATGCATGCCAATCGCTGGCAACATCGGGCCTTGGACTTAGACAAAGTGGTTTGGATTCATCTGGTTTAATTCCATTGGCTTCAGTGGGGTCACGTCAGGGATGTTGGAGTGGCAAAGCTCAGAATCATGCCCACTGAAGTGAGTGGGAGTGGCACATGCAGATACAGGGGCAGAATCTGAACCAGAGGAGTGTGGAATTGAAGAGGAAAGGAAGAGAGAGGAGATGAGAGGGGAGTGAGGTGTCCCCTGAGCCTTTGGCATGGGGCCTTTTGTGAATGTTCCCTCTAGCAAGAAGGTTCACATGTACAGACAGTGCTCCAAGGGGTTTCCTGTATTTCTCCCTGTAACAGATCATATGAAAAATCACCTGTTCTGCACTTAGCACTGTCATTAACCTCTGTGCCTGGGGATTTTCCTGACTGGATATGGACAGCCAACATGCAGCGTTTGGTGCCACCAGGCTGTGATGAACCTTACGGGGTGTTTGGAGGATTGGATCTTCGTTTCCATCTTTGTCAGGGTGAGAGCAACCGCCTTGCATTCTTCTCCAGTGGATGCATTTCATCAGTCACTTGCCAGATTCAAATTAGCATTGGCGGAATCCAGGACTACAAACCCCAGTCACTATCTTACATGGGGTCCTTGAAGAGTCATCTTCAAAGTGCTTTACAAGTGTCGATGGACTGAGTCAGTGCCTATCCATTGCTCTAACTAAAATATACAATTCAAAGAATAAAATCCACCAAAAGCACAGTAACAAAGTGCATATTGAACTCTCCATGCAATATCTATCTATCTATCTGTCTAGTTTCTTACATGGCATTTCAATATGATTTTTAGGGCTTAATGTGTGTTAAGTTAATACTGTTTCCAGTAATACATTAAAGTGCTCTAGGGAACTTTTAGTGTACACTAACAGGATCTACACGGGCCAGTTAGTGCACAACACATTGGTGTGCATTGGAATTCACTCCCCACTATCTGATAATACACATTACCGCCCCGTGGAGACAAGCCCTTCTATAGCAGTTATATATGGTTCCAGTGTATCCCAATAATAGTCACCCACCGTAGCAACAGTAACAACCCTAAGATTCCCACACTTGACCACTTATATCCCTCAACCTACCTGTTCTAAATGCCTAAAAGAAATGATGAATTTTGCAGCTTGTCTAGGAGAATTACACATCTGAGCTCTGGCAGACCACAGAGAACACTTAATTCCTATCTTCCCTTCTTAGAAAACCCCCTGACAGCACCCCTTCCATTTCTAAGCAGGAGACTGCGTAGCCCAGCACCTGCACTGATCCCCGCTGAAGGGGTATTGCCTGAGATTTGTTCAGCTGGAGATGATGCCTGATGGGTGCTCATGACACCACAATGAGATGAGTCTAGTCTGATCTCATCAGCTACATGTTACAGATACAGAGGTTAAGGCCAACATTTTCCAACACATCTATTTATTTTGCGTGCTTCCATTTTTGAGTGCTCAACCTGAATCCCCTAAGGCAGCTCAAGGTGTGCATAAAAAGCTAGCAGATGTCATTTGAAAATCTGTGCCTATGTGACTCAGCTAACATCACAAGGCAAGTTGGAACTAGGCTGAAGCTAGCTAAAGTGGGAGCTAGGTCAAGATTTGGTAGGACCAAGGCAGGTGCTCAGATCATCGCTCTCTCAAATCATCCCAGCTTGATAAGACTTCTTCTTCATGTCACATCTCAGTGAAAAAAGTTATCTGGTGAGGCCCATCTTTTTTAAAGACAATGTGCCAACCAGAGACACTGCTGGTCTGAGCATCTCTTAAACGACCAAACCAGTTGAGTTTTGCATCACAGAGATTCATAGAGTCACAGTTTTGCGTCACAGAGATTCAGGTTTAGGTTGGATATTAGGAAAAACTTTTTCACTAGGAAGGTGGTGAAGCACTGGAATGGGTTACCTAGGGAGGTGGTGGAATCTCCTTCCTTAGAGGTTTTTAAGGTCAGGCTTGACAAAACCCTGGCTGGGATGATTTAGTTGAGGATTGGTCCTGCTTTGAGCAGGGGGTTAAACTAGATGACTTCCTGAGGTCCCTTCCATCCCTAATCTTCTGTGATTCTATGATCTAGTCTGATCTCCTTTAAAACAGAGGCCATAGGACTTCCCGCAAAATAATTCCTGGAGCACATCCTAATTAATAACCCTACCAGGGACAGGTTGAGGGGAATGGATTGTTGTACTGAACTGCATGCTGGTTTTTCTTCTTGTCTAGAAAAGATAAAGAAGGTGTGTGTTGTGAGAGAAAATATGGCAGAAGCGTCAGCAAATATGGAAATCTCAGACTTCTCTTCATCCTGGACTAGATCCCACAAAAGGATCGCCATGGGCATAGCCATATGAACCCTTTGGCAGGGTCTAGCCCCCAGATTCCACATGGCAAGCTCCTCTGCTCATCTCACCCTTTCCTCAGACCTGGTCCAGACTCATCTGAGAAGAAGCCATTTGTCCAGGTGGCTTCTTCCTCTTCTAGGCTCATTCCCAGTAGGATGGGTGATTAGGTGGAAATAAGGGAAGCTCAAACCAAACCTTTCTGGAAGCTCTGAATAGTTTGCTTATATGTGTCTATTGTTGCCTGTACACACCCATCTATCTCTCTTTCCATCTGTCCCTCACTTAGGTACCTGAGCTCTGCACGGAGGCCTGGCTAGTCCTCACTCTGTCTGGAAGCAGAAAGGATGAAACATCACAAGTGAGGCTGCCCTTGTGGATACAGACAGCACGACCTAGAGGTCTGAGCATCAGGCCAAGTCCAGTCACTCCTGAGTCCCACCCCTGGATCTGCCACCGACTCACTGTCTGACCTTGGACAAAGTCACTTCCCCACTCTGGGTTTCAGTGTCCCCATCTTTGACCTGGGATAAAGACACCCCCCCCCAAACACGGGGTGTGGTGATGGCTAAAGCCCACCCTGCTCCCAACGATGTCAACAACAAAACTCCTGGGGGCAGTTGGTGTCTCTCTAGCACTTTGACAGTGCAAGCGCTATCTGACTGCTGAGTGTTGTTACTCCCGACCTGGCTACAGAAGGGGTAACTGGAAGCTTGCAGGAAGGCCTGTGCTAAGACGCTTCCAGTCCTATTTTACAGAAGCAGGAGGTTCAGATACATAGAGTGTCCATCCCAGGTCTCTCCTGGGCAGGTCCAGTGTACACAAAGAGGAGGCCTCAGGATGTGAACTCCTTTCCGGTTGCTAGAAAAATCCCTTCCCTCACTGCTAGGAATAGAATCACAGTCCTGAAAGTGCAGCACGAGACTTTTCCATTAACCCCTTTTCTGTGTGGCTTGCTGGGCGACTCCCGGGTCCTGCCTGCACTGTGGTTTCTGCTGCGCTAAGGGACAACAAAGTTATCCCCTGCCATGCTTAAAACACACGTCAGTGCTGCTGTGTCAATGGGACCAGCCAGTATCCAAAGCATGTTCCTGAATGGCGCCACTGTCTTGCAAAAATCCAAGGCACAAATTCAGAGTGGAAGGAAGCCTGAGCTCATGGGCCATACACCTTTCTGGCCCCTCTTCTCACACCTGCTGACACATTCCCTCAGGATGGATCCCTTTGGCGATAGCATAGCTCGGGGACACTGCGTGGTCCCACCTGAATGAATCATATTCCAGCTGCATTGGGGGATGATTATATTGTGGACAGGTCCCTCCATAGAGTAGATGAGCCCTCCCAAGCACCATCCACCAACGTGCCAATTCTGCCACACCTTTGCTGTCCCCGTGCTATTCACACACTGTCCCGTCACTGCTGGGTTATAGTGCTGGAGCCCACAGCCTAGGGGATATTGCCTAAATTAGGGGAACAGGGGAAGAGTCCTGCTTTCCCTGATTGCCTGACTCGCTTCCTCCGGGAGCTCCCCGCCGGCTGTCTTCCCAGCATACTAGCTCTGAACTGTTTCCCGGGGTATTTCATGGTCATTTTGCCAAAACGTTTCCTTTCTCGTTATATTAGTCAACCCATCTCCCGGCTTTTCACAGCTCCAATCCTTGGTGCTTTTACAGCCGCCTAACTGATTACACTTTTATTGGGTCACAAGTGATGACCTGAGAGTTTCAGGGATGGAAGGAACAAGAAAACTCCTGCTGGGAGCAGCCCATTTTAGAGCCACCATGTCAATTACGGTCTCAAATGGCACCTCGCCTCTTTATTTATTTACCCTGGAGGACCCTGCTATGCCCTCTCCAGCTTCCACTCCAGACTGATTGACGGGCCGAGCAATGAGCTGAAGGTTTCTCAAGAACCTTCTATAAATACATTTGAAACCAAGTCAGGCCCCTCCGCCCCACCCCGCTGCAAATCCAAACCTTATCAGAAAGGCTTCCTAACCAAGCAGAAAATGGAATATTTAGGCCATGCACATGAGGCTGCTCTAAGTTCCACTGGTGGTTCGGCAGCTGCAGCCAGAATACAACAGGTGCTAAGGTCCACTGAGCCCAGTTTGGCTGGAACAGAGGATGTGGATGAGCAGCGTTAGTCCAGATTGACACCAGTGGATATGAGCCCAAAGAATGGTGCTGTTGGAGTCAGGGTAAGGGAACCAACCAGAACTGTTCGACCAGTGTGAGGCCTTTCATCTGTGGGACATTTGGGAAGACATGGTGTGTATTGTCTGGGGCTCAGCCAGGTGCTGGTTCTGGGGACCTAAGCTCTGGGATGGAGAGGTGGAAAGAGTCTGGGCTCCTTTGGAATATAACAGGAAGGAAAGAAGGGCAAGAACAAGGGAGCGTGCAGTGGAACAGAAGGGTGGCCAACACCAAACTGGTTAACACAAGGCAGTTAGCCTGTGGAACTCATTGCCACAAGATATCATTGAGGCCAAGAGCTCAGTACGATTCAGAAAAGGATTAGACATGCATATGGATAACTAGAATAGCCAGAGTTACAATGATAAAGATTACAAAACAACCTAGAGTTTGGGAAGGGACCTAAACCTTCCTGCTTCAGGGCAGGCGCTGACCTCTAACTACTGGGAGCAGGATATCCCATAACTGCCTCTTGCAGGGGTTCTTTTATCTTCCTCTGAAGCAGCTGCTGCTGGTCACTGTCAGTGGCAAGCTACTGGAATAGATGGGCACGTGGTCTGATCTAGTCTGGCACTTCGTATGTTCCTAGGACATGGGGTAGAGAAGCTCACAGAATGGTGTTTGTACAAAGTCATCAGGAAAATATGCAATTAAAACAGGATAAGCAGATGTGTTGTTGCATCTGTATGTGTATTCTCCAACCGCATATTAGCTGCATTAAGGCGAGGGGCAAGAAGGACTAGGGACATGTAGAAAGGCGCAGAGATAGGTCATTATTAACTCAATATCATGCTGTATCTCCACACATCCTAGCAAAAGAAACAAACCTAAAGGCCTCACTGAACAGTGGAATCCTATCAGATCTGAGTGTCTGCCCCACTGCACTCACAGATCTGAGCATCTTCCCCTGCCCGCCCCCTGCACTCACAGATCTGAGCGTCTGCCCCCCCAGACTCCACAGCCTGCTGTGCCCAGAGATCTGAGCATCTGCCCCACTGCACCCCTTAGCCCGCTGCAACGTCACAGATTGGAGGTGCTTCTGCACTGTACCGTACGCTGCTTTGCTGCTGTGTAAGAGTTCTGAGCTTCATCCACCACTGGTCTTCCTTATATAAGAGGATCCTGATTGCATAGAGAGCATGTTGTGTGTCTCGATATCACAGTGTAGGAGACACTCTCATTTCTATGTGGCTGTTGGATTGCTAACTCTATGGAATTTATAGGGCTTATACCTGGGCAAAGTCAGGCCTGTATGTTTGCATGGTTTCCTAGAAGTTTATTCTAGTCCAAGGGCCTTGTGGACTAGGCAGATACACACACACACTGCTTAGATGTCAGCTCTCTAGGGCAGGGACTGTCTTTCTGTTTGGTGTTTGTCCAGCTCCTGGCACAGCGGGGTCCTGGGCCATGCCAGGGACTGCGTGGCGCTACCACTGTACAAATAATAAATAATCCCAGTACATGATCCAACAGTTGCTCAACTTCTTTACCAGGCTCTGCAGGTCCTCCTGGCTCAGAGGCTGGGCAGGAAGGGACCTGAGCTCTTCCCCCACATGTGATGCTCAGGAGCATTGAGATGGGGAGGGCTGTTATTGATATATCTGACGCCAAAACAAGCCTCGTTCTTTTCTGCAGCCGCCTCACAACAGATCTTGTCTCTGGGCGGCAAATCCACCCCCAAAGGCTGAGGTGAGCAAGTGCCAACCGCTTGTATTGACATTTCCAAGGACACAGCTACCGAAGGTACCATGGTGCTTAGGGCTGCAGCCGGCTGTGGAGGGAGCTCTGTTTAGTTATCAGTGCATGGGGTGTAGGGCTGAAGAGCTACTGGAGTTAAGCGGTGGAACTTCCCGCAAAGTGCCTGGTGCGTCCCTTTTTTATGGGTGTCTGGTGTGCACGGAAGTCACCTCTGAGCTGAACTCAGCAGCACTACCTGCATGATACATCTGTCAGGCCAAAGACAGTCATTGCCTCAAACTGGCTTCCCAGTGGGGCTGACCACCGCTGGGGTGCGTGCAGACGCTGGAAAGATGCTGCTTGTGTTGGCTGGCGCTGGTGGGGCATTGCCACAAGCAAGATTACGCTGCTAGGGACTCAGCCAGCATCTGCAGGGCATGTTACTGCTTCCTGAGTCCCTGGTGGTGTCAACACCCCATTGGGGTGAGCACAATACCCCATTGGGGTGAGCACAATGCTGCTGTTTCAGCCCTGACTGACACCAACTAGAGCCGCTTGAAAAATGAGTGATTTTGCAAAGGGAACGTCCCACTAGGATTTGATGTGGGGGTGGCTTTTTGACCACACTGGCTGTGGACATTTTTCATTTTAAAAAAAATTTACCCCCTAAATGTTTGCTGTGCAAAAGCCATTTTTTGGCTTAGAAAATACTTTGGGTTTTGAACAACAAAAATGTCAGTTCCCAACTTTTCTGAATTTTTGGTTTTAGTCCAGTCCCACTTGTTTCTGGTAAATGTCTTTCAATTGTCTGGTCTTGGGGTACAGAAATGGGACTATTTTGACCAAAATGAAAAAAGTTCATGCTGGTGGAAAAGTTATTTTTTTACCAAAAAAAAAATGGTTTCAGGGGGGAAAAATGTGACCAGCTCTATTAAATTTTAAACACAGCTGCTGCTGCTCACCCTGCCTTTAATGCAGCTGGGTGCACACATTACATTTGTTTCTCCAGTGCAAGGGGCAAATGCTGAGCACCATGTGGCTGCCGTGCTCTTTGGGATCGGGGAAAGACGTTCTGCTTCTGTCTGCTGTCTGCGTGGCCCACTCTCTCGTTCTAGCAATGACTGGGCCGTGAAGGCAGGTTGCGCTTACATTGGAAGAGTCTTTACAAACTTCAGTTAATTTTGCATCCAAACCCCCAGGCCCATTATTATCCCCATTTTACAGATGAGGAAACTGAGGCACAGAGAAAAGCCTTGTCTTTCCGAGGATCACAAACTGAGTCAGTGGAAAAAAAAGGATGGAAGTCAAGGGCCAGCTCCTCAGCTGGTGAGAACAGGCGTTGCTCCATAACACCAGCTCAGGATTTGTTCTCCCCATGGTGGCACTCCCAGTTCAGTACCTCAACCACAACACTGTCCCTCAGATCCACTCTCCTCTCGCCTAATGCCCCCACCATCTCCTCTCCCGACAAGCCAGAGAAAAGCATGGAGAGGAAGGGAGAACCCAGACCCCATCTGCTTGTAGCACAGTCAGTGAAGTCCCTGGGGAGGTGGGAATGGAGTGCAGTGGGGACTGAGGCTTTCCCCACTAGTCAGGTCTTGCTGTAAGCATGTTCCTGGTCATGGTTCAATGCTCCATGCCCCCTAAGAACACATCTCTGGCTGGGCAGGAGCCCATGGACCAAGTAACAAAGGGATGAATTCAATGGTTATGCTATTGCTTGGGGACTGAGGGTGAGCTGGCCCTGGCAAACGGGGGTAGGGAGGTACCCAAGGGCATGGGGTGACTGGGAAATGACTGTGAATCCTGCCCATCCAGCCTCCCCCGGGTTGGTTTTCCCACTGTGTAGGTTCCCCCCGTCCCTCCTAGGAACATAGGGAGAAGCTGCTTCGGAGAGTAAGTCAGTAATGGAGGTGGGGCTGGGAAGGCAGTGATTTAGAACCAGAGGCTTACAGTATTGTTGCCTGCAAAGCCATTCATGGGAAATGACTCCCCCCATCCCAACCCCTGTGACTCCCCCTCCCCTTTGCCCCTCCCCGCTTTCTCAGCTCTGCAATAACAATAACAGAAATGCCCCCAGGAGCCTTTTCTGCTCAGAACGGGGGCAGAGGGCTGCAAAGGAGCTGCTTTCACCCCACTTCTTCTTCCTTCCTTCTCTGCACCGTCCCTCCCCACCCACCCCCCACTCCCACCACTCCAGCCCAGCCACTACCCCTCCCTCTCCAGTCGCAGGATTAAAAAAAAAATAAAAATAATAATAGGGGTAATAAGAGAGGAGGTAATGGAACGTTCTCCAACTGGGCACATGTCAGAAGCCATTATATGTGGTGCAGATTTGCATAATTCAAGAAGCATCAAATTAAATTTGCATAATTCCTTTGATTACACTTGTTATTAAATGTAAGTGACATTGATTTACAAAATGGCCCAATATAAGGTTAATAGCGAATGTCACCTTCCAAGAGGGTGAAGAGGGTGCGTGGGGGGAGGGGTTTGGGGAGTAGGGAGCAATTGATTCCTCTCCTCTCTCTGCCTTAAAGGGCTCAAGCCTCCTTTCCGAGGTGCCCTCGGCTTTCGCCAGGCTGCTCTTGGGTTTCATGTGGACAAGATGTAATTAGGATCGCCTGCCAAGTGAAGTTAATGCCATGATTCTATTACCTCCCTGCTCCAGCTCTAAGCTGCGGCAGGCCCCCTCGGCGCCGGCTCAGGGCTCCATCAGGCAGAGTGCCTGAAGGGATTGGGACATAGCAGGGTGGGGAGGAACGTGGCCTTGCTAGGTATGCCGCAAAGCTCTACTCAGAGGCGAGGAAGACCAAACGTGCACCCCAGGCCAGAATCGTGGCTTTTGCCGGATACCTCTCACGGAGGTGATTAAAACACCACGTACACAGGATGGACCTGAGCAGTTATTCATGGCCAAGATGTGCCGTGTGCATCTGACAGGACACTATGCAGAGAGAGTGAGTGTGGCCCAGAAAAACCCTGGGGCACTAGTGATGTGGGGGAGGCAGAGGATTGTGGTACCTAAAATCCTGGGAAATGAAAGAGCATATAGATTCCCAGTGGTTATAACAGGAACTATCAGGTACATATAGATCCACTGGTAATTACAACAGGATGTGGGGGTACATATAGATCCATAAGTGACAATTACAGGGCCTAAGGGGGTACATATAGTACCATATTCGAGAATGAAAGAGTCAAGGGGGTACGTACAGATCCACAGTGGCTATGATAGGGCCTGTGGAGTACGTATAGCCCTACAGGTGATTACAACAGGGCCTAAGGAGTACATGGAGATCCTAGGATAACAATAACTTAAACTCATTTTGCCAAGAGGTGCCCAAGCACCACCTTGATCACTTGACTTGTGTGTGGGATCCCCTCCCCCGCAGTCTCTGTCTGCCACTGCAGGCTTCTTAGGGCAGGGACCAAGCTTGTCCAGACAGTGACTAGCAGTTTGTGTGCACTACCACAAAACGATGGTCATAAAATGCATAATAATGATGAGACATGAACTCACGACCCCCCAGAGCCCATTTCTGTGGATGGGTAAACAGAGGTGTCCAGGAACACGCAGCAAGTGGCAGAGCTGAGGCTGGAAGGCAGGAGTCCTGACCCCTAATCCCCTGCTCTAACCACGAGACAGTGATGCTGTTTAATGGCAGAAACGGTATAAAGATAATGGGACATCCTAAGCAGAGCTGGGCGGGGGTGGGGCGGGGGTGGAGACCTGATGTGCGAAAAATACAGTGCTATGGTACGGAGTGCTATGGTACGGGGTGGGGGATATTTACAAAACACTGTGTGATAATGACAGAGCCTGCAAGCTAGATGCATGACCCAGGCCTGATCCAAAACCTATTCACCCTATTCATCTCAGTGGAAAGACTCACACTGACTCCTGTGTGCTTTCACTCTCGCCTCCTGAGCTGATAAAGGCTGGACCTTAGGGCATGAATGACAGTGGCTTTAGAGTATAGGGATAGCTCAGTGGTTTGAGCATTGGCCTGCTAAACCCAGGGTTGTGAGTTCAATTCCTGAGGGGGCCATTTAGGGATCTGGGCCAAAAATTGGGGATTGGTCCTGCTTTGAGCAGGGGGTTGGACTAGATGACCTCATGAGGTCCCTTCCAATCCTGATATTCTATGATATGGTATGATATGAGCCTTGGTGATAGGAAAAGCTGTGTAACCCAGACCAGGCGCAGAGCAAATACACACCTGGGGATAACCATGCCAGGGCAGGGAGAGGCTCTTGTTTGTGTAACAAGCGCAGTGACCCTGGTTGTGGGTTATATACAAATCCTGGGTAATCATAAGGGAGAACCAGAGTTTCCAAACCTGTTGCAGAAAGTGTGGCTCCTAAATCCCTACTTAGGTTTCTAAGGGCCTGATTTTCAAAATCCCCGCGCTCCCTCAACAATCCCTTGAAGTGCACGTGCCTGAGGTGAAGTCAGTGCAGCCATTTCTGAGACGCAGGGCCATAGGCCGTGGTGTGATTGTGGATCCCAAAGGACTCACGGGAAGCCAGGTGTGGTAATGTAGGGTGTGGGCCGAACCTGGCCTAGCCATTAACAGAGCTGTCAGGGATATGTCACAGCACATCAGGTTATAATGAGAGGAGCTGTAGAGGATACAACATTAATATTCCACCTATTCCACAGGAGGTTTCCTGGCCAGCCATATGAACTCCACTGAGTGACACAGAGCTTCTGCACAGCAGGCCAAAAGTCTCAAAAGGGACTCGAGATTTTGGGTGCCTGGCTTGAGTCAACTTAAAGAGACCAGATTTTTCAGGAAATGCTAAGTACGCCTCTCGAAGGTTTCTCACGTTGGGCTCCCCAAGATCACTACTCCCTGCTGAGAATCCTGGGCCTGAACTGCTGACAGATCCGGGGCGAGAAGATGAAGAGGAAGTATGTACAGTTGCTGATGTGATGCTGGAGTTGGGGGATTCAGAGAGATCTTGTGGGCAGTTAGACTTTATTGCAGACTTACTAAATTGCCTGATAAAAGGCATGAGAAGAAAAGGAGTACTTGTGGCACCTTTTCTTTTTGCGAATACAGACTAACACGGCTGTTACTCTGAAAAAAGGCATGAGAGACATTTTTGCCTGATACCAAGGAACCATTTTGATTTAACGTATTTGTAACTTAAAAGCAAGTGCTGTGCTTTTTGGGCGGCAGTGTTCTGTAGTGCATAGTGCACTGGGCTGGGCCTCTGGAGACGTGGGGTCTATTCCTGGCTCTGCCACTGGCCATGGCAAAGTCACTTTGCCTCTCTGTGCCTCTGTTTCTCCTCCCATCCTTTGTCCATTTTGACCATGAACTCGTTGTGGTAGCGACTCGCGCTCAGTGTCTCTGTGCAGCGTCTAGCTCCATGTGGCCCTGGTGTTGGCTGTGGTCCCTAGGTGCTACTGTAGTACAAACAATAATAATTGTCAGTTGATAGGCTGTGCTGTGAGTGGGACACCTTGTATGCTAGCTCCGAACATCTAACCAAATGTGTGGGCAACAGCGTTACTCAGCTTCCAGACGAGAACGGGCACCTTGGCAACAGCCATGTGTCACAGCACTGACAGTAGTGCGCTTTGGTCCTACCCCTGGATATATAGGAGTGCTCACAGCTATCTGCACCCTGCTCCTGCCCCTCCCCTCCCCCGACACTTTTCCCATACAGCGTATCTGCAGCACGCATAGCCAACCTTGGGCATCCCAAAATCCCAAGTCATCCCCCACACCATAAACAGTGAGACTGGCTTCAAGTCCATGAGCTTCCTAAAGAAGGAGAAGGATTGGGTTCATTTCCTGTGCCTTTGGGTTTTGAGGCCTTTCGGCAGTCACGGTGCCAAGGTTTTCTCCGGAACCAGCAGGGCTAGACACTCCCTTAATGTTTTTAAGCTCAGTCGAGAGCCTCACATATTTTAACGGAAACACTGGTCAGAGCTGGCGTTTTAAGAGCTTAGTGCGGGAAGCTGTTCCTGTCCCTTTGCCAGGGAAGCGGCTCACTTGTATCCACGCCTCTGTCCCCCTGGAGCCCAGTCAGGCTGCTGAGGAGCCCCTCTTGTGTCTGAGAGAGTAGCACCCCAAATAGCCAGTGGAGCGGCTGGGGGATTAGGAAGAGGAGAGGTTCTTATTAAGGGGAAACCTGGCTATTGTTGGCTGACAATTGCTGACATTGTCATATTTAGCACCCGCACGCAGTGAGCCTGAGCCGCTCGCGCGCCGGGTGAGCCGAGCTCAGCAACTGCAAATTAATCGTCAGTTCATTACTGCTCGGTGCCTTTCATCCTGACAGCAGCCTTTCAAATGCAGGCATAATTGGAAGGGCCCATGCGGCAGGAATTTGGTGAGGGCTGGGAGCTGAGGTCTCTCTCTGGCGCTTGGTGTCTAGTTCTGGGAACAAGCAGCAAGGCCTGGACTGGAGGAAATATATCGCTCTGGCCCCTGTCTAAGGCCCTTGCCAGCCCTACTGACATACACACAGGTCCTAGTGCCACAGTACCTGTTCACATTCTGCAAGGAACTTCCCTTGAGCCATAACTGCCCACAGCTGGCAAATACAATGTGCAGAATAACAGGGTTTTCTGTAACTCTTCCAGGCATTTATTATTATGATGACGATTATTTGTATTATGCTAGGAGCCCTAGTCATCGACCAGGAGCCCATTGTGCTGGGTGCTGTACAAACGCAGAACAAAAAGCTGGTCCCTCATGGTGGCATGTTACCTGGGGGAAGGATGGTTCTGTGATGGTGAAGATGCAAGCTGGGGATTAGAATCCAAGCAGTGCGGGGTACAAAGGGCTCCCAAAGTCTCCCATTAATTTACATCCTGTGATGAAGAATCGGGGCCAGGGGTTTTATGCCTGCCTCACTGTATGACCTTGGGGAAACTTTCCTGTTCCGCACTTTCCCATTGGTAAAGTTGATATAACACACCCTAGCCAATGAGGAGCAGGGAAGTTAAATTAATGAATGCTTGTCTAGTGCAGCAAGATCCTAGGGTGTGGTAGGTATGAAAGAACATAGGCTCATAGATTATAAAGTAGGATGGAACTACTGTGATCATGTAGTCTGACCTCCTGTGTAACAGGCCATAGGACTTCCCTGAATTAATTCTTGTTTGATCTAGAGCATACATCTATCGCAACTCTTGGTAAGTTGGTCCAATGGTTAATTACCCTCATGGTTAGAAATTTACACCAGCTAGAACTGCCTGGCATTCCCTGTACCATTACCAAAAGTTGTCTTTTCTGTTATTGATGAAAAATGGCCTTTTTTATAATAACTAAATCAAAAATCCTCACCACCGCCAAACTGTTCTGTTTTTCGCCACATTTCCCCTGGCATTTTTCAATCAAAATCATTTTAGACATTTGCCATTTCTCCAAAATCTGGCTGGGCAGGAAGGAAACGGGGTTTCCAATAAATGGAAAATTAAGAAAACACTTTTGACAACAAAAAATGTCATGACAAACGGGTCCATTCTGAGCTCGGCTAAACGGAAACAACTTTGGAATTTTCCGCAAAAATCGGTCTCCTGTTTCTGGACCAGCACTCATTATGACTGATGGCAATTGTGCGTCCTTCTTTCTCTAGCTCAGCAATGTCCAGGAACCAACCTCACACCAACCTTGTTCAGCCTGGCCCATCCCCAGAAGTCTATCCCTGCATGGGAGCTAGACTCAGATACAGTAGCACCAATGCCACAGATCACTTCTTCTCCACTGTGTGTTGCTAATCAGTGACCATTGCTAGCCACCAACATGGAGGTCTGTGGGTGTATATTTTTCTCCTGGCCTGTTTCTCAATTTAAGGGAGTTGGCCTGCCAGGAGGACAGCAAGGGTTAAGCATTTCCTACAACCTGTTTTGCTGCTGCCTGAGATGTGTTAATTTGTTTCCCTGAATGGCCTGAAGGATGTGGCCTCCATGCATCTTAGTGAGGCAGAGGGAGCCCGTCTCTGTGGATATTTCCCTCCCTCCGTCCCCCCCACCCCCACTCCTCCTGTGTAAAAGTTATTGTCGTATTCCGTGGAGGCTCAGGTAGGCAGATGAATGGGAAATGTTCCTCTCCATTACTAGCTGCACTTGACTGGAGTCTCATTACATTACTATGGCGCTTTAGCAGGCGAATGGGCCTTGCGTCTGGGTTCCGAGCACCCCTCATACCTCCCTGATAACGTAAATTACCCTCCGCCTCATTGCCTCAAATGATCAAACATCAAATTGCTAGTAAAAAAAAAAAAAGAAAGAAAAGGGAGAGCGAGGGGGGAAAGGAGAAAAACTGAACAGAACCATGGGTTGAATCTAGATGGTTTGTCAGCAACAGAGACGAGTCAGTGGCTGTTAAACACTTGCTAAAGATGAATCCATTGAAGGCTTTGAGCACAGTAATTTCCCTGACATTAAAGTACACCTGAAAAACCCAAACAATGCTCTATAATTCCAGATTACACCCATCAGGACGTGACTCTTCCAAGGGCCCTTGTTTCTTTTGTTCAGGGAGGGGGAAGCACCCGCAGCTGATCCTTCTCCATCGTCAGACTTCGGTGCAGCCACTTGAGATAAATGGCGTCGATTTTTGTTGTTGTTGTTGAACAACGCAGCCGGCTGCTGCTCCCCAGATGAAAAATCCCTCAACTGTGCCGAATCCTTCTAACCCGAACAAAGCAGGAGAGAGCTGTCAGGGTGGGGGGTGAGGGTTCACATGTGTGCAGAGGGACAGTCAGCTCCATGTAGAGAAATATGGATCTAGGGAGGGTAACGAGGCGCAGTGGAAAGACGAGGCTGTATGTCTTTTCCCAGTATTTAAACGTGTGCTTAATGTGATGCTCAGTGGAATGTTTAATCTGATAATGCTGGTTGTGTTTGCTGTAGTACTCAGAGAAATGTTTACTGCAGTATTTCATGGGGATTGTGTTCTGGATGGCACAAAAGGAGGAATCGCTGTAGCGTACACGGAAATGTTCATTGCAAAATATACTGGAATATTAAGAGGTTTATTTAGTGGCGTACTTAGTATAATATGAAAAGAGCTAAGTGCAGGGTGTTTTATTAATATTTTTGGGGTGGGGATGAGGTTTAATGCTCAGGAAGGTTATGGATAAGTAATTCTGGCTAGAGATGGTCATATTCATAGATTTATAGATTTTAAAGCCATAACGGATAATTATGATAATATAATCTGACCTCTTGCATCGCACCAGTATAGACATCCCGTAGCATAGTTCCTGATTCAGCAAATCGCTTATGCACATGCTTGATTTTAAGCATGTGACTAGCCCCTCTGAAGTCTCATTGAAGGGCTACTCATGCGCTCAAAGTTAAGCATGTGCTTAAGTGTTTACTGAATTGGGACCATAGTAGGGTAATGAAGCCAGGTGAATAATTCATAGCAAATAATTTAGCCAACAGATTTTGCCTCCTTTTCTGCTTGTGGATTCTTCCTGAGCTGATTGCCTTTTCCTCAAATGTAGTCATTGTTTGAAATCATTCACTGAATAATTTCAGACAGTGAAAAGTTCTTGGTCTGTAAATCGTTTGTGAGCAGCTCACTGTGAATACTAGAGAGTCCAGGCCAGATCCTCAGCTGTCGGAAAGAGCTGTAACTCCACTGATGGCAGGGGAACTGTGCTGAGTTGCTGATTTACACTAGCTGAGAATCTGGCCTTCCTACCTGAAGTTGTATTGCTTTTGTATCCATTGGACCTGGCAATCACATGGTATTATTTCTGTTCCCTGATTGGGCAAATATAATTCTTATAATCTGGTTTCCAATGCAAATATTTGCATTTAGGATTTCAAAATTTGCTTTCTGTGAATTCTCTCCAATATTCACTTTAAATGTGCTGTTTTGGTGCAATTCTTGCCCGTCAAGTGATTTTGCTAGAATGTTCACAAGAAGCAAAATAGAATGAGGTGCGAAGGCAGCCAAGGTTAATTTAATGCAGCATCAGAGTGTGTTTTTAAATGGATCATCCTCTTTGTCTATATATTTTTTTTTTGAGTTAGCAAAGTGTTCATGAACCAATTCTAATTAGGGATTTATCAAAATAGTTGGACTGAATACATTTCAGACTAGATTGTGCGTTATTTTCAAACAGTTCATGGTGTGTGATTGTTCATCTAAGTCACATGGCATAGTCTGTAAGCATGAAAATAACAAATAACATGGAATTACATTGGAAACTCTTCATGGAAGGGATTATATTTGCATAGTGCCCAATTTGATCCAGCCCCAATCCTGTTAGGGAACTCTGGCTGTTAGCGCAACATGCATAATATTAATAACATAGTAATAGGGCAGTTAGGGTACAAATTTTAAGATGCTAAAATTTGTGAAAATTGTAGTATTCGCTAATATTTTCACCAGTACCCAGCAGTGATCTGGATGTTCGTGAATAACAAAGGCCATGAACCTTTGAAACTAGTGACCATCCATTCACAAAAATACTTTCACATGTTTTTTTTCTTTTTTACTCTGATGAGCACTAGACCAAGGTGTATCTAATGGAACATTGGGAGTGTGCTTTGTACAATCTCGGAACAGGGATGTTTCACGTAGCAGTGGTAGGTTCTTTAGTGCAATGTAAGATAATGAGTTAAGATTTTCAAGTGACCCGTAACTCTGTGTGTCATCATTTCTGGGTGCTCAAACATAGACACCTACAAGGGCCATTTTCAGAGAATGGGTGCTCAGCACTCTCTCTTTGGGTGTCATCAGTTGGGCCACTAACAATGGAGGCAACCAAAAGCACTAGTCCCTTTGAAAAGCACATCCACTCTGCTTAGTTCAGTGTTCAAGCAATTTTTAGTCCCACGGGAATGATTTCCTTGGTGTGAGGTTGGAGATGTAGCTCACCTGTTGAGAGTGGGAGTGTTGCACCTGGTTGCAGGGTCAAGAGGGAGGGGTGGCTTCTAAAGAAGTGGGGGAGTTGCCTGGCATCTGGCTGATGGTGAGGCTGGCCTCTCAAACCAGGAGTGCGTGATGTGAAATATTGCTGACGCAATGACAGGGGAAGTTTGTGTGGAGTTGTTTTAGACCAAGTTTTGTTGCTATAGTTGATTGTTGCGGTGCCAAAAGAGATTTGGTTGGTGCAAGTGCAACCCACTGGTGAGTGTGTGTTAAGGGTCCTCCTCTGTGCCAATCCGCAGAGGATAGGAGTTGTTACAATCCCTAGCTGAAGCAGTTTATACCCGTAGCTCTGGAGGTCCCAGTTACATTCCTGGTGTGCTGGCCAAGATGGTGGCCAACAGCAGTGGAGGCAGGTTGGTTGTTGCATTGTGCCAGCAGGTTGGTTTAGAGAAGGGTCACTTGATGGGGAATCGGAGATGTTTTAAAGGAGGGTGTGTGTCTTCCCCTGAGCTAGCACACCACCTAGTACAATGTGAGCCTTATTATAGTAATGAGGAGGATTGGTTCCCAAACCACTAGCAGTGTGGTGTATGGCATGGATGTGTGTACGCCATGGCACAGATTTATTTACACAGTGGCTCAGTTGTGTTCAGTCCCCTGTAGGTTCAGCTGCCTTTTTAATGAAAGGTTTACTACTTGCACACACAAAAGAATAATTTCTTGATGCTTTATTTGCCAGTGTAGCCCCATGAGTTATCTCAATAAAATGTCTTTTCAGGCCTAACGAGAGTGGGTCAAAAATTTTCCATCTAAAATTATTGTGGATGAAAAACAGCCTTTTTTAAAAATGAAAATGTTCCGTGAAAATTCTCCTTGTGTTCAAAAAGTCCCATTTTTCTCTGTGAAAACCCAAACCTGTGGTTTCTCACAAACCAAAAACTGAAAATTTTGAGTGAAAACTGAACTTTAAAAAAAATTGCCATAGAAAAATATGGAAAACGTATGCAGAAAACCCATTTTCATTGCTTTTTGAATTCCTCAAAGAAAAAAACTTACAATTTTCCAGCAAGTTCTAGGCCTCACTTTAAGCAGATGCTACAATATTTGGGGTACGGTTTGGAGGTTCTTCCTTATAAACATTCCTTTGTAACCTCAATTTGGATGAAATGCAAAATCAAGTCCTGCAAGATGTGGTCATTAAGGATTCTGTGGCATGTTTTGAAACAGGAAGGCTGTTAGCCTCAGTGTCTTGGCCATAGGCCAGCTTGGGTAATTACATTCTGCTGGCCTGTATTCCACCCTGCAGTTCAAATGGAAAAATTATTCTCCCCTTCCCTTCCTAAAAGCACTGCTGCATGGCGGGTTGCAGAATGGCTGACACTTTTCCACCCCAGAGGTAGCTGCATTTCAGTGATGGAGGAAGCGTCACCTGCGTGCGTTAACACTGGTCATGCAGTTTGGATGAAAGGTGCCGCGGTCATTACTGGGCCAGATTTTGGCTGGCGTAAATCAGCAGAGCTCTCACTGACTGCAAGCGAGCTGGGCCGATTTCCACCAGCTAAGATTCTGGTCCTTGGTCACCTTTTGGTCCTGTAAAGAGGTGCTGGGTCTAGTGCCGCCGTGATGAATGCGGCCCTGGATTGGGGCAGTTTTATCCTTTCAGCAGCATAAGCACAGCACAGGGAGGAAGGGGCAAGCGGGGAGGGGAGAGCTGTGTGGGCTCCACGGAGCTGGCACCGATGAGAAGAGGGAGGACTTGCTGGCAGACTTGACCCGTGCATGTAATTTGTAAAGAGCAGTTTTTACTCCAGATCGATGCTTTCCTCGGCACTTTAATGCACCCCATTGGTGTCCTTAAACTCTAATGATGCAGTCTGTGAGAAGCTGCCATTTATTTCCCACAGATGGGGTGATAATTATTGACAAGATTGTAACTAATAATTAAACCCATTTGCTCCTTTAAACAAGGTGGTGTGAATTATTTCCAGGGGATCTTTTGCAGGGCTGTGGTCACCCTCTTCTGGGGGCTGGAATTCTAATGCTGCAATGAGCCAGGCCAGGGGAAGGGCACTCTCCGGGATTCCCAGGCACTTTGCCAGGCCTGGGACCTGCTCCCCCAGCAATGGGATCCCCCACCGGCCGCATTCGTGGGGCTGGTCTCTACCCTTCCAGGCTGTCACTGTGCAGTTCCATTGCTCTGACTCTCGATGGCTGGTTGTCGCCTCCTATCCCAGAGATGGATCTGGCCCTAGCTGACTCAAGTCAAAAGGCTGCTCCAGAATTCAATCCCCCTTCCCCCTGTACTACAATTGCTGCTGCTCCCCCTCCATGCAATAAGAAAATGTGGCCTAGTGGATAGGGCACTGGAGTGGGACTTTGGAGACCTGGTCCCAGCTTGGTCACTGGGTGATCTTGGGCAAGTCACTTTGACACCCTGTGCCTCAGTTTCCCCATGTGTAAAGTGGGGATAATGATACTGCCCTCATTTGCAAAGTGCCTCGAGATCTAGTGGTGAAAAGAGCTTGGAGCAATTAGCATTGTACCCCTTCCCCAAGGACAATGAAAACCATGGAACGCACCAGGGAGTGAACTGTGATGCAGAGAACCACAGCCTGCTCCCAGGTTCCCCCTTGCTCCAGAGGGAAGTAATATACCTTGTGCAGCTCACCTCCCGCTCTGAGCCAGCCCGGCTGGGGCACTGGGTGTGTGGGGAAAGAGTCTGCCACACCTCACCCCTTGCCTTCCACTCCCTGTTCACTGGCTCCCTCCACAATGCACAGACCGGCAGAAGGGGCAGCTGATACAGGAGAGCTAGGGGCTCCTGATGTACCTGTGCTCCCCTGTGCAAGCATATAAGGCAGCTCATGATCATCATATTTTGCACATACATGTCACATTTTGTGTGTATGTCACGTGTACATCTATGAATTGTAATACATGACAGGCCACTTTCATATTAGCTCCCATGGGAATCAGTGCATGATCTCACACAGGTTCAATAATGGAAACCAGCTCCAGTACTTATTCCAATCCCCCTTCTAGGGCCCAATAGGGCAAAGGGCTGTGGGTAGATCTCTAATCTCAAGCAAAACCTCTCTCTTAGGCTAATCTTGCAAGTTAGAAAGAGCTTTGCAGGTGAGAGCCACCTATAACCTGCTAAATACCATTATGTCCCCCCAGCTGCCACTTAGCTAAGCAGTACATAAAAGGTTTTCCTCATAGGCACAGCTAGTCAAAAGTTTCCAAAATTTGGTTTAGGGATGAAAATGTTTGTTGACATTTTAAATTTCAAGAGGAAGGGGGAAAAAACACAAAAAACTATTGAGGGATTTTTCATAGTTTTGTGTCTATCTCATTTTGACCAGCAAAAGAGCTGCTCGAAATGTTTGGAACTGAGACATTTTGATGAAAATTTGTCTGAATTTTGACAAAAGCAATTAAAACATATTTTTTTTCAACTAAATGAATTTATGCCCCTAATCATTTTCTTCCTCCTCTCAATTTCCACTCCAGTTCATTGACATTTTCCAGGCTATGCTGTGTCCAGAGATGAACATAATATTTGCACCAGTATACAGACAATGCCTATTGTCTCCCTGCTCTTTGAAGGACTACCTCATCTGCTGCATTGTCGCATCACAAAGTCATGTCTAACTTGCTGCCCATGCTTATCTCCAAGTCCCTTTCAAAAAGGACATGTTTCACAGGTCACCCAAGCAATGCAAACGATTCCATCCCAAAACTACTATGCTGAGTTGGAGAGGGAGAATGGTGCAGTGGTTAGAGCAGTACATTCAGCTTTACCACCAACTTCCTGCATGACTTGGGCAAATCATTTTGTCTGTTTTCCCATCTGTAAAATGGGGGGAAGCAGTTCCCTACTCCCAGTGGTGTTGTGAAGGTGAATGAATACATTAAAGATTGCAGGATGCTCAGATCCTACAGTAACGGCAGCTGTAGACGTGTCATAGCTAGATTGCATCTGTCTGATTGTGTTCATTCATGTTCACCACGCCTCTACGGAGCCAGCTGCCCAGGCATGTTTATCTGGGGACTGAGCTGAAAAGTTTTGGGTCTAGGGCTGAACTTCCCCAACGTTTGGGGCTGTTCAGAGTTGCGGTTTTGCTCCAGCCACTCCCTGCTTAGTACATATCCATTTCCCCATGGAGAGAACCCAGCACAAACTCCTCCAACCCAGAGCCCGCTCTTGAGTTTGGCTGCTCCCTGGCGGTGGGATACCCAGGGTGCATCTACACTGCAATTATGGCGTGTTTCATGGCTTCAGTGGGGGCAGCCCCACAAGTAATTCAGCAGGGTGCCAGGTAGGTTGGCGCAGCCTGTGCTCAAGTTAACTCAGGTACATCTAGATGAGCTGCAGTCCTCCCCGGGATTGCAGTACAGACATCCCCCCAGTCACAGAGACACCACACTGTGCCACACTCACCGCCCACGCACAACTCCTGTTATGTGTGGAGCACTGCATGTGTAACCCACACACCTTCTGGGTGTGGTGTTCTGGCACATCTAGTGGCACTGAGAGCATTCAGAGAGAGGGATAAAACGAGTCTGCTCTAAAGCCTTAGCTAACAGCCAGTTGGCTTTTAGCTCATGCGGTAGAGCGCGTGTCTGGGGGTGCCAGTCTGCTCACTGTCAGCAAAGAGCTACGGGCAAAACCAAAAGCACCGTGGTCCTTCCTGCTCTGGGAATGCAGGGCAGGATGTTGGGACGCGGGATGGCGCGTGCCCAGGAGATCAGCACTGAGGGGGCAGGTTGGGTAGCGAGGAGCAGGGGGCTGCAGCACAGTGGCATTCAGTGGCCTGGCTGGGGGAGCTCCCTTTGCCCTGCGTATGCTTCCAGGGAAGGTGTAAATCTAATCTCCATGCAAGGGTCCATTAGCATTACAGGGGAGTACTGGCTATGCAGTCCTTCCCTACCCCCCACCCGCCCCGCTCCCTGGATGACAGAGTACACCCCTCTGCTGTCCCCTGCAGGGCACGAAGGAGGCTGCACGTGCATTCTGCAGCGTCACCGTATAATGACCTCGTAAGTCAAGGGACCCTCCGCAATTTTGTGAGCGGATTTTTACAGTAAGAAACACCCCATGGATGTGCCTATAATTATTAGCGTCTCTCTTGGGGTGTGTCTACACTGCAGTCCAAGGTGACCAGCGCGAGCTTGAAGCTAGCTAGAAGGGCCAAAAGGAGCAAGGAAGCTGCAGCAGCACAGGCTAGAATGCAGGCTGTGTAGGCTGGTACATACTTGCATTGCTGGCCTGCGCCGGGGCTTGTGCCCCCACATCTTCACTGCTATTTTTAACCATGCTAGCGAGATTAAAAGCCACACAGATATGCCTAACTGAGTGGCAATCAGCTCTCCGATTGCAGTGTAAACATATTAGTTTTGCCTCCTGGTGCAATAATATCTCTGTTTTTTCACTTGATCCGGTGGGGTTCTTCTCTTTCCCCCATCAAACTGATATGACTCCAGAGGCTCCTGACCTACACTAGTGCAAGGAAATCAAAATTAGGCTGTTAGACTCCATATCTGTCTGTCTATCTACCCGTCTGAAGGGCCTGACTATAGAATAAAGGGTTTATTAGCATGTGTTTGGGATGGTGGCATTAGTCATCAGCGAAGAAGCAAACAGCAAAGCATACAATTGTCCCCAATATGTGTCAGCATAATCATAAAACTCTTGGGCCACCTTACACCATCCTGTATCAGGTATGTGCAAAAACTATTATCAATATGCGTTTTATTTTGAAATGTCTTGACACTATTTTTCTATCTTCCCAACTATAAAGCAGGGCTCCTTTAGAGCCCTGAGTGCAACAGTACAGGCCATGGAGAGAAAGGAAAACAAAACCTCTAAAACATACCTAAAATAGCTTGCCTGCTGATTCGTCCTTATCTTACTCACTGTGCATCTTGTACGTTCATCTTCTTCCTTGACAAAGTATGTGGGAGTTCCAAAAGCCAAATATTTCCTCATTCTGGGCTCTCTTTATTCACTCTCTCTTTTTCTTTCAACCTCTTCCCCCAAGAAATTCCACTAAAAATGTTACAATAACAGACTATTGCTTTGCACAAGCAAGCCCTCACCTCAGCTGTCTTAAATCAACTCAGCTAGGCCACAGTCCAGCAAACACTTACTCATGTGCTTAACTTTAAGCATCACAATGAACTCAAAGGGACTACTCACAAGTTAGTTGTACGCATACATCTTTGCAGAGTCATGGCTATTTAGTGGAACAACTCAAAAATGGCTGAAGTGAAACCTGGCTAGTTTTGTACATCTTACTTACAAATAAAGTTTGGGGAAATCAATCCATTTGTTTAAAAGAGCACTTAAAGTAATTCCTTAACAAATCCATGTTTAACTGGAAGGTGCTTTGCAAATATCTCCTTAAAGGAAATTTCAAAACAAAACAAAATTCTAATGAACATGATGAATTGCACTGTAGACATCATTAAAAATATTGAGCTAATTTTTGCCAAATTTGGATTGATTTTTAACAGATCAAAGAACATCTAAAACCAACCCAGAGTCAACACTTCTAACTCGAGGGTTTGTGTGGGTTTTTAAAGTTATCCAAGCTCAGCAATTCTGATTGGAACATATGGGCATAGTGTAAGTCTTCCTTGTAAGTGGCTCAATCAATTCCACTGAAATTTGCAAATAAAATCACCATCAGGCCAAGACCAAGCATGGAAAATGCCAGCCGGAAAGGAATCCTTTTGAGAAAGTTAAGAGTAGCTGGAGAAGAGAATTAGAATGGAAACTGGAATTATTCTAGTGGGTGTTCGTGATCATCTGGCCTATCTGGCAACAGGGGTTCTCAAACTTTTTCATGGGGTGAACCACATCTTAAAAGAGAGGTTGTCTTGTGGACATCTCTACTGGCCTTCCCAATTGTGCAGACTATCAGCCCATCCATAAGTGCAACAGAACATGGCCATCCTGTTGGTTACTACAGCAATTGCTTAAGTGAAAATATAATATTAGGAAAGCACTTGGTGTATTTTTTTGCTTCTGTTCTAAAGCAGTTTAGCAGGTAGGATTTCCAGCACCAGCTCCTCGCAGGCCAGTGGCCAGAGCTCTGTAGGCCCCCAGTGGTCCACAGGCCAGTTTTAGAAGCAACATGCTATAATAATGTATCCCTAACCATGCTTTATACCAATAAGTAGGCTATAACCCTGTCAAGGTGTGCTGGTGACTCTATAAACCATGAGACCTGAATGGTCAATGGTCGAGTGGTTTAACACTGTCACCAGAATACTGAGATAGCCTTATAAGCCTTGTGCTGCATGGCTGGGGATACATTATTCACTATAATATATGGTAAGAAATACCTGTGCAGGGTTTGAAATGAACTGCTTTAGCCACTAGCCAGCATGGCTGATAGGTGCATCGGAATCCGTCAACATTTCAGTGTGCAATGGGAGGCAGAAGTAGAAATGCACGGAGGGAAATTCACCTCACTACAACAAGTAATTGGATTTTGTACAGGAAATGTATGCAGGGCAGTTGGGGGAAAGAATCCTACTCTCTGCCCCAGATGTCAGGCAGAGCATGGGGCAGCTGGGTAGCCCCTCTGCACCACCCCACTGGGCTGGGAACGGGGGACATGGCTCCTGTGGTCTGTGGTTTATGGATAGGTGCCATCACAGATTCAGGGACCAACCTTGCTGCTCCAGCATTTTCTGTCCTCCTCCTCCCATGTGCCCTGTGCAAAGCTGGTGCAGAGATAGATAGATAGATAGATAGATAGATAGATAGATAGATAGATAGATAGATAGATAGATAGATAGTGTGGAGATTGATAGCTAGCCAGGCTAGTACACTAGGATCTAGGAGGACAGATAGATAGAGATTCCACCTTTACTCATAGAACCTTACTCTGTGATTTGTAAGGTTGGCAGATTCTCATAATGTCCAGTAAGCCTGTGTCTATTTCCAGCTGTCACCAGGTCTAGAACTAGTCAAACAGCTTCCCTGGAAGCTGTATGTGCGTGCAGCAGGGGGATGAATCTCAGAAAGACACGAGAGGATGAGTTGGATCGAATGGCTGCTAAACGGATGAGTGTACACAAATTCTGGAGGGGCTACGGCAGGGTGAGGGGTGGAGGGCTAAGTCCCTATAGCCACTAACCTTTCTAAATAAAATATTCCCCGTTCCCGTAACATATGCCACCACTACTGTAGACCTTGCCCATGTGAACACCATGGGAGTGGGGTGGGGGCACGAGGAGGGTTTGGGGGATTTCATTAAGACCCAGAGGGGGAGGGGGAATAAACAATAAATGAATCTCAAATTGCCTAAAGGGTTTGGTTGAGTTAAAAAAACAACTTGATTGGTCTTTATCAGAAAAGGACCCAGGGGCATCTTTTCACATTGAAATGGCCAAGAGACAATAGCACTGCTGGGGAAGCTATTAGGGGAGACACGGGCCCTGGGATCAGGCATGCTCCCGCCTGGGCTCAGTATCTGGGAAACGGAGCGCAGGAGCTGCGGAATCTGGAGCTGTAATGACAGCCGGGCTGGCCTTCCCCGCCTCTCTCTGTTCTGGTGAGAGCCCCTGCCCTGGAGCAGTGGTTGTGTAGCACATTCACAACAGAGGGGCCTGCTTTCTGAATACAAGCCACTCGGCATCCTTCTGTTCTCCATATGGATACATTGTCTGGCCTTTGCCTGACAGGCCCCCTGCCTCCGAGCTGCTCTCTTCTCCCTACTGTGCTCACATAAACAGTTTCACTTTTTATTAAACCCCCGGAGTGGACAGCGGGGCTGTGGGCACCAGCAATTTGTGAAGGACAGAGAAGGAACAAGTTTCTGTTGTGGAGCAGAAGCCCCCGTCTTCCCCAGTCCCTCCTGAGCTGGACCAGACTATGTGCACGGACAAAGGGAGAAGACTGCGCACGTGCTTTGGGGATCCCGACCCGAGGCCGGGGGAGTGCTTCCCAGAGCCCTGTCAATGACTTCACTGGATGGCGCTGTGATGCAGCTCTCCCCACTTGAGAAACACAGCCGCTGTGCAACACCAACCATACACTGCAACTCTGGCTGTGTAAAGCACTCCTCTATCACACCCATCTCATTGTAACACCCACTGCCAACTGTAACTGTATAAAGCACTCCTTTATACCAACCACCCCAATGTAACACCCAATCACAGATTGTAACTCCGGTTGTATAAAGCACTCCTCTAACACCCATCTCATTGTAACACCCACTGCAGACTGTAAGTGTAAAGAGGACTCCTCTATAATACCCACCCCACTATACCACCCAATCACAGGTTGTAACTCCAATTGCATAAAGCACTCATATAGAACACCCACTCCTCTGTACTACCCATTGCAGATTATCACTCCAGTTGTATAAAGTGCTCTACAACACATCACTGTAACACCATGGCAGACTGTAACTCCGATTGTGTAATGAGCTCCTTTACCACTCATCTCATTGTGACACACATCCTAACTCTGATGGTGCCAAGAGCACTATCTGAGTGATCCCCACTTTAGGTGAGTCCATAGTCATGCAAATCAGGAATGGACTATCTAATCTAACCTATCAACTCATACAATGTCAAACTCCATCGCTTCTAGGTTCCAATCTAGTTTGGATAAAATAAGAAGCTACCTGACCTTTAGTCCAAAACACAGAATGAATCTGAACTGACCCAGCTTTAAGGTCTGAAAAAACGTAGTTAACTTTTCCTTTTCATGTTTGTTTGTTTTTTTCCGTTACCTGATTTTTACTTGGACTAGATGTATGGTGCCAAAATATCCCCCGAAATGATCCTCATAGTATCTCCCACCAGACCAGGGCCAAGATGTGCTGGGAAGCTCATGAGAAAGCCTTACTTCTCATGAACTTTTATTTGTTCAGCACTGAACATGCTGTCTGCACTCAGTGGATGGTAAGTATTAATGTCAAGCCTAACTATCAGTCAGAAGAGCTTTGCATAAACTAGATCACCCTCCAGAGAGGAAGGATGGACCAGTGGTGCCCACGTGCTAGCATGCAATTCAGGAAACCTGGATACAAATCCTTGTTCTGCCACCGACTTCCTGTGTGACCCTGGCAGGCCGCAGGAAATAACTCCATGGGCCCTATGCGGCCTGTGGGCCATGTGTTTCAGACCCCTGGTCTAACGCAATGGACCCAACATGATTTCCATCGTTTCCGGCTGTTCACGCTTTCATTTCATGCTATGATTTTCGCTCGGCAGGGTGGTGTAGAGTTTAGGGCTTGGGACTCACAACTCCTGGCTGCTGTTCCTGATTTCTGCCATTGGCATTCTGGGCAGCCTTGGCTGAGCAACCTAACGTCTCTGCACCTGAGTTCTCTCTTCTGTGAAAGGAGGATAAAATGAGGAAATGAGGGGGCGGACTGTGGGTGGGAGCAGGGCGTAGTGGGAAAGAATGGGGTCAAGTGGCTTTGGATAGAGTAACAACTGGTCTTAGTCTTCATCTCACACTCTTTTGAAGCTTGAGAACTGCAAGTGACATTTATTCTTGTGACTTTAGGTTGTCTCCCTGATGTCAGGTGGTTCTTGAAGTGAAAGAACGAAAATACCGTGAGAACCAAGAAGCACTGATGAGAACCAAGAAGCACTGCAAATCTTCTTCTTGTGAGATCTTCAACTCCAAGAGGTTCCAGTGACCTCTGGCTGCACATCCAGGTGTTGATTCGTCACTTGCCTTACTTGAGTTTTTTGCCGGTGTCCCTAAAACTGGTTGGGAAGTTTTTGATGAAAGGCTTATCATTGGAAACTGCTGTTTCATTAAAAACCAGAACTGTTTGCAGGGAAAGGATCAGTTTTGATAAAATTTCCATTGTGAAAAAATTCTGTTTTTCTGTCCAAAACCGCTTTTCATTTTGAAATTAAGGTTAATTGATGGGGGGGGAGGAAAAAGAAAAAAAGGTTGAAATTGAAACAAAATGTTTTGAAATTATCAAAACGAAACATTAAGATTGACATGATGTGATTGGGGGTGGGAGGGAGCAGATATTTGGTTCGCAAAACTTTCCAAGGTTTTGACTTTTCATCCTGATGCAAGAACAAAAAGATTCTTGAAAATTCTTCAGGACAGGGAAAACAATTCCTGACCAGCTCCCGGTGTATCTCCAGGAATTTCTGATTTCAATGCTTGCGTGAATCTGGATAATACCATGACCAAACAGGCCCAGAAAATTTTGGATGCCTAACTTTTGAGGTTTTCCCATCATGAGTGAACATACACCTGCTGTTTCTCTGCAGAAGACGTAGTCTGAAAAAGAAGCCCTGTGGAAAACCCCTTCAAGCCCAGTGAAAATATTGCATCATTCCTAAGAGATATTTTGAGATCAATCAAGAGGATGCCTGTCCCTTAGACAACTGGTTTTTAATTGATCATCTATAGCCAATTTAGTGCTGGTGGAGAGAGATGGCGTGAGAATCCTAGATACTTACATCCTTTGATGTCCACAAACCAGGCTGGAGTCATGCAATCTACCTAACGATTGTCAGAACTGCCCTGATGAGACCACTGCTGTGGAGTACAGTCTCCAGGCCCATTCAGCCTTTCTGCTGGGTTTGATATCAGGGTGTTGCTGTTTTGGGGGAGTGGAGACAGCTGGTCACTAGGTCACCCAACTCATTTGGGCAAAAGAGACCATTGTACTCCTTCCACAAACTCCACCAAATGGTCGTCGGGCAGCAGCCTGAGCCCCTAACCCCCCTAGGATACATGTATCTCCCCAGTGATGTCAGGAGCCAAAACTAGGGTCAAACTGGACACTTTGGTGTGATACCCACTGCAGCCCATTACTAATACCCTGAGCCATCCCACAGCTAACGGGGCAGCAATGGGGATCAAAGCTTTGTCTTGTTGTGGGGGAAGATTGGTGAAGAGAGAATCAGACACCAAGTCTGCTGGTATAAATTGTCAGGGCTCCGTTGCTTTCAGCAGAGCTGTGTCAATGGGCACCAGCCGAGGATCAGGCCCCAGATTCTAATCCTGGGACTCAGGCCGAGTACCACTTTGTTCCCCAAATACTCTTGTTGGCTTCTCTGGGTGCAGCAGGCAGCCCTGCCCAGGGAGAGAGGCTATCAGAATCTGCCTCTCAATCAGCCCCTGAGAATCTCTGACTCTCAGCGTAGTGGAGTGAGGGGGGTGATTTCCAGAGGGGGTGATTTCCTCCTCCACATCCCAGCGCCAGGCTGGGGAGTGGAGAGTGCTTTATAGCTAGGATCTGAAGATGCCTGTTTGAATGTAGCATGCGCAGGGGTGGGAGGATGAGGGTGGGAGAGTGGAGAGGTACCGACACAGCACTCCTTGGCAGTGATTTATAGACTGGGTCAGGCACAAATTGACTCGTATGCAAGAAATGTAAATGGAATCGAGACTTTTGATGGAGAAGCTCATTTTCAGACTTAAACGCTTTAGATTAAACACACTCGCACACAAATGCTGGCGAGGAGGGTGTTTTATATAATTTACATTACAAATCAATTCATTATCCACACAGGCAGGTTGCACTGATTTTCAAGGATCGGAGATTTGATGAAGAGGATTCATTTCAAGAAATAAACCTTTTAAATTAACCACAAGATGAGGGAAATTTCTTTATTTAAAAAATGTGCCAGCCCCTTCTTTGTTGCTTTTATTATTATTAATATTATTTTCAATCTGGTTTTGGGTCATTAAGGAGGGTCCAGAAGTCACCGATTGCCTTTCGGAGGGATGAGAGCTGAGAGCTTAGGATGCTGTGAATTTCATCTGGCTTCAAATCCATCATTTACTACAACACAATTTGTTACCCAAGGTGGGCTTTGTGCCCCATTGCAGGTGCGGGAGTGCTCAGGATTAAATGAACATGGACTATCTTCTCCTTCTTGGACCCAGGATAGTTACACAGTCCATTGCGGGACACTGGGGCAGGACTGAAGCTTGAATGAGTGTGGAATCTGGATTCCTGACTCTCCCTGGGAGCATGGGTGAGGGCCATCCAGGGCCTGGGTGACGTGCACTGGCAGAGTGCATGGTGGAGGAGTTCAGGATAGAGTGGCTACTGGTCCCAGGAGAGGGTAATTCTTCTAGGGCACATTTCTGGTCCAATGCTAGAGGTGTGAGGGAAACTCAAGACTGAATGAACATGGGTCCTGGCTTCTCGTCTCTTCCTAGGAGAGACCTGGCCCTCTGGATCATAGCTGTTGAGGTTTCATGTTGGAGAGAGGAAGGTGGAGTTCAAGAATGAATGAATGCTGAGACTAAATTCATCCCTCACTCCAGGAGATCATAGTTCTTCGTGGACAGCGCTTTAGGGTACAGTCTCGGGTGTGTACCCCTGGTCTTCTTTCAAAACCTTGAAGGCTTCAGTTGTTCCTCAACATCATGAAGAAGTGGTCCCTCGGGTGCCATGCTCTCCCAGTGACAGTCCCCGGGAGATCCCAGTGACCTGGCTGAAAATGCAGCCTTAAGTCCCGCCAGCATCCTTCCGCACAGTTCTGGTTACAGAAAGGAAGGAAATTGCTCCAAGGGAAGTCAGGGGGGATGCACAATCACAGCATTCTCCATCAAGACTCCCCTTTCTAGCTGCTTCTGCAACAAGAACTAAACAGCTGGGCTCTTTTCTTGCTAATTTCAGACACCTACCTGTTTGACAATGAACCTACCCATGTAACAGTATTGAGGGATGCTTGATAATGGCAGCTCACCTGCATGCCTTCCAACACCAATCCACCCTCAGTCTATTGCCTGCTACTTTTATAATAATTATATTATAATTGTCATTTATTATTTTATTAATAGAGGCTGCAGCCCAGATGGGGATCCCATTGTGCTAGAGGCACCTAATAAGAAACAGCTTTACCAACTAAACACAAACTACATGCAGAGAGACCCATTTCAGCCACCACTGAAGGGCAGTCACCTCAGGGAAGGAATGCGGCAGCTGTTTCACAGCAACACACTCTGACATTTTAGGACAGGAAGTGAAGACTCTTGTATTTCGCTGAAAATGCAGGTGGAATTGAAGTAAGCAGAATGTAATTACCTGAGTTGGAATTTGGCCAAGACATCAGGGTTAACAACCCTAATCTTGCAAAAAATGCCATGGGATCTTTAATGACCACAGCCGGCCAAGACCTTAATTTTACATCTCCTCCAAAAGGCAATTGTGAACATTTTAACAGTTTTTTTTTTACTCTCATGCTGCTAGCATGGCCAATTCTGTGTCCTCTCTTAGGTGCTTACAAACCTGGCCAGCACAGACCTGGGGACGAAAATCCTAAAACACAATCGACCTTCAAAACTTTTCTTTACAGACCAACAAGCAAAAACCCTGAAGGAATTTAACTGAGTTTGTCCAAAGCAACGCTTGCAACCTCATTCAATATTTGCCTGCAAAAAAAAAAAAAAAAGCCATTTATTGGGAGACAGTCCTGGCTGGGCATCAATAGGCAGCCAGGTGTGAGAAGTTGAAGAGAAATACATCTCATTAATGTGGAATTGTTTTTAGGTTAATAATCTTGCGTTAATTTTCCTTTAAAATATTGTCTTTGACCGTTAAACGCTCGCACTGTTATAAAAAGAACGTAATAAATGATCTTGAAGCAAATTCTCCTGCCAAATGTCATAATTTATTTGCATAATTAGCTCTTAATTTTAATTCAATATGCAAATCCACGCTTCCTTTAAATTGCAGCAGCCTGTTTCCCGGCCCTGGCTGCCATGAATTTATTGTGACGCGGCTGCTGGAGAAAGCAGCTTTGCTGCCTTCTGGGGATGGTTGAGTGGGGGAGGGGCCCTGCCTACCACCGGGTTGAGGCACTTTTGGGGTTTGGTTTTGTAGGTTTGCTTCCCCTTCGGTTGGACCCCAGCCTCCCGTGAGTCCTTGTCTCCTTTGTCTTCTTCCTCCTTCACCTCCTCTCCACTTTCCTTCCCCCTTTCTCTCGCAGTGTTCTCTGCTCCCCAGAGGTTCTGGCTAAGGGCAACTGCTTCCTTGACTGCCTCTCTCTGCATGCTTCAGCCCCCTTTGCACAAACGTCTCCTCCTCCTGGATGGAGCAGACTGGTGGGAGGGGATGTGGGACAGGTCTGGAGCATGGGTTCAGTTCGGAGAAGTACCCACCACACATCCGAACTCAGAGCCCACAGAAGTCAAAGAGAATCCTTCCATCCCTCAGTGGGCTTTGGATCAGGTCTTGTTGGAATGCCAGAAGGATCCACAACAGAACCCTCCACGCCTGAACCCAGCCTAATGCTTATCTCAATCGTGACCCAACCCAAGCCATCAAAGACACACAGCTCTAGCTCCTAACGGGATCAACACCTGATGTCACAGCTCTAGCCCATCTCTGCAATAAGCTACTGGAACCCGTTCCTCAACCTTTCCACTTCTGCTCGCCCAGTTGCCCCCAGGCTATTGGCATGGCACAGGGCACAGCTAGGCAAGGTGGTGAAGGGCCAGGGGAAATTGGTTTGTGTAGCGGAAAGGAGGGCACTGGCAGGCTGGGGAGCAGGTGGAGTCGTGGAGAGGGCATCTCTCATCTGAGGCAGCCTGTGGAGAGCTGCTTTGGTGGCGTTCGGAGGGTGAAGTGGGGAGGAGGAGGTTGGAATTAGCTGTGTGTAGTGAAGGACAGAGTGATTAGCCTGGTGAAGGAGCGAGGGGCATGGGCGGGTATATACTGGGGGAGGAAGCGGACAGTCAAGGTCAGGCTGGATCTTCCATGGCAAAGGAAGGCAACTGGGTTTATGAAATGGCAGGGCAAGGCAGACTGTGTGTGGACTGGTCAAAGGAGGGGGAGATTACTAGAGGAGGTTAGGGGTGGGTACACAAAGAGGGCAGATGGGGTGTGTTTAGGGGAGAGGTTGGGTTTAGGAGATGGGGGAGAGGCACGCGGGGTGGGTTTGGGGCAGTGACATAAAAGAGATCCCAGCTGGGGTGCGTGCACTGCTTCAGGATTAGTGTTTGGCATCTCGTCTGCCCCAGGCCGGGAGACTGTGCGGGCAGTGAATTTGTTGCATTGCATCGAAGGGGACAGGGTGGCTTCTTGCTGAGAGCAGACATTTCTCCTTCACCAGCTATTGCTGGAGTCTCTAGGGGTTTGTATCAAACCACTCCATTCACACAGTACTAAGGTGGAGAGAGGATGTCCCGGGTGTGACCTTGCAACTAGGCACAACGGGCAGTGCTTATCTAATGCCCTTACCTGCCCAGCTAGCTGGCATGGGAAATCATCAATCCTTTCCTCTCTCCTTAACAACGAGGGCTCCAGAGATTTCTGCTTCTCCCTAAAATTATTAACAGACAATAATAATTAAAAATAAATCCTAGCTGGTCTGAAACCCCAGCCAACTAGTTTGACACTAGAGCAAGTGTTCGTGTCCTCAGGGCGAGAGTCTGCTGGGACCAAACCGGTAAATCGGTACCGCTGCATTCAAGTGAGCTGAGGATCTGGCCCACTGGCTCCAGCGGAGTCACTCTGGGTATAGTCTGGTGTGACTGGGATTGGAGTCTGACCCATACGGATAAGTCCCTTGGAGAATGGGGGAGCAGCGGGGGGCTATACAGGGAACCCTGCCATTGTGTTTTGAACCACCAGGAGGGGAGTTTGAAAGCATCCTTAACAAGGGGAATAGGTAAAGTGGGTGATGGAGTAATCTGAGCCCAGGGCTGAGCACACAGGCTAGGGAATTCACTGAAAGGGACAAATTAGCTTAGACAATACCAGATCTTTTTCACCGGGGGGATAATCAAATGTTGCTTCATCAAAGGCGACAGTTTGCAAGCTGCTCTCCCTTGTAACTCTATCGCGTTCACCTCCCAAGCTGGACCTTCAGCACTGGCATTTCTGTCCCTGTGATTGCTATTGGATGCATTTGATCACCACGGCCAGGGAGGGCTAAGGTTATAGGCCTCAGGATGAGCCGTGGCAATAGAGGGGTGACAAGTCGGGGGCCTTGCTTGGGAGGAAACCTGGCTGGGTGGATATTTAGGGATGGGGGTTGCAGGAAGGAAAGTCAGAGAGTCTCTGCTATCTTATTACAGTCCAGGCGGCCTTAGATCTCTGGAGGGGAAAAAAAAAAAAAAAACCCACACCACAGCCTTTGTTAGAGCTGAAGTTGCTCTCCAGGAAACACTGAGAACCAAAGAGAAAAAGGGAACAGCTCAAATTCGGCCTTAAATAATTAAAACTTGCAAAGAAAATGCCCTCACCTGCTTCCAAAACAGGGCAGGACAGAACAACCTCCTTCCAGGAGCCACTCTGGAGCAAAGTCAGCACAGTGAATGTCACCCTGGCTAGGGGGAGGCCTGGCCTCAATGGGGCGGCTTGACAGTGGGAATGTGCCCTACATTATAACAGGGAAGTATGGGGCTCCTTTGCCTTCTCCTCTGCTCTCTGGAAGTAGTTTGGGGATATGAGAGGAGCACAGAGAGGATTTCACGCAGGTTTGTTACTGTGTTCGTGCCCAAACACACGGCAAGCCGCTCGCACCTGCAAAGCTGGGTGTTTGCAGGAAGTCCCTGTATGTATCTGCTCTTCTGCTACAGAGTTCGGCCTGGCCGGAGTGTGTATGCTTGCTTATGCAGATAAGGGAGGCTGAGTGCTTGTGCCTTTGTGTACAACTGTGCAGGGGGGGCAGCATAAGCGCAGGTATGGTTGCACCAGGGCATGCACATATGTGCATCGTGTGCTGTGAATGCATTAGGTACAGCTGCACCGGTACGATGTGTTCTGTGCATGCGTGTGGGCCTGGCGTGCATGTGGGCTGCATTGTGTGGGTGGGTTAAAGTAACATCTGTGGGTGCGCATGTGCACAGACATGCCAAAACCTATACACACAGCAGCCATTAGTCCGCCCAGCTCCTTTCTCCTTTGGACCGGATTCTAACAAGGGGGCAGACTGGCTCCCCCGATCCCAAACCCATTCAAACTGCAGGGCTCAAAAGTGTGACCTGAGCCTCCCAAAGTTTGTGTCTCTAGGAGACACTGCGAAAAACGGGCCAGGGAGAAACACTCGACTGCAGGAACCCCTGGGGTGGATCTTGCCATTGTCAATGGAGCTACATTGATCTACACTGGCTGAGGATCTGGCCAAGTGTCTATAGCAGCATACAGAGGGCACCCATTTGCACCCACCTAGTTTTGGTGGTTCTTCCCCCAGTATATAACACACGCTGGTAAGGCACAGAAATACAGATCCCTGGAAATCAAATCACCCTCGTGGGGAAGGAAACACTGAGCTTAAATTACCGGGGAATTAGGGTACAAGATTCCAATCTCCTCTAAAACACTGGTGAGGCTCACAGCCCTGTCATGCTGGGCTCCAGGTCCTTCATCCCTCTTAACTCTTGGGCCACCCTCTGGGCTGCTGCTGCTCTAGTTAATCCTCAAACCCCTCCCCTGCCTCCACCAAACCCTGCATGTGAGAAGGGGCTAAGGCTCTGCCTTCACTGAACTGTCAGTCACTGCAATTGAGCAAGCCCCTAGTGTAGATCCTACTTACACCACAGCACAGCTATGCAAGGGGTTTGCCCCTGGGGCAGCTCTACCCTGGTTGAAATCCCAGTGCAGGCAAGGCTCTGTGAGACAGAAATGCCAGCAGGAGCCACCGGGGGGAGGGGTGTTTAAAAGTGATACGCCTATATTTCTCTACCCTACCTTCAGAGGCTGAGGGTGTCACCTTCCTCCTGCTGCTGCTGGATGCTCATCTCCAGATCTCCTGCACAGCTGTTTGCTGAGCTACCCTCCGGGGTCATTGCAACCACCACGAGAGCTGCTCCTGCCAGCAGCATCTCACCCACTAAAGGGCTGCTTAGCTGCTCATCCCCTAGATTCCCCTGCTCTTCTGCTGAGACTTGGGACCCCTCACGCCTCTATTTGAAAATGAGGTTGCCAAGTTAAAAATCATCCAGTCGTATATTTATAAACTAGTCATAACCTGTGCATCTAGCAGGGCCTGGAGTGACAATTGTTGTTATCACATGTCTAGTATGGTAGCAATAGGAGGACCTGACCGAGATCAAAGTCCCAAGGCGCAAGGCGCTGCACAAACAGAGTAAGAGAGAAGCCCTGCCCCAAAGAGCACACAATCAAAATAGACAAGGCAAAGTGGGGGAGGGGAAGCATCCTGCCTAAGGTCACACAGCAAGTCAGTGATAGAGCTGGGATAGCACCCTTGTCCCCTGAATCCCAGTCCAGTGCACTAGCCAATACCACAACCAGCTGCACCCGTTTTTTTCGGGGGGGGGGTTGGTTTTCATGCACAAGCACAAGGAGCTGTTGGATTTTGCTCTCACACCATTTTTACACTGGCCTCAATGGAGTTCATGCTGCTATATCCCAGTGTCTGGGAGCCCATCATCAGCACCCGTTGTGTTTGGTTTCACTGAGGAGGAGCAGGGGGCAGTTCACACAATCCTCACCTGGGTGTCTGCACTAAGCAGGGAACAATCTAGCCCAAAGCATTTATTCTCCTACAGAGCCTATTACAGTACTACCCTCCATTCTCGCTCTATAGGAGCAAATGTGGACTCCAGCCCTGCTGGAAACCAGGACAAACAGAATTCCCAGGAACCAGAAGGAAGCCCACAGTCAAGATTTGCAATAGAGACAAGTGATTTTAGTGCTTCAGTCCTTATGTACCTAGTGATGCCTGGAAGGGGCCTAGTTTTCAGAACCTGTTAAGCACCTGCCCTCTGAAAATCAGGGCCTGTTAGAGGTGTCTCAGCAGAGCACCCAAAAGCCACTGGGTGCTTCTGAAGAGCTTGGGTAAGCCCAAACAAATCCACAAGTCTCCTCAGCTGCAATTCTTTCTCTACAGGCATTTTGGGTGTTACTAGATTGTTGTTGTTTTCAGGGGCCAATTATGGGACAAGCTAAAATAAGCTCTGGTCTGCTTGTGGTATTTCCACATCCACCTACTGAAGTGTCCTGGTCCAATGGACCTTGTGCTATTTTGGCTCCCAGTGGCACTAAAAAGCCCATGAAGACTGCATATACATAGATAGGACACACAAATACATATACAGGGCCAGATCCTCCTGGGTGTAAACTGGTGGAGCTCCATTGCAGTGTCTTTACAAACCTTCAGAACCTCATAAGAGCAGGTTGATTGCACACGGTCCCATGGAGCAATGTCCATTCACCACAGCTAAGGACCTAGCCCATAAATACTAGTATCCATGCTCACTCTAACTGGAGCAGATGCATGCTCACTCTCTCAATCTCTCTCTCATACACAAATGAACTACTGCTGGCAAAACACCACAAGCTGTGAGAAATAAAGACCAGGCAACACCTCAGGAAGTGGCTCCTGATTTCCTCACTTCTCAGTTTGTAAATGTGATGTTTCTGTTCCCAAGGAGACAGGAAAGGCCCTGGTATGACTCATAAAAGCTGAGCCCTCTGGGAGGAAAGAAACAAGACTCCAGGGAAGAAATCACCGTATGGCCCATGGCATTCAGTCTCATTTGGTGACGTACTGAGCACCTCCATCTCCCATTGATCTCAGTGGGAGCTGAGGATGCTTAGCCTGTCACAGGTTGAGCCCTCATTCAGAGAGTCAAAGGCCAGAAGAGATCATTGTGAGCATCTCGTCTGTTTCTTCTTTGCACCAGGAACCACAGTTAGAGTCATTTCCACCATCCACCCTGCTGGGAACAGCTTCTGCTCTTCATGGCCTCGTGATGAGAGCATGGGACAGGGCCCCAGGACATCTGGCCTCTTCCTGGCTCAGAAACACAATCCCTACATAGCTTTCGGCAATACATGCAATCGCTCTTCTGTGCCCCAGGTTCCCCATGTTTAAAATGGGGATAACACACTTCCCTTCCTCCCAGAGTGTTGGGGAAGTTTCATTCATTAACGTTAGAAAAGTTCTTTCAGAGGCGTGGATGACAGACTCTAATGAAGTGCATGGTATTATCAGTTGTATGCTGCACCAGATGTCATGGCTAGAATGGATTTTGCTCTCTGCCATATGTCACTGAATCATTTCTGCTTTTTGATGTACTCTCTAGTTCCCAGCTACCAAACTGAGATCCAGATTTTAAACCCTGCAATATTTGGCGGTGCTGAGACCCTGGGCTTCTGGTTGGTGCGTCACATCCATAGGAGCTGTGCTGAATTCATGGTCGGGGCATTTGCATAGCAGGTTTTACTTTGGCTTCATGTCTACTGGAATAACGCTGGCTGTGATAATAACACCTAGCTCTTCATCAGCAGATCTCAAAGCACTTTACAAAGGAGGGCAGGATTGTCATCCACATTTTGTCGCAGGGAAAACTGAGGCATGGAGGTGATGTGACTTCTCCAAGGTCACCCAGCAGGCCAGGGGCAGAGTTAGGAACAGTTCCCAGAGCCCCAGTCCTGTGCTTTATCCACTAGGCCACACACCTCTGTATATTATAACCACCTCTCAAGCTCCCTTGGTGTCACTCACGCCGTCACAACTTTATTGCGCGTCGTGTGCTGTTTGGTGTTTTCTTAAAGCCCCCGGCCCTGGGGCCACATGCTTTCCTGAGACAAGAAAGAGGCATTTTGAGCCCTCCTGGCTGCAGTGACAAGCCTGAAAACATGAACCCTCAAGGCTTCAAACCCAGAGGGCAAATAAAAAGGACACCACATTTATTATTCGTTTTTAAATCTCATGGTTTTGAAACCAAATCTCTCAGGATTTTGGGAACCTGACTCATGAGTTTTGAACACTTGGGACTGGCCATGATTTTCCTAATCAGGGATGCCTAGTGGATAGACCACTGGACTGGAGTCGGGGACCTGGGTCATAGCCTTGCCACATTCCTCCGAGCAGTTTATAGCCCTATTAGGAAGTGCTTCTCGTAGTTTCTTTATATCATTCAGAGTTAAAGAGAAACAACGCTCTCCACCTAGTCCTCGTGGAGCAGCCCACTGGAAGAGGCAGCATTCCATGTGGTCAGAGTCCTCTGTTTATTCAGACTTAGAGGGCTAGGGACATCCAGCCAGTCGAGCAATTGGATTGCCTTAGCACGCCTTAGTGCTTTATAATATCTGCCATTCTCCATGCTTGAGTCTGTTTCTGATGCGTGCCATATTCGGCAGTTATACTGCCATCCTTTCCCTGGCCCTTTCGATAAATGCTGCCTTCTGTCTTGCTTAGTTAATGGTTAAAGCGGTTGCCATGGCCTGCCAATGCTCTTCAGTTGTACCTTTCTCTTTGCCATGGCTGCAGCATGCGTTCCCCTCGGAGCCACCTCTGGCCCCCAGCAAACGTTCCACCCAACGCCTGTGGAAGTGTACAAAATGTCAACCTCAGCGTAGTTTTTAACCTGGAGTGATAGCTTTACTGATTTGCCACTTTACTACTCTTGTTAATGAATTTTTAATCTTCTTAATGACATTAAACACAGAAAGTAATTAAGGAAAACAAGTTTGAAACTGCTGACTTAAACCCTTTATTCAGAACTATTTAATGTAGAATTAATTTGATTTTGCCCATTATTCAAATGAACACATTACCTTCCCATGCATTGGCCTCTTTTTTATTATTATTTTTTGTCTTGTTTTAGTCACTATATCACATTGAGGGTTTGTCCTTTCTCTGGGACACAGCCCGAAGGGATCTACTTCCTGCTGATGGGGAGGGCCAGCCCGGGGCATCACTCACGGGTCCTGTAAAGTCTCGCAGCATCAGGGAGTCGTTGGTGATTCGTAGCTAAGGTAACACACGCAAAATATCAAGCCACTGACAACTGTTCGCCTCGCAGGGAGAAGCTTGGATTCAGAAGTAGCTCGGCTCCGCTGAGTTCAGCGGAGCTGATTCACACCAGCTGAGGCTCTGGCCCATTCTTTACAAACCACTGGGCGTCACCTCAGGAGGCAATATATGTCAAAGGCATCTGACATGTACCAGCTATAGAGACTGGACTGTATCATTCTCTCTCTAAAGACCAGGAGCATGCTCCTTGAACCCTTGTAGATACCAGGAGCCAGAATCGCAGTCTCACCAGAATCAACCCTTCAGTGACATTAATGCAGGGGTGGGCAAACTACAGCCCATGGGCCGCTTCCAACCCTTATAGAGCCCCCCATGCTACAGCCCATCAGACCTTTATATCCAGCCCTCGAGCTCCCACCATGGAGCAGGATCGGGGGCTTTCCCTGCTCCGCCTGTTTGGCGCTCCCACCAGGGAGCAGGGTTGGGGGCTTGCTCCGCTCTGCCTGCCTGGTACGCCCCAGCCCCCGACTCACAATTCCTTTGATGAGCACCAGCACGCGGGACCACACTGCTCAGGCAAAGCTTCACCATGCTGCCTCTGGGATTGGAACCCCACCCCTATGCAGCAGCCCCTCCCACGCGGCAGCATGCCCAATGCGCTCCTGGTCTTCTACAGCCCCACCCTCGAGAGCCTCGACACTGCCCAGGGCCGCACCCATCCCAGCTAGGGTGCCTGAGCCCGTGGTGGCGCTTGGTATGGCCGCCTTGGTATCACGGCCAGCAGGGCTCCTAGGAGTCCCCAGTACCACTCCTGTAGAGCCCTCCCCCCTGCGCCACACCCCGTGGGTCCCCCCTCCCCCTACCTCAGTAACATCCCTTATAGAGCCCCCCATGCTACACACCATAGAGTCCCCGTCCCCCACCAGGCATTCATGGCCCGTCATACAATTTCCATACCCAGATGTGGCCCTCAGGCCAAAAAGTTTGCCCACCCCTGCACTAATGGAATTATACAGAGGTCAGAATCTAGCCGGACGCTGCCATACAGCTGATCTTTTCTTTTTCCATCTTGGCTTTTCTGGACCTACATAATTGCAGGACTCGAATACATTGCTGCCCCTTTGGCCCGAACGGTTCACCAAAATTCAGGCCTTGCAGGGTTGTTTCTGTTAGGATGAAAAATCAGTGCTAGGAGACAAGTCTGTTCTGTGTCACCTTGTTTATTTGCAAAAAAGATACACACAGCTCTGTTCCCCCAAACACTGTAGAAACAAACAGCAGCAAAGAGTTTCCTTGCTCAGAAATCCCCACACCTGCCACTCCAGCGAGCTCTGTGCCCAAGAAGCCTGGCTTCCTCTCAGAACCACACTCCTAATTCCTTCTTTGGCTTTCTGCCTCCAAAATGCTCAGCCTGCATCTGATAATCTAGCCCCTGCATTTGCAACCAGGGTAACCACTCCATCCATATGGCTTAGCTCTGACTTGCTACGTGGCCTAGTGCCTCCGGCAGCAGCCCTGCTGTCCCCAGCTGGCTCTGCTACATAAAGGGTCTTGGTTGCTCCATCTCTTGAGGACACTTGGGACATCCATTGGCTTTAATGAGGTCTGCGATTGCCTTTGGATCCAAGTCTCACCTCATGGCAGCCAGTAGCACCTTTCACCTTGCACTGTATAAAAGAGCACCCTCCTATGCAATGCTGAAGATTCACTGACCCACTTGACATGGAAAGAATCAAAAATATGAAGAATCGTAATAGAAATACACACCCAGCCCTCCATCAGATTTGAGCTTGACTGGAAATGGGAACTGAAATATAATGCAGTGGTGTTGTAATGCAGATAGTTGACCTCCAACCAATGCAGATAGCTAGGCAGATGCTACAGGTGTTAAATAGTTACCATCAGAAGACTCCCTGAATAGAATTGAAACATCCTGAGAACTACATGGAAAACATTTGTTAAAATTATATCTGTGTCCAAAATGCTTCTCAGCCTGGTATATTCAGGAATCTACGTCTTTAATGTTCCATGGAGGCATCTGTACCATGGCATGGCCATCACAGGGGATCAGCCCTGTAGCACTAAACCCTTGATACTCCGCCACGTGCTAAAGGAGCAGAAACTCCTCTAGTGGCCCTGTCAGTGAATAGTTCTTAGCCTCTTTGGGGTTTACCACTAGAGGGAGACATAGTTACAGTCACTAAGAGACTGATTCAATGGTTAGTGAAATTAACAAGACCCTTTCTATGGATTTGAAAGTGTGCCAGATCAGGCCCAAGCCAGGGTGTTAAACTTGCCTGCAGAATGTAAAACCTGCTTTAACTCACCATGTGCTTTTGCTTCTTCAGCTGATGTGATAAAAAACAAGGAGGAACAGTGACTATTTGGCTACACTTTGTCCAAAAGATGCTCCACAAATACCACATCCACCCTCAGTATGATTTATTCCCATCTGATATCAGAGCGACCAGATCTGTGCAAGAACTTTTGAGATGATATCCATATTCTTCTGTGCAGGAGCTTAGATGGCCCTCATGACCATAGTAACTGTCCACCTCATAGTCAATACCAGATTAGTTTAACACCACTCCCAAGGGGCATGTAATGGTAAACTGAGGCACAGCGTAGCTAAAGGGACTCACCAAAGGTTGCACAACAGCTGAGTGGGGAAAAGAAGCCAGGACTCCAGAGTGCCCTATGTACCAGCCCATCCTTGGGGGGAGGGATAGCTCAGTGGTTTGAGCATTGGCCTGCTAAACCCAGGGTTGTGAGTTCAATCCTTGAGGGGGTCATTTAAGGGTCGGGGGCAAAAATTGGGGATTGGTCCTGCTTTGAGCAGGGGGTTGGACTAGATGACCTCCTGAGGTCCCTTCTAACCCTGATATTCTACGATTCTATGATCCTTCTTCATCCCCTCCAGCCTATACCTATACCGATGGTAATAGCTGCATTCTTGCACTAATGCAACCAAAGTCACTACAGTACCTCTGTGTGTGTGTGTGCACGTGCGCTGTGGATAATAACTCACATTATACACAGGACTATTTCAGCATCAGAGCTTCCTGTGGTCTCAAAGCACTGCCCGGTCTGTTCTTACCCAACAATGGAACTTCTGTAACTCATAACCCAATGGGACAGCACAGTTCCATATTTCTTTTAATGCCCTTTCACCAGAGGTCAACACACCTCTGACATGTCTATTTTGCTGGCCTGCTCTATGCCCCCTTTGCCACCCAGCCCACTTAGTCCTTGCCCATGTGTGCAGCAGTGACAAAATATTCTCACTGTGTGTCTGGCATTCAGCTGCTACCCATGCTGCTGTGTTGGAGGGGCAGGGGATGCATGGCCATGATCTATGCCGTGCCCTGCAAAGACACAAAGCAAGGCAGAGGAGAGAAGGAGAAAGAAACGGGGCCTGCCAGGAGACATGAACAAAGAGGAGCTTGTCCCTGGGGCTGAGAGAAGGAAAGCTATGAGGACATATCGGGAGACATGGGGGCTGGGCTGGGTGTTTCCGTGAGCATCAGAACAAGAAATATGTTCAAAATCCATGTATAGCACCAACCTTTCACTGAGTTACTGTCATGCATGTGCTGCGTTTGTGTTCCCCATGGAGGAGCTCTGTGTGAGTGCCCCATCTGGGGAGCTGGGTGAGCTCTGTCTGCCCCATACATGTGCCCTGGCTGCCTTCTGTGTTTGTGCCAGGTGTGTTGCGTTTGCCATGGCTGCAACGTACACTGTCGGCTGTGTGTGATGTGTCTGCTGTGCGCATGGTGAGGGTGCCACATCTGCTGGGGGTGCCGAATGCTCTGCTGTACGCATGCACCAGCCATGAGCCCAGTATGTCGCCCTTGTCTGCAATGTGTGCAGCGTGTCTGTTGCATGTGTCAGGTTTCTGCTACATGTGGGTAACGTGTGCATCATGTTTACTGTGTGCACCCATGATGTATACCATTCCCAATGTGTTGATGTGACTATGTACATTGTCTGCTCTATGTGCCTTGTCTGTACCACGCATGCACGTCTACTTGACATGTACATGCTGTGCGTGTGACCTGTATACATGCTCTCTACCTGCCATATGGCCTCATGTCAATTGCAGGTGCTTTGCGGGCTTCCCTTTATATATCCCATGTCCACCCCATGTATTTGCTTCATGTGTGTCATGCATGTACCTTCGGTGCTACCCCTGCCATGAGTGTTGCTTGCTTGCTCTTTGTCTAATGTATGTTACGTGTCCACCCTCCATGTGTGTCAGGTCTTCCATGTGTCCCAGGAGGGCAGCGAGTGCCCTGTGCTGGATCCATCGAGTGTGCTCCAGGTATGCTGTGTACCCGCATGAGCCTGCTGTCTGCACTGGTACTTCACTCTCCCCTGCAGCTTTATAGCATCATTCTCTAAACCTGGGCCCAGCCCTGACCATGGTGATGCCAAGAGCTCCCCGGAAATCTATGCAGCCGGCGGAAAGACAGGGCCATGGATTCTCTCTCTCACATTCACCCTTTGCCCCAGAAGATGGGCTGACCCAAGGCAAGTTGGGCAATTCCATTCAGGGCAGGGGCATGGCTGGGACTCTCTGTGAACTATTCAGTGCCAGGTTCTGGGGGAAGGATGCCAGTATGCTCAGATAAGCCCTAGCCATGGGAGAGTTAGCCAGGAGAGGGGGGGGGAAACCTGGGGGAAGGGAGAGAAGGATGAAGGGAAGGGAAGGGGCCAGACCCCTGGGGCTGCTGCAAATGTCTAGCCACTGCCTAGGCCTGCAAAGGTGCCCTGCTGCTCTGAGGGCATGAGCCTGCGCTCCATCTCCAGCATGCCTTGTTTGAGAGACTAACCCTCCCTCCAGCCTGGGCGCTGATAAAAGAGGCAGCTCTGCAGGCAGCACTCAGCTGTGGCAAGCTGCCGACTTTCATTTCTTTTTACTACTGACTTCGTCTCTCTCTCGCCCCTTCCTCCCATTCTGGGGACTTTATGGGCTGAGACGCCAGAAAGCGGGGGCTGGCGCCAGCCAGGAATCCCAGGAAATTCCCAGGGTTCTCTCTGGAACCAGGACAACTCACACAAACGCCAGCAGCATCCAACACAATTCAAATAGAGATACTGCAGCCTTGCTACACACCAGATATACACTGCCTGTCACTGCCATGGGGAGGCGCTGTCACCCCACCATACACCCAATATACACTGCCTGTCACTGCCATGGGCTGCTATCACCCCATAACCCTAGTTTAGGCAGTTGAAATTCCATAGGCCCAGTTATACCAAGTCTGAAGTGGGCCCTAAGACTGGAAGGAAGTTGTGGACTTTCCTTACTAAGCTGTCATGCTAGCCCTGCTACAGAGTCTTAGGCAAAACCCCTGCCTTTATCTAGATCATTCACTATTAGTTTTTTGGCATGTGAGTGATTTCATTTAGCTGAAAACCCAATTTTCACTGGAAAAAATCCCAATGGAAAATTTTTAACAAGCCGTTACGCAAACGCCAGTTCCCACGAACACACAGGAACCTCTGCAAGGAACAGCCGCTCCCCAAACATTTACACAAACTTCCTTTGCCCAGCTGTCAATGTTTCCAGGAAGCATGTTTGTGCTTTGTTCCGTGCAGCACCTTAAACATGGAAGGTGTGTCCCCTCAAAAATTCAGCACAGTGCCCTTCAACACCCTCTTTAAAATTCACCTCTGCCATGATGCCTACAAACTATTCAATGATCCTCCCCCCACCAGTTTGTGGTGCCCTTCTAGAACTGGTTGGGAGCTGTTCAGTGAAATGTTTTTGCATCCACAAATGCCAGTTTGTCAAAACTGAAATTTTTCACAGGAGTCAGTTTCGACTAATTTCCTGTTTCAAAAGAATTGTGGAGAAAAAGCTTCAAAAATGTCAAAGCAAAGTTCTGCTTTGAAACAATTTGTTGTTTCAAAATTCAATCTATTGTAAAAAAAAAAATCTGAACAATTTTAAAAGGTCCCAAATCAACTCAAAACAGTTTGAAAGTATCAAAAGGAAACATTTCTATTAACGAGATTTTATTTTCCAGGTTGGTGAAAATGTTTCAACTATTCAGCTCAATTAGAGAAGGGAAATTTTTTCAAAATCTCAAATATTTTCCCAACACAGCAAATCCATTTCTCACCCTGCTCTATCTCCCTCATGTTTCTCCTCTCTTAATTAGGTTGTAAACTCTTTGGGATAGAGACCATCAGTTTGTTATATGTTTGTACAGCTCCTAGCACAATGGGCCTGGGTTCTCTCAAGAGCTACTGTAATAAATAATAACAATAAACAAACATTTCTCTAACACCTGCCACACAAGGATTTCAAAGCATTTGCAAACATGAAGCCTTAGCACTGCTTAAGGGTAGGTAAGAACTATTGTTCCCATTGAACAGATAGGGAAACTGAAGCACAGAGCAGTTAACTGATTTGCTCAAGGTCATGAAGAAACTTAGAGGGTGGCAGAGCCAGGAAGAGAACACATATCTCCAGACTCCTCTTCCTGTGCTTCAGCCCATCAGGAATAATCCTTCCTCCACCAGCAAAGCAAACAGAAATGAACCAATATCGGCTGTACTGGGTGGTTGCGTGACTGATTTGCGCAGGGACTGCGACAGGGCCGGTCTCGGGACGTGTGAATGGTCACTCCCTTCTAGGGGCTTGAAGCGTGAAGAAGTGTGATGTCAGGGCCAAAGCCTTTCCTGGCAGGCCCAAGCAGGACCACCACTAGCCCTCTGATGGGCTGGCAGAGCTACCACTCTGGGGACCCAAAGGCTTTTGGGTCTGGTTTGAGCTTGGAGAGATTCCTCATGAAGACCAACACCAAAGCCTCCTATTAGCTCCGAATTCCTTGTCGCCCCAGCCTGCCCTTGTCCTTGGGCATGAGTCCCAGGGGGGACCGTTCTGCCGTCCACTCACATGGTCCAGAGAAATCACATGTTGAATTTTCATATTCATCCAATCAGGACACAGAAACATTAGCATGTGACTTATCTGACCAATCCCAGCTAACCAACACAACTCGGTGGTGAACTTACAGCGTGGAGCGAGTTTGGCGGACCTGGCACTAGCCTAGAGTCAGGTTCTCTTCCTGGCTCTGCCACAGGTCTGCTGGGTGACCATGGGCAAGTCACCTTGCCTTTCTTTCCCTTCTCACATGTAAGCTATTTAGATTGTAAGCAATTTGGGGGCAGGGACTGTCTCTTACCATGTGCCTACACAGACCCCTGCAGAATGGGGCCCTGATGTCAATTGAGGCCTCTAGGTGCTATCATTAAATACAAACAGCAATAATACCAACATCGTGAATAGCTGCTAGTGAGTACCTGACACTCACAGAGAACACTTTTGAGCTCAGTTGATGGAGTAAATAAAACCCAACCTCATTGATTAATTCCAAAGTAACAAACACTTTCGAGGAACTTACGATCTGCCCACAGACATTCCCCGAGAGGAACGAGAGGCTGAATCTGCTCTGATAAATTATTAGTTGCAAATTACTGACTCCCCTCTAGTTACCTTCCCAAATCAGGAGCTGCTACAGTCCCACCTAGGTCCCACCAGCACACACATGTGTACACATTTTATGGTGTGTGTGTCTGGATGATATGATACACACACACGTGTTTTATGACATACACATGTGTGTAATTTGACACACACACGTATTGTATTACATTCAATTTCTGTATTATGACGTGTACATATATTTTCTGACACACCGCATGAATTCTGACATTTGTGCATGTGTTTTACAGTACACACGATTATATATATTTGTCCCTGTATTTTATGACATACACCTACATATATTCTATGACATACATGTACATGTATTTTACAACACTCATGTGTATGGATTTTATGACACACATGTTCCTGTATATTTTGGCACACTCCTGCATGTATTCTATGACAAAGGCATGCATGTGTTCTAGGACACACATGTTCCTGTTGTTATGACACAGGCATGCATGTATTTTATGACACACACATGTTCCTGTAGTCTATGACACATATGCATGTATTTTAATATCCATATGCCCTTATCTGTTTTGATATATGCTACTGAATTGGCCTCTTTCCTTTGCAGGGTTACCAGCAAATAGATGAATAGCGAAAAAGGATGGCAGATCACACCAGGAAACCAAATATCTTGGTATCTGTGTTTGTGTTTCGTCTTCATGGACCTCATTTTGCCTCAAGGAGCCACTTGTGGGGCTGAAATACTGCAAGTTCTGAGCTCCTCTTGGTATTTCTACCAGCCAGGCAGTGAAATACCCTGAGCAGAACAGCTCTCACATTATTTCAGCTCCACAGTGTGCTCCCTAAGGCATATGTGAAAACACACTCAGCTACAAAGACACACAATAACTTGTGACACAGATGCAAATAACAGACCCCACATAGGGAATGATCCTACAAGCCCTTATGCACAGGACCAACCCTGATCAGGGGCCTGATTCTGCCACCCAGGCTCACATCAGGCAGTATTTTAACGCACAAGCAATGGGAACTGCTTTGGGCAGAAAGGTGCTAACCAAGCTGAGTGAGGCTAGGAGAACTGAGCGGGGTCTAGGCAGGTTGCAGTAGCTGGACTGCTTTCCTGGGGAAGAGTTTGCACATCTGGGCCTTCATAGCACACAAATGATGGATAAATATCAAACTCGTGAATTCCCAGGGGGTATAAAAAAAGAGATTGATTTTGTTCTCATTTAAAACAGTGCTACTCTAGAGCAGTGGTTTTTAACCTGTGGGCCATGGACCCCAGGGGTCCACAGACTAGATCTAAGATTTACAAAGGGGTCCGCACCTCCAGCTGAAATTTTTAGGGGTCTGCAATTGAAAAAAGATTGAAAACCACTGCCCTAAAGCAATTCCATTGCTTTCAATGAAGTCACGCCAGACTGAAGCTGGTATAATGGACAGCAGAATCTGGTCCACACATTCAGTCCAGTTACTACAGACCCTGTTCAAATTTACATTCTCAGCTAGTATAAACTGGCATAGCTCAATTGACTTCACTGGTGCTACACTGGTGAGTGCTAGCTGAGAATCTGGCCCTCTGATCCTTTCCCTTGAGCCATGGATTTGTTTCATATGGGTCACGGTGGCTTCCGGTGTCAGATTATTCATAGCCAGCTTGCAGGAAGAAAGACTGCCTAATGCTCTCTCCATGTGCAGGTTATCTCCCATACACCTAGCACTGTCATTTAATTAGGTTAATATGGGCAACAATGGTATCTACTACCCTCAGTGCCTTTCAGCTGCATGAACTAGAAACATCATCATAATGCACCCAGCAGCTAGCCAAGCTCCATCAAACGCAACTGCCAGCAATACTCCCTGCCCCAATGACAATGGCGCCATCAAACACTCCCTCCCTCAAAGCTAGAGTGAACATACAAGGCTTGGAGCCTGCCCCGATGGTGAAGATTCAGCCTAGATTGTTCCAAGGGTGGGTTAGTTCCCAAACTGAGAGCCTTTCACGGAGAATATTCTACTGCCAGCGCTCTCTCTCTTAAATCCAGAGGGAGCCAACCCCTGCAGCTTTGTGAGAGCTGGAGGGAAATCTAGTCTGCATTTTTTCCACAGAAAATAAAAAGAAAGCAAAATATTTCATTTTCACTTTTTTCATGGACTTTATATTAAAAAAACACAAAAAGTTTTGGGTTTTGTTTGCCAAAACCTGAACATACTGGTTATTCTATGAAAATCAGAACTTTTGACAAAAACAAAACTTTTCCCATGACAAGTTTCTTTTTCACCAAAACATTGGGTGAAAAAAAAAATGTCAGTGTAAAATTTGCAACCATGTCTAGCCATTGCTGACCACAATACAGCTTGCGGGCCAGGACTCTCCACTAGGCAGGCTGCAAGCCATTTTGGGCTTCCTAAATCAAATCTAGCTCCTTAAGCACCATCCAGGCAGGCAGCCAGTGCAAATCTCAGAGCACTGGTGTCATGTGCTGTGCCCAGGACACAGACACATCACTTAGCTGATAGGTTGTGAACCAGCTAGTTGCTAGACTGTCTGAAGATATCAACCCATGTAGAGCACACAGCTACTTTCGAAATTTTTCACCAAAACAGAAGTGCCATTTTGCTGAAACTGAAGGTTTTTTGATAAAATTACTGTAGCAAAAAATATTTTTGAAATGAAAAAAATGCATTACATAAAATTTTGTTTAGGAAAACTTTGGAAATTGCATTTCAAAACGTGATTGTTGTTTCGACGTTTTTAAAAAAGGTTTTCTTATTATATCATTTATTCTTTTTTTATTATTTCATGACGTGTCTGTAATAGTAATGAATAACGTGGCATATCACATGGCAAGGCATGTCAACTTGTCATATTATGCATTACTAATACTGACAAGTCACCACATAATATGATATAATGTGTCATTATGTACTACTACTGAAAGGGTATTTTATTTTTAAAATCATTAAGGGCAGCTGCTACTTAGCACTGATTGAAGGATCTTATCTTATTTTCAAATCAGAGTATCTCCCACTACTGTTGCGATGAAACAGTTTGACACTTTGACCAAGACAAGAAGATTAGCGCTCTGGGTGCTAATTAGAGGAAAATCTATTTTGAATATCCGAAGAAAAAGGATTCCACAAAAAGGAGTATTGTAGCCGCGTTGGTCCCAGGATATGAGAGAGACGAAGTGGGTAAGGTAATGTTTTTACTGGACTAACTTCTGTTGGTTAGAGAAACCAGCTTTCAAGCTTACACAGAGCTCTTCCTGAAGCCACATCCCCCCTGAACTGGACTTTCATTGTCAGGGATTAGACAGCAACAGAAGAGAGTAGGTAGAGCAGCCTAGAACTCTAAAGCCTAGAGTAGAGCAGCCTAGAACTCTATAGATTAGAGTAGAGCAGCCCAGAACTCTATAGCCTAGTCTAGATCTACACCCTACAGCAGAACATCCTACAACGCTATAACCTAGCGTATATATCCACCCTACAGCAGAGCTGTATAGAACACTATAGCCTTTACGCTCCTGCTTAAATAGTCAACAAATTAAAATAGAAATGTCATTAAATGCTGTGATATTGATACCAGGCTAGGCACTCTCTGCCCTCCTCCCAGCTCTCTCTTTCTTCTCCTCCCTTTTTCTCTCTTGATCATTCTCCCTTCTTTTTCTTCCCATCCCCTTTTACCCCATCCCCCCCCATCTCTGGGAGAAAAAATGTTGACCCCTCTCTATGCCTACATGTCCACAGATCATTGCTCCTAGGTCCAATCCAGCCCCCAAGTCACCATGGTTCTACTGTGGGGGGAAGGGAAGGAAATCAGTTCCTTCCAAGGCCTGGCTTGTCCTTTCTGTCTCATCCATGGCTCTAGGTTTCAGTTGTTCCATATGGACACCATCCTAAACCCGCCCTTCCTGTGACACAGTGGGCAGCCCCCAGTTGGAGCCAACCCTTCCCCGCCACCCTCCGCACAAACGGCATTTCCTCAGAAACAAAGAGAGGAGTTAATCTGTTCAGGCTGCAAATAAAGGAAACAATGGAAAAAAGAGTGAGAGAGAGAGAAAAATGATATTTCTTTCCTCCAGCAAAGGGGGCATGTTGGGGTGGCGGGCTAAGGGGGTGGGGAGGGGAAGGAAGGTTGCTTTATTTTATTGATTTTAAAAAAACCACACACATACACACATATCCCAGAGGCGCCAAAAAGCACAGGGCAATGATTAATGTCCCCTCAGAAAAAGAAATTATATAGAATAAATTAAACTACTGTGGCAGCAAATTGAAAAATAAGGATGTAAATGAGGTTTGAATACTTAATATCTGAGAAGGGGAAGCTAGTCCAGGGCATGGTGAGAAAGATGAGAAATTCTTACAGACCCTAGGTATTAACTCCAGGGGGAGACACTCGCTTGCCCAGTCCAGGAAACTCCTCCAGCAGCACCAGGCAGCATGCCAGTAGCAAAAACCCATTAAGGAACAGGGCATAGATCAGACACCAGGGAGGAGCCAGCTGCACCACGAGCTTGATTCTCCTTCATGCCACTGACTGCAGTGGGGTTCCTGACACGTCAGTGAGAGACCAGAATCAGGCCCGGGCATTTGAGATGGGAGCCCAGCCACAGAAGGAAAATTCTAGCTCATGTTCAAGGAGCTCTGGGCTAAGATCAGGAAGGAATTAACAGGAGGGGGCTGAGGTGCAGGAGCATACTCCAGCCCCAGTCCAGACATGCCAAACCCGCAAAAAAAAATGCAGAAATTGGGCTTATTTTTGGCTTAATTGGCTTGTGAGTTGCTTGTTGGCTAGTTTTTGGCTTGTAGCTTGTTTGGCTTGTAGTTTGTTGCTTCTTTTTTTTGATCGGTTCCTGGCAAGCAGGGGCAAGGGGGGGGCAAGCAGGGGCAAGGGGAAACCAGAGGCAAGAGCGGGGGAGAGTCAGGGTGCACAGCAGGCCTACCACAGTCCCAGACTGCACGCCGGGATCTAGTCACAGAGTGTTGGCTTGTTTTGGCCTTGTTTTGAAATGGGATTAGCTTGATTTTTGGCTTATTGTGAAAGTCGGGCTGCTTATTTACCGCGTGAAAGTTGGCAGCTGTGCCCCAGTCCTGCAACAAGGTCTGCGTGAGTGTGGGGACCTAGCCACATTGAGCCAGTGGGGCCTTGCGTGTGTGCCTGGGGCTCATTGGAGGAGCAGGGGCTATCAAGGTGGGACTCCACTTTGGACACAGCTCCATCGGAAATGGATGCTAGTGGTAACAGTCACTGTACTGCACCAGCAGGTCGCATGTTTGGGTGCATAATTTTGTCTCTTGGCATCTGCCCCAGTGTATCTGGGTTGCACGGCTCTAGGTGCTGCTCTGATCAACAGCCTGGTGTTAGGCAGCAAGGAATGTTTTTCCCCAGGGATCCATTAGGAGGAACTTTGCTTCCATCCATCACCTATACCAGGGCAGGTGTCTCATCATCCACACTGCTTCCAGACACAGGCTAACTCAGCTTACTCCTGGGTTGGCCAACCAGCGTGGATGAAGCAAAGCTGAGTGTAAATCACAGCTATACTGGGGGCCAGGTCCTTGGCTGGTGCAAATTGGGTTAGATCCATTGACTTTATCTACATCAGCAGGGAGATCTGGCCCTAGGTAGGGAAACCATGCAGTACCATTGTCACCGAGAGCCAATCAACACACGTTAACTGGCAGACACTGCCTCAATCTAAGAGTTGTTTAGAAGAAGGAATCCTGGGCCATAATCCCCAGCTGGCGTATATCAGTGTAGCTCCACTGATTCCCCCAGCTGAGTCCTTTGTCAATAACCCCCATGAGGGAAGCAGTTTATCTACTATGTACAGAGCTGGACTGAGGAGCCAGTTGCAGTGCATTACAATACCTTTATTGAACCTACTAACTTAGGAACAATGATGAATATCCCTGTGCGCCAGTAGGTGGCGCACGCTCTATTAAGTAACAATGGGTGTTTGTACCAGTATCTATCCACAGATCCGGCACTGGCCTGGGAGTGAGACCTGGGGTTTGGTCCCAGCTCACCCAGTGAATCTCTGCAGCTCTTTGGGCCAGTCACTTCCCCGTTCTGCTCCCCATGCCGAGAAGGGGACCAATCTACTGATCCTCCTTTGTGAGGTGCTTCAAGATCTCGGGGTGGACAGTTCTAGGGAGGTGCTAAATAGTACTAGTATTTATCAGCACCTTGGTATTAGTTGGCGAGGATTAGCCTGAGCGGGGAGGTAAGCGGAACTGTATTGCTTCTATGATCCACTACCACATACAGCCAACACTCAGTCTGTTTGCCATGGTGTAAGGTGCAGATGAGAGATCCTGACTGGGGGTAAAAAAAGAAAAAGCCCCAGCGAAAGGCTCCATTGCAGCTCAAGCAGCAGCTTTCATTCCAACAGGGCTCGGGAACAAGGCTCCACCGGGGAACTCAGAGAGCAAAGGTTGTTGAACTTGAAAATAACAAAGACCCCGTGTGATGTCCGGGTTGGACCAGGGCCGTGTTTCTGTTCCCTGGGATGCTGATGGGAGGAGCAGTGGAGTGTGAAGGAGGAGAACCCCAAGACCCAGGGAGAGGAGAAACGAGAAGAGATTGAAATGAGAGAAGCCAAGCTGCTTAAAGCTCTGCGACCCCATTATTTGTACTGCAGTAGCACCACGGAGCTCTCATCAGGCCAGGCCCCCTTGGTGCTAGATGCTGTACAAATGCAGAACAAGACCCTCGGTCCCTATTCCCAAGAGCTTGACGCTGATTAACACAAGTTGTAGATCCAGCTCCTTGAGGAGCTTACCCAACCAATGAGGGAGAAGAAGGGGGCAATCACTGCCCAAAGAGGGCATATGGGGTTTGACTGAGGGGCCACTAATTGAGAAAAGCTCCTTCCCCCGACCTTTTAGCTGCTTAACCTCAGGCACAGCCATTAACCTAACCTGATGGGAAATGAATATTCCCCAAATTACCAGAGAGCTGCTAGCTCCAGCTTATTTTCTTTCCATCTGGTCAGGGTGGAGCAGAGGCTCTCCTCAGCTCACGGCTCAGCTGCTCTCTCTCTTCTCCATCTCCCGTCCCTTCGGTCTCTCTCCCCCGTCCACTCTCCGCCTGGCTCGGTCTGCGTGTCCCTCGCTCTCCCCTTCTGTCGGTTTTGTTCATATATATTTAGTATTTATTTACAAGCTTGATTTTTTTCCCCTGGGAGTGAAGCCAGGCATGCCCAGAAATCCTTAAGATGCTATAAAGCCGCTGAGGTATAAAATGGAAAGTGCTTAGCCTGCCTGTACAGAAATATCTCACTGCGCCGCACTGGAAGCCACCGAAGCTGGGCACTGTAAATCTCATAGAGTTTAGCTTGTTTGTTTACGGCATGACGAGGAGCTAAAGAGGAAGAGAGACGCTCTCGGCTCCTCATCAGGCCCCTGCACACAGTCCCCTTGCCCCAGCCCATTTACTGGGCTTCACACACACAGCGTGGTGCAGACTCCCAGGTGGCACAAGGCCAGCGGGCTTTGCTCCCCAGCCCATTCGTGTACAATGGCGTTGGCCACCGGTGTGTGTGATGGGCTGCTCCCCCGGTCTCCCTGCCCCAACAGTGCACAGCAAGGCAGGTTCTGGCAGCCCCAGGGCAGGCCTCAGAGGGGGTGCAAGGATTGCCTGTCTTTGGGGCCGGGGAAAATGTCCTCTTCTTTCTAGGGATAGGAGAGTCCCTTCTCGTCCTTTGGACCTGGTGTTTCTGCCTCAGAGTCAGCTCAGGGAATGCTCTGCCTAGGGTCACCACCTTTCTGATGGATGGTAACCAGACCCCCGAGGCCCCAACCCCTTCTCCGCCTCTTTGATCTCGCAGATTAAAAAACAAATGGACACCAGGGCTTGTCAAATGGCTCCCAGACACATAAGCCAAAACTGGGTGGGTGGCAACTCTAGCTCTGTGGCATCAGCTGCCTTCTGGCCAGACACGGACTTACCAGAAATAACAGGCCAAGGCACCCCTGAACTTTAAGGAAATCTCATAGATAGTTTTAAATTCCTCTATAATTGGGCCCTACCCAGATCCAAACTCCTGCTGGTTGGATCTTCAAGGCCTGGTTCTGAATTCAAACTTGGCTCATCTTGACAATGGGCCTGCCCGAGCCCCTGCCCCTGCAATCTGGTAGAGCTCCAGTACAGACCTCATCAGAACCTTCTGTGTGGGCCCAGCTGCGCTCCAGGAAGCACCTCTGATTTACTGTCGCTGCTGCAAAGCACTAGGACCCACGGGCCAGTTCTTGTGCCACCATCTGCTGGCTGAGAGACCGGAGAACTGAAGATGATCCAGACTCCTTCATCCTAGGCTAGGCATTGCACAGGAAGCTGAGGGAATTAGGCTCCCAGATGCCACTTATATCCAATGGTGCCTAACTCCATTAAGTCCCTCTCAATATCCCAGTCTGATTTCCTGAGAACTCCCTTGCTGGACTCTGTCCAGTCATGGCTCATGGAGCAAGCAGGGAGGTGGAAAAGCATAGGACCATCACCTCTGCCAGATCATTGACCCCCACACAGCTGATGCCCTGCCTCAGACATGGCCAACAACTGGGAGCTTCAGAAGAAACAGAAAGAGGAAGTAACTCAAATAGGATCCCAGGATTAGGCCTCAGAGACAATTCTAGACCACAAGCCCCTTCCACCGCTGCAGACCTGAGAACTGGAAACACCATGCTTCTCCCCATGGCCTGCTGCTCCTGGGTAGCTCTGCTGGCTCCCATGGAAGGGGAACCCTCTTGGGATGGGGGATGCTACTTACATGGCAAAGCAGGGATTTCATAAGGACGTACGAACGGCCACACTGAGTCAGACCCACGGCCCATCTAGCCCAGTGTCCTGTCTTCAAACAGTGGCCAATGTCAGGTGCTTTGGAGGGAGTGAACAGAACAGGGCAAATATCAAGTGATCCATTCCATTTTCCACTCCCAGATTCTGACAAATAGAGGCTAGGGACATCCAGAGCATGGGGTTGCATCCCTGACCATCCTGGCTAATAGTCATTAATGGATCTTCCTCCAGGAACTTCTCTCATTCTTCTTTGAACCCAATTATACTCTTTTCAATCTCCGTCATCTCTACCACTGCAGCTTCTTTAGACTGGGCTGGGAGCCCACAGGGGGCACTCCATGTGCTGGGGAGGTTGGTGGGGGGTCAGTGGGCTAGCAGTGTCCTCCCTCTGCATAGGAGTGGGAGCCTAGTCGAGATTGGAGGATATTCCATGCTGGAGCAAGGGATGATGCAGAGCTGGTGGAATCCCCTGCTACATACAGAGCCTTAGAGAGTCAAAGATTCCCAGGCCACTGGGATCACCCAGTCTGACCTCCTGTGTAACACAGGCCAGCGACTGCCCCAAAGTAACTCCTGTTGAATTAGATCATACCCTTTAAAACGAAAAGGGGGTGGAGGGCAGGGAGAATCACATTCAAGAAAGACAGTTGTCTCCTGTTAGAATCAGCCAGGGCAAGGAGCCAGGTCAAGGTGGGATATGGGCTCTCCACTGCCATCGCCCTAGAGCAAATGCTAGATACAGAGTCTCTGCCAGAAGCATGTAGCGTGGATAACACCATCAATGAAGTCTGGGGGTCTGGGCCCTGGGGCAAGCACTTAGGGCTTATCTCATGGCTTCCCCATGACTGTAGAAATAGGCATGTGAGGTGCCCACAAGGCACGTGGGCAACTGTGCAGTGATGGGCAAACGAGCAAAAATCCTTCCTGACCTCAATGGCAATCAGCTGATGCCCTGAAGCATGGGGGCAGGAGGGACAGTAGACTAAAAGAACAGGGGGAACCATTTCCTAAAAGCGTCAGGAGACTCATCCCCCGATCTCCAGCAGGAAAAACAACCTTGAGCTCCTGCCACATCCCCAGCCCCAAACCATAATGTCTTAGGGAGCCTTTCCCCAGGACATTCCGCTTCCCATTGTAGCTGGCAGCTTGAACGGTTCTTTTAGGTGCTTGCTGGGAGAAGAATGATGGGGGAATTGGCATTTGTTGCTGTTCTCTGATCTGCTCATGGAGGATCGACTGCCAGGATTTCTCTGTTTGCTAGACACAGTGATTTCCATCCTGAGCAAAAGATGTAGCAGCAGCGAACCCTTCCAGAGCGCCTTCCCCGAGCCAGATAATTAACAAGATGGGTTCACGCTGGATGGAGATGGGAGGGGGAAAGGAAAATATACCTTTTTCCAATGCAGAGATTATTTATATCACAGTAGTATCTGGAGGCCCCAACCCAGCTCGGAGCCCCATGGTGCAAGGTCCGATACAAACACATCCCTTCCCTACAGAGCTTACTGACAAAAGGCAGAATCATTACCCCCAATTTACAGATGGAGAATTGAGGCCTGGAAACATGGATTGACTGGGCCAAGATAATCCAGACATTTTGTAGCAGCGCTGGGAACTGAACCCAGAGTGCCTGAAGCCCAGACAGTACCTTAGTCACAAGCCCAACGTTCCTCACTCACTGGGCCCGGCCACTTGGAAATAAAAGTTTTGATGGCCATGGTGAGTTTTGCTAAACACCAGGCAGGCTGGAGGTCACAGGTCTCTTTGCACCTGGTGACCGGCTAGCAGGTGAAGTGGAATGAGACAAGAGGAATGTTTGGGTCCCACATACAGAGACATCGGAGGGTTTTGCAGGGGACACCCAAGAGAAGGTCCCAAGCAACAAACCAGGGATTCTGCCCCAAATCCATGTAACCACCACACAGCTTCCCTGGAGCCCCGGGCCAGGTCTCCTCTACATAAATGGAGTCTGTTGCAGCCCCCTGTGATTGGAACCACATGGTGCAGCCCCTAGAGATGATAGCTCCAAGCATGCAACACACTCTGGAGGCTCATCTCAAGGGAGCATTGCATGCTGGGCCTAGTCCTCTCCACAGGTTGCTCCACCCTGTGTCAGATGAAGTGACCACAGCCTGTCCTATAGAAATCCGTGGTGCGCATACGGCCACTCTCACACTCGACTTCCCCCAAGCAATTGGAGTCCATAACCCAGCTGATCAGATTCCTTCCTTAGAACAGGAGCATTCATGTGCCGTGAGCCCAATGCAGCTAGCAATGGCTAGGAAGAGTATGGAAACTATTTCACTGCCGTCACCAAAAACCCTAGGAAAGGTCATTCTTAGTCCCCAACAGAGCAGGAGAATTCTCTAGTTATATGGATTGTTCAAATAAAACTATGCACTAAAGCGCCATCAGAAGACAGTATCTATCTATTGCACCTACCAGTGTTTGCACTCTCTCCCTTACCCACATAGATCTCGGGAGACAGGTCCATTTAGCCCTCTTCCCAGATATGTGAACAGGGAGTGAATAACTCACTATGAATAGTGGTGGATTCAAACCCTTCTGTCGCATGTTATTTTTAGAAACCCGTTTAGGCTTGCAAAGCAAGGGGGAAGGAAATGGGAGAAATACGAGAGAATCATCCATAGGGGGCGCCAGCTGGCCAGCAAAGCAGCCTTTAAGAGGACACTGAGGTGTGCAAGAGCACACCCTGCAGGAACATAGTTGCTTCACAGATCTGAGGTGGGCCAGATGTACCAACCGCCCACCCTTTTGCCAAAGGAAGCAGAGAGAATATAAACCTGAAGTCCAAGCTGTGAAAGCATCTTTGCACCTATGTACATTGGCAGGAATGGAGGCTTTTTGTAGGACCCACAGAATTACAAAGGAAAGGTACCTTTTTGTCCTGACCCATGTGAGCGTAAAGAAGGACTCCCCTGTGCCTCCCAAGGGGAACCCAAGCCAAGCCACCAGGATAACACCCTTCCACACGGCAAGGAGGGGTTATTGCCTTGGCAGCTTTCCTTTTTTCTGATGACAACTTCCTGGCCTTCTCTTTCAGGGGGCAAGGAGGGGGCTGGCATGAGGAGCCAGGCCTGAGACAGCTGCAGTAAAAGGGATGCTGCAATCCTAAATGCCCTGTGCGCTCTACATATTGTAGGGAAAGCTGTTGCATTCATCAATGTCAGACGCAGAGTTTGAATAAATTTGAATGCACTCAAGCGTGCTGCCTACAGTTTTCTATAATATCACTTTCCAGTTTGAATATTTCTCTGACTTTTTTCAAATTTCTTTTTATCCACCAGTTTTTCCTCCCTTGCCTCTCCCTGTCCTCCCCTGTCATTGCGCCCCTCCCCCCCAAGTCCATGGCACAGGCACCCGGGTCGCAAGGCCGACTTGCGAGCTTCCTCTCAGCAGTGCCCAGCTGGGATCCTGGCATTGTGAGCTCTTTCCTGCTGAGCCAGTGAGCCCGCAAGACATGGGAAGCGGATTCTGGCATGAGCAGAAACAAAGGCTCGGGTTCGCTGGTGGGCAGTAGGTACAGCACGCCATGACTGACAGGAACTTAGAACCCGTCTTCCACTCTGCCAATCACACCAGCCAAGCGTGGCGGGCACCATCCTGTCAGGTTGAACAGAGTAGGGAGACGTGCCCATTAGCCAGTGTTACAATGGGTATTTTGGGAGTGGGGTCTAGTGGTTAGAGCTGGAAGGCTGGGGAGTGAATTCTGATCCCACAATGGCTTCCCATGGAATTATTCCTGATTTGCACCAGTGTAAATGAGATCAGAATCAGGACTGCTTTCTATCCCTGGCTCCCAGTGCAACCTTGGGCTTCTGTTTCTCCCACCTGTAAGACGGGGGTGATACTGAGAGGAGAATTAAGCAGTGCTTTGAGATCCTTGAGCGAAAGGTGGTAGGAAGGCACAACACATTGTTAGTTACCGTATGCATCAAGCCGTGAGAAAGAGCCATCATTTATAACCCATCTTTGGTCACCTCTTTTTGGGGTTGTAGCCTTGTATTTTTGGTGGGCGAACAGAAAATAGCTTGAAATGATCACGACCGGAGGTGGCACCAGGCAGAAGCAATTACCTGCTCTAGCCCTTTGCCCAGGACTCTGGTATCCTGGGGAGAAAAGTGGGGGATGTATGTGGTTGGGGGGCGAGGGAGGGAGGAAGGCAGCTGGGGGCAGCAAAGAATGAAGGGATCTGGCTGCTGGTATTGAGAATTCACTTCTCTCCCTTGTAGTGAAAACTCTATGATCTTGCGACTAACCACTTTCCCCTTTCACTGTTTTTGATTTATATCCCATTACTTCGCCTGTTTGTGCCTCGCAGACATGAATTTTTTCCCTGACATCTTCTATGCAGCAGCCACGTCAAACGCCTTTGATAAAATAATAGTGGTACGACGTTTGCATGGCTGTTTTTATGTTTCCAGGGATATAGACATCAATTAAAACTCATCATACAATCCGATCCGTCGTTATGAAAGGCATTAATAGCGGCACGCCCCTCAGATTAGGGGCTGCTCACCGGGCGATGTGGGAATGCCGATAACATTGTCCACACATGTCCCCTTTCCACTCAGTGCCCCAAGGGACACGGCCCAGAACGCGGCTGACGCGGGCCATTTAAAGCCACCATCAGCAATGATTCCATGCTGCGCCAAACTGGGGTGCAGGCAGCACCAGAGCACAGGAAAGCCGCATCAGCTGCGTTAGTGTGTCCTTGAGTAATAATAATAATAATAAATATTAGCTCTGCCACTAACCTGCTGTGTGTGACCTTGAAATAAATAGTAACAATAAAAAATAATAATAATAATGATTGCACTGCTACTTATCTGCTGCGTGACCTTGAATGATAATAGTAAAGCATTACGGTGAGTGTTTAATATGTGCATTGGGGTAGCCATAGAGGGCCCGGCTGAGATCAAGGCTCCATTGGCTAGGCACTGTACGTATGCATAATAAAAGTGTGCACAGTCCCCGCTCCAAAGGGCTTACAGTCTGAATAGACAAGACGGGAAACTGGGGCACAGAGAGGGGAAGTATGACCTTGGGCAAGTCCCAGCAGGTCAGAGGCAGAGACTATTATGATTTATTTATAATATTGCTATTATTAATTTTGATAACAACTTGACACCTATGGGGTATTCTTCATCCAAAGATCACAGAGCAAAGACAGTAAGTATCACCTCTCATTGACACATGGGGAAACTGAGGCATTTTGGAAGCAGGCTCATTGTGGAGCAGCCGCTGCGAGCCAGCACGTGTTGTTATCTCCAGGATGCCACACCACCCGCCCAAGCGCAGGAAGGAATCGCTCTGCACAGGCTCAGTGACATTAAAAGGCTGGTGCTGTTGTGTTTCCCCACTGCATGGGCATTTCTCAGTGTCGAGGAGCTTCCTCCCCGAGTAAGGACAACAAACACCAAACACAGAACAAATGTCAAGGTGCCTCCAGAGAAAGAGCCTTACTCCCAGCGCCACATTCGGCAGCCGAGCTGGAACACAAAGGGGCAGCTGCCCCATAGCCAAGCCGGAATGGAGCAGTACACAGGGACGACGTGTCCTTTCAGCTACTAACGACGTGTCCCAAAGGCACCAAAATTCACTCTGTGCGGCACTTTCATGGAACCCATTCATACCCTGGTATAGAGAGGAAGCTGGTAGAGTCTAAATAGTGCCATGACTCCTCTTGGTAAGGCAAGTTCAAACACTCCTGTCCTAGATCTGAACACACTTGCCTTCCAACCAATATCGTTTTTAATTTATAGCACCTCCTGCTGGGGAAACCTGGACTGGGGTAATTGTGGGCACTTTCTTCACAGCGCCTCCTGCTGGGCGAGTTTGTAGAGGCAACTCACCTACACCATCCCTATAGCACCTCCACACAGCCACTGCTCCTGCTCCATTCCCTCTATCCCCAGTGCTTCTGCTCCATTCACTGCAGTGCCTCCTGCTGGGAGATACTAGGACTGGAGTAGCTGTGAATTCCCAGCTCCTCACAGACGGTTCTGCTACCCCCTTTGCTACAGCACCCCCACAACACCCAGTATTCTTGCTCTATTTCCTATAGCATCTCCTGCTGAGAAAGGTCACACCTCCCCCTAAGCTAATACTCCTGCACCAATGCTCTCAGGAGAGGCTGGGGCAGGAGAGAAAATTCAGTCTTTGGAAGGAAATCTCCTTTTCTGGTTTGAGGCTCCCATGAGAAAGGACAACTTCTGTGCCCTGAGAATCAGCTGCAGCCGCCAGCCTCCTGGATCAGCCATGCCAAAGCCACTTTTCTGCCCTCTAAAGGCATACAAAGGTCTGGTAAGCCAGGGCTTGGATTGGGAGTCCCAGAAAGAAAGGGAAGCAGGCAGGGGTCAGGGAATAACCCCCCAAGCCCGCCCTCATATTAGAGAAAGCCCTCTGCACAAAGGCAGTGCTGCAATCTGTGGGGGTCTTGAGTGGAATCAACCTGGGAGCTACCTCGGATGGGTAAAGATGGAACCGAGGGTGGGGGAGTTGTATGGCGTGGCCTGTCCCATCTCACTAGGATGGGGGGAGGCGTTAGAGTGGCACCTTGTCCCGCTTCCAGAAGTGGGGTCGGGGGGGGGCTCATCCCATCCTTATCCCCAGGATAACATCAACAACCAGCATTGCCCTCTGCAAAGTGCCAGGTCCTGAACCCCACAGCTCCCTGATCACCCCTCACGCACCTTGTGCTTGAAACCTGGCTCTGAGACAGACACTGGCAGAGACAAACCAGCCCCATTCCCTTCCCCCGAAGAAGCGGGGGCGGGGGGCGTGTATGTGGACTGGGGTGGCTCCTACATTGTGGTATCTATTTTTGAGGCCCGGTTTCCCTTGCTCAGGGGAAGCCGGGGGGGAAGCTGTGTCTGTGGCGCGCGGCAGCCCTGGCTGGGTAACGGTGCAGAACGTAAAGTGTTGTCTATTAGGTAGGAGACTGGTTAATACAAAGAGTTGTTGGTAATAACAATGTCCTTTCAGCAGTGACAGAGACAAAGTACCTGCGAGTGGCGTCTCCCACTGCGTGCAGCGCCTGATGGGCGCAGGGAAGCTTTGGAGAGCATTTGAATTGCACATCCAGGGAGAGTCGGCCTATCATTAAAAACCCCTAATTTCAGTGTCAGGTAGAGTTCCAGGTAATCGATCATGGTGTCAGCTGGCACAGGCTCTTCCCAGCCCCCTCAGCAGCCTTGGCTTTTCCAATTAAACTTGTTGCCGGGATCCGGCGAGGGATGGAGGAAGGAGCTGGGGGAGATAAAGAGGGGGCCTGCATACCTCCAGGGGGGTAAGAGGTGGATAGGGGAGGGGGATGGGAAGGAAGCAAATGGCTAATACAGAGGTGGATGCAGAGAGGATGGCAAAGCGGGTGGGGGGGCATCAGGGAGAGGGATGGGTGGTCTATGGGGGGTGGAGAGGGAAGCCCTGCAAAATCCCCATTGCCCCCCACTGCCTCCACCCACTCACTTCCCCCCACCCATTCTCACTGCTGGCACAGCCATCATCAACTCTCTCCCCATCTGCCCATGTAACCCCAATGCCCCTCCCTCATTCTCACTGTACCCCCACGTCTCATGTCCAACAGTCACTGCCACTGGCCCTCTACCCTCACCCTCCCAAAGCCAGTCTCCCTGCCCTGGCCCTGCAGCCCCTATCACACAGTTGGGCTTCTACACAGGATCGCAGAACTGGGCAAAAATTTTAGTAAGAGACTTTTCATCACAAACCCCCCCTCCCCGCCCCCGCAAACCCAACTTTGCATGACGAATGGTTGACGTCCATGAAATTTCCCATGAAATGTTCTGCAAACATTTATTACTGAATTTTTTTTAAAACCACATTTTATTTTAGACAAGGGTTTCGGCCTGTGAAAGTGGTTTTGGAAAAGGATTCTGGTTAAAGGAAAAACGTGGCAGAAATTTTTCCAAAGCACAGGAAATCGATCCATTTCAAACCCTGCTAAACATATCTATTCAGGGGACACCATCACAGGGCCTAATAACATCAGCCACACTATCAGAGGCTCGTTCACCTGCACATCCACCAATGTGATATATGCCATCATGTGCCAGCAATGCCCCTCTGCCATGTACATTGGTCAAACTGGACAGTCTCTACATAAAAGAATAAATGGACACAAATCAGATGTCAAGAATTATAACATTCATAAACCAGGCGGAGAACACTTCAATCTCTCTGGTCATGCGATTACAGACATGAAAGTTGCAATATTACAACAAAAAAACTTCAAAACCAGACTCCAGCGAGAGACTGTTGAATTGGAATTCATTTGCAAATTGGATACAATTAACTTAGGCTTGAATAGAGACTGGGAGTGGCTAAGTCATGATGCAAGGTAACCTATTTCCCCTTGTTTTTTCCTACCCCCCCCCCCACCCCTCAGATGTTCGGGTTAAACCCTGGATTTGTGCTGGAAATGGCCCACCTTGATTACCACACACATTGTAAGGAGAGTGATCACTTTAGATAAGCTATTACCAGCAGGAGAGTGGGGTGGGGGGGGAGAGAAAACCTTTTGTAGTGATAAACACCCATTTTTTCATGGTTTGTGTGTATAAAAACATCTTCCGTATTTTCCACGGTATGCATCCGATGAAGTGAGCTGTAGCTCACGAAAGCTTATGCTCAAATAAATTGGTTAGTCTCGAAGTAGTCCTTTTCTTTTTGCGAATACAGACTAACACGGCTGTTATTCTGAAACCTGCTAAATAGAGGCCGCTCTGATATCTCTGCCATTTTACAATCGTGTTTGCCCATTTTTTAATTCTGCTGAATACTGACTATTATGTAGCTGAGAATGCACGGTGGGAGGACTGAATTGTACCTACGGGCCTGACTGAAGTGCAGCAAACAAGTTCTCCCTGTGACTTTATTATTAATAGCTCAGAAGCTTTACAGACCCACACTGAGATCAGGGCCCCATTGTGCATACACAGAACGGGAGACAGTCTCCGCCCCCAAAAAGCTTACAATCAGCGACAAGGGAAGTCCCATCATTCCCATTTTAACCATGGAAAACAGGCACAGAGAGATTATCGGACCTGCCCAGATCTGGGAAGAGAACCCAGCTTCCCCCCAGCCCTCTTCCAGTAACTTCATCCTAGACCATCCTTCCTCTCCAGTGCCACCAGGCACCTGTGAACTAAAATATATGCCTTGGGCCAGTATTTCAGTCACACTGGGCTCCAAAGCAGCTGGTGATAGCCAGGAGATTCCAGTTCCGGGAAAGACACTAAGAACAGGAGGTGGTAGTGTCAATTTGGTGGAAGCCGACGAGATCCACTGAACGTCATGAGCTTGATGTGTTGTGTGGAACGACTTCCTTTGAGAAAGGCTTGTCTACTCCCTGCATAGCAAGGCAGATCACAAAGGCCCATTTTCTCAGCCTATGTTCACTGTACCAGCAGCAGTGGAAATCTCAGTGTCTATAGAAATCATTGCAAAGGACTCCAAAAGCAATGAACAAATCAACTAAGATGCACTAGATAATGGCAGAGTTCTTAAGCGAAATGTCAGATACTTGGGAACATACCCAATCTACCAGGGAGTCATTCAGTAACGGAGGCAGCATACTGCTGGGATGGCCAACCTGAGCCAGAATTTATGAAGGTACATTGCCAAAGAGCCACAGTAATACGGCAGCAGCCCCCCATCAGCTTTCCCCCGCCCCTGGGTCCCAGCGCCTCCCACCCATGGCAGCCTTGTCGATCAGTGCCTCCCCTCCAACCCCACACCTTCTGATCAGCTGTTCCGTGGCATGCAGGAGGCTCGTGGGGGAGGGGAAGGGGGAGGAGCGAGGGCATGGCAGGTTCAGGGGAGGGGGCGGGAAGGGGTGGAGTGGAGGCAGGGCCTGTGGCAGAGCCAGGGGTTGAGCAGTGAGCACCCCCCGGCACACTGGAAATTTGGCACCTGTCGCTCCAGCCCTGGAGTCGGTGCCTATACAAGGAGCCGCACATTAACTTCTGAAGAGCTGCATGTGGCTCCGGAGCCACAGGCTGGCCACCCTGGCATACTGGTCTTTTTCTGTTTTTAATATATATATTATATTTATCCTGTTTTTTTTGTCAAAAGCCCTAAAACTGAAAAAAAATCCATTTTGGGGTTTGGTTCACCCCCCTTTTTTTTCCTGGTGTCCCTGTTTTTACAGTGGCCAGATGGAAAAAAGGGAGAGAAAAAAAATACAAAAATGTAGAAAAAGGAAAACACTGAGGTTTTTTTTAATTGAAATATCTGAAAAATTGGGGGGAGGGGGGAGGATTTCCAAAATCTGGCCCAGAGAGAACTCAGGAGGAAAAGCCACCTTGAGTCCCAAGTATTCCCATAGGGCCATTCACAGTGCAAGGCTCTGCTCAGTGCAGTCCAGGTGGCCCAAGCTGGTCCTGTTTCAGGGTCTTTGCATGGAGTTTGGATGACTCCATTTTCAGAAGCGGCACGATTTTAGCTGGAAGAGGGCCCAGTAGTGGCAGTATCACCCAGCAGTGTTGTGATTCAGTCACCAGGGTCATAATATCTGGGGGGTTCCTGAAAGCCCCAGCTCCTGGGCAAGACTCTCAGCTTCCATTTAAAACAAGTAAAAGGAGAAAGCCTTAAAAACGTGAGCTCCAGCAACTCAGAAGGCAAAGACAAAGACCACCCATTTATTTATTTAAAATCCCCCATCATTTAACACTGCCTCATGGTTTGGGGCCTAAGTCATGATTGCATGGGGTGGGCCATGCTGCATTAGATACTGTGGATCATAGCAAGATCAGCCACCTTCCCTTGGCTGGCAAACCATGAAGAGGAGAAGTGTCTGGGTAGGTTGAACTCCACAGAAGAACCACAAGATTGGCAGTATTTGTGGTGCAGGGTAACAGCCCAGCTGGGCAGAGCTCTTTGTGATGGATAAGGCCTGAGTGACTCCACAAAGAATCCACATCCCAGCAAGAGGTCAAGAAGGTGTAACTGCACTGTTGCAGAAACAGGCTGTCTGTTTCCCTGGGAGGACGGGGCAGTAAAGCTTAACCAAGAAGCTGGCCAAGTGCTGCAAAGGGAGGACAGCATCACGCACAAGCAGAACAAAGGGCAAAGTGGATCTGGACTATTTAAAGACAGGCATTTGGTCATCCGTCATGCATAGCAAAGGGGCAGCATCTGTTGTGCCAGTGTTAGAGAATGGCAGTGCCCCTGAATCTGTGACACTTTCCAAGCAGCTATAAAATTCACTGCTGAATGATACCCACAGGCAAATTTCTTTGATGCTTTAGCTAGTGGGGAGGCCAAAGAATAGTGAAATTTACCCATGCCCAGCTTAATTACAGATGTAGGCGAAGAAGAAACTCCAGGAGTTTAACAACAATCATGCATACAGGGGTTCATAGATACCCCCGTTTCTGTATGTGCTGGGATGACACCAGTACTGCCCTGCCTAGAGAGGGCTACAGACTAGGTCTGGAGCAGAGTGCCAGGAGTACAGCTGCCTAGATGGCCAAAATTATCCAAGTGGCCAACTCCAGAATCCAGATGCCGGTCTTGCAGAGACTGGAAGCTCATGGGCTGATGCAGCGGCAGGTATTAATTCTTCCAGCTCTCCAGGGAGTTTTGAGGCTGTGCTGCCATTGAGTGCACAAGGGCCAAAGAAAGGTGATGGCCAAAGTGGAAGCCTTAGTTCCCAGAAGCGTGAGACAGTTCCTTTCTCTTCCAGGATCACTGATCTGTTGCATAGATACCTCATTTCCTCTCTGGCTGTGGGACTGGGTCCTTTTGATGATCTCCTCACCCTACCTCGGGCAGGTGAGGGTGACACTCTTGTGGCTAGCCCCCGAGATGTTAACGCATTTTGATCCCAATTTGCCAGGACAGTTGGAGTCTGATGCATCTGGTACGGAGCTGGGAGAACTTGCATCCCCCGTGGTGCCAAGAGGAGAGGAGAAACCAATTGCCTTTGCTTCAAGGGCACTAAGCAAAGCATAAAGAAACTATGCACAAATTGAATGGGAAACATTAGGAAATATCTTCGGAGAGAGCACAAGTTTCATCAGCACTTGTATGGACTAAGATTGATATGTCCCACTTCAACCTCGCCGATCTATCTTTCGGCTCACATGTATGTTCCAGCTGCCAGCAGAATGCAAAGGCAGCTTCTGCTGATATCTGCCCATACCTGTGATCTCCATTACAGAGCAGCCAGCAATGGAAACTGCTTGGCTAGAATACCTTTGCCATTCAGCCACTCAAAGACTTACAGACAAGCCACTGTGACAGACATACAGGACTAGGCTAACTGCACAGCATAAAGCACTAGGGACTTGGGGCTAGATCCTCGGGCCCAGTTATGGCCCCGTCACATGACTGATGGGGGACGGAGGCCCTACAGCAGCCACCTGAGGATTTCCCCAGCACAGGGTGGAAAGGCAAGTGAAGATACCACCCTCCCTTATGGCCTCAGTGTAGGGAGAATCAGGAGTGTGGCCAAAAAAGAGAACACGGCCACAGTGGTACTGAATTCCAACAGTCCCCAGTTTGGTAGAGGCCCCTTAAGGGCTATGACCAGCAAGTTAGAACCATAGAAGCTTGTGACGGAAGGGAGAGGTCACCTAGTCCAGCCCTCTGCACTGGGGCAGGATCAAGTAAACCTAGACCAACCCTGACAGGTGTTTATCCAACCTGTTCTTAAAAACCTCCAGTGATGGGGATTCTTCACCCTCCCTTGGTTACCTGTTCCAGAGCCTAACCTCACCTCATAGATAGAAAGAGTTTTTGCTAATATCCAATCTAAAACTGCAGCAAGGGCAATCAAACTACTTTCTTTTTGTCCTACCTTCAGTGGACATGGAAAACAACTGATCACCGTCCTTGTCATAGCCGCCCTTAACATGTTTGAAAACTGTTATCACATCCCCCTCAGTCTTCTTTTCTCAAAGCTAAAGATGTCCAGTTTTTTAACCTTTCCTCACAGGTCAGGTTTTCTAAACCTTTGATCATTTTTGTTGCTCTCCTCTGGACTCTCTCCAATTTGTCCACATCTTTCCTAAAGTGGGGCACCCAGAACTGGACACTACTCCAGCTGAGGCCTCACCAGTGCTGAACAGAGCACACAATTACCTCCCGTGTCTTACATCTGACACCCCAGAATATTTAACCTTTTTCACAGCTGCATCACATTGTTGAATCACAATTTGTGATCCACTGTAACCCCGAGATCCTTTCCAGCTGTACCCCCACCTCACCAATTATTCCCCATTTGGTAGTTGTGCATTCGATTTTTCCTTCCTCAGCGAAGTACTTTACACTTGTTTTTATTGGAGTCTGTCGGCTCCAATTCATCAAGGCCATTTTGAATTCTAATCCTGTTCGCCAAAGCTGTAAAAACAAGGATAATAGCACTTCCTTTCTCTGTCTTACCTATTTAGGTTGCAAGCTTGCCCTTTGCGGGGAGTTTGTACAGCACCCAGCACAACGGGGCCCTGTAATGTTAATAATTCGGGCATAGCATGCTGCTGTGAAGGAGGCAGCTAAGGCTCTCCCAAGCTGATGGTAACAGTGACAAATCTCGCATTGTTTTGTTCTGTCCTCGCCTGGCACTTCCCTTTAAATGGAATTTAGCATGGTGCAGTGGGCTTTTTTCCACGTTAATGTCTGTCGGCTCCAATTTGTTCAAACGACCTTCCTTGGCCCGGGGGAATTTTAAAAAAGAAAGAAAGGCAGGCCTGCTGGAGCTGTTAGGGAGATTTCACCTGACAGCCAATGATAGAGACACCTCATAGCCCGTGCAGCCACAGAACCTCAGGGAGCGATCGGTGGGAAATGGGCTGATTAGAGAAAGATTCTGGGCTCGCAGGGATGCTGGCTGATTGGAAGGGAAGGCGGGGGCTTCAGTCACATCCGGGCTTCCAGGCAAAGTGACATCAACCATGTATACCCTCTGCTACCTGAGCTGCCAGGGCCCTGGATTCCCTTCCGTAGCTAGACTATCCCTTACTTAGCATGCAGGTGAGTGAAGGAGGGCACAGATTTGGGTAAGGCTCACCCACAGGAAGTAACGGAGTGCTCTGAAGATCTCCTATAGGAAGGAGGCCCTCTTGCTTTAGATTTACTGCAGAAGTTGGCTCCATGCATTCGCATCGTTGGGCCTCCCACCGAATGGGAGCCTTTTCAGTGACTCGGATCCTTGATTCTTAGCCGGGGTTTTGCTACAGAAGGGCAAAGTCATTTTGCCCGATTTTGAACCCAACCAAATGTTCAGAGCTAGATGGAAACGTTGATGCTGCTGGGGTTCACGTTCTGCCTAGGGGCCAACAGAAGGGAAAATAGGGGCAGAGGAATGGAGAGAAAGGGGCTGAGTGAAAAGCAAATACAGGGAGCAGAGAGAGAATCTGAGGAATAAACGTGTTACATGCCTTCCATCGGGCCTGTGCTAATGCAGGTAGCATTGCTAGTGGATGGGGCCTTGGGTTGGGACTCAGAGAGCTGGGCTCCTGGCTCTGCAGGGACCTGCGGGTGTGATCTGACAAGCCACCATGCCTTTGTTTAGGCTGCAAGCTTTAAGGCACAGGCACTGTCTTACTATGTAAGTGATAGTAGTACCAGCTGGGTTCTTAGGGGATTCTTCTATCCCAACCACCACACAAACCGCTCTGGAGCTGGGGAAAAAGGGGATTTAATATGATTAATTCATGAGGGTTGAAGAGGGAGAGTCATGGGCTTAAAGTACAGGGAGTACACTGGGAAAGTTGAATGAGTTTTGCAACCCTCTCCCCTCCCCCGCATCATAAGTGGCTGTCAATCTCCAACTCCAGGAGCAGTCTGGGTAATCCTCTCTCTCACCAGTGGTCAAAGCACTACCCTGGGTGATGGGAAATCAGGGCTTAATTCCTGCTCTGCCACAAATACCGTGGGCAAGTTACTAAGGGTACGTCCAACTGCAGCTGGGAAGCGTAGCTCTCAGTGGGGGCAGATGTAGCCCCATTAGCTTTGATTGAGTTCACAGGCTAATAAAGAAAATAGCACATGGTTGGGGCAACTCAGCCTAGCCAGCCAAGGATGTCCCTAGAATCTCGGGTGGGATGGTACTCAGCCAGCCGCCCATGGCCACACTGCTATTTTTAGCATCCTGGCTCAGTACTGTACATTTATCCGAACAGGAAGTTACCCCTCCCGCTGCAGTATAGATGGACCCTTGGGTGCCTAACTCCTCAGGGAGTTAGGCACCTAAATACCTTTACATATCCAGGATTTAGGCTCTCTGTTTACAATCAGGGATGACAGCACTTCCCTCCCTCCCGGGGTGCTGGCAGGATAGATCCATTCAAGATTGTGAGGTGCTCCAATACCATGGTGCTAGGGGCCTTGGCTAGATGGGCATCTCTGGGTGGAACAGAGCAGTGCCCTGTCTCTAACCATGGCCAGTAGCAGCTGCACCAGAGGCAGATACAAGAACCACTGCAGATAACCTGGCCTGCCAGCATTTCCTCCTGCTCCCGCCCCAGGCATTGGAGATCGGCTGAAGCAGGAGGGCTCCAATCCCTTGGCAGTCTCAAGAGTTATTTAACCCTTACTGTTATGACTCCGATGGACTTGTGAGCCCTAGAAATAGCCAGGATCCTGGCCTTAGAATCCTGGTCTCAGTTAAATGAAATCTTCCTCTCCCAGCATTCATTTGCTTTAGTACCTTGATTCCCACCTCACCCCCCAGTGTCATGTGGCCTGACAGGGAGCAGAGGCAGACTGCAGATTATATCCCACAGGGGCTGTTGGTTTGGCTGAGGCCTTGAAGGGGTGACTTGTCTGCCCTGTGTTAATATGAGAGATCCCCCTGGCATTTCGCATAATAGCCTGGGCTGGGATTGTTAATGACACCTATGGGAGTTAAGCACTGAAATTCACTGCCCATAAGGTGTCCAAGTCCCTTGAGCGCCTTGGGAAGTTTCAGCCTTAGTGCTTATATGGGGCTTTTTATATACCAGAGTGGGGGGGGGGTTCAATTCATGTCCTGGGCCAAAAATAAGCCCCCTTTCCATCCTGTTGTGCCATACGCTGCATGCCAGTTGAAACTATTAATTTGTATTGTGGTAGCACCTGGAAGTGTAAGTCCTGGCCCAGGACCCTATGGTGCTTGGTGCTGTATAAACTCAGGGCAAAGAGACAGCCCCGGCCCCAAAGAGCAGACAATCTAGGTAATGAGCTTGCTGGATATCCTTTACCCCACGCATGGCTGCATCTCGAGGGCCCTGCAGATGCCTCAGTGCTGCCCGCTCTTTCCGGTGAGTAGGTCTGTGCTCCCACACAGAAACCTGTAGGAGTCAGTGCCCAGCATGAGTACAGGAACCTGCCCACGTGGAGCAGTGTGTAGGATCAGGGCCACAGCATTTGGCAAGTGCTTTGGAGTAAACGGTGCTCTGTAAATGTGAGCTATTGTTACTATCTTTTTGTACCTTGCTTTGCACACTCAGAGCACTGTGCACATGCTACCCCGTCAATCCTCAGCCACACCCATGAGACCAAGCATTGCTAGCCTGAGCAGCACAGACCTGTCCAAGCACCCTTAATACACCCCTGGCTCGCAGGGCATGCTCCCCAGGCCCGGTCACAGCTGGGGAGGAAGCTGAATGGAGCCCTGCACTAGGACCTTGCAAAGCTTGTAAAGGATTGCCAGCACAGAGCCCCGGCGTGGCATCAGCAGCTTTGGTGCCGGCCATGCTTTGGGCTGGTGTCTCAGGATATTGAGCCAGTCACTAAATCATGTGCTCTTGCTGGGCCAGATCCTGTGAACCCTCGCAGAAGAGCAGACTCACAGCTGGAGCAGCCCTTCGTGGCTGGCTGTGGTGGCTCAGTGGACTGTCTCCTCTCTAGTGCCGCTGGCAAGTGGTCACTCCAGGCCTGTGGCAGCAGCCCTACAGCCAGGTCACCTTAAAGTCTCTCCCCTTCTGGGTATCAATGTCCCACATGGACAGAGTCCCATTGGACACTAGCCATTGAGAGGACGTCTTCCAGGGCTTCTCTTCTACTCCACTCTTCTGGCAGAGTCACGGCTTCAGGAGGGTTGCCAACTTTCTAACCACACAAAACCAAACGCCCCTGCCCCACCCCTTCTCCAAGACCCCACCCCTGCTCGCTCCATCCCCACCTTCCTCCATCACTCACTCTTCCCCACACTCACTTTCACCAGGCTGGGGCAGGGGATTGGGGTGCGGAAGGGAATATGGGCTCTGGTGTGGAACCAGGAATGAGGGGTTTGGGGTGCTGGAGGGGACCCCAGACTGGGCCAGGGGGCTGGTGTGCAGGGACGCTAAGGGTTCTTGCTGGGGGTGCGGCTGGGAGGGGGTTGGGGTGCAGGAGGGGGCTCCAGGCTGGGCCAGGGGGTTCAGGTGCAGGGGAAAGTGTGGGGTCCCGGTTGCGCTTACCACAGCTCTGAAGAAGCAGCTGCCAGGTTCCTGCAGCCTCTAGGTGCGTGGGTGGCCAGGCGGCTCTGCACGGTGCATGTTGCCTTGCACCCCAGGCAGTGCCCTCTGCAACGCCCGTTGGTCGCAGTTCCCGGCCAGTGGAAGCTGCAGAACCAGCATTCAGGGCAGGGGCAGCATGCGGAGCCTCCCAGTCCTTGGCCACCCCAGCATCTAAGGGCTACAGGGACCTGGCGGCCACTTCTGGGAGTCATGTGGAGCCAGGGCAGGTAGGGAGCCTGCCTTAGTCCTGGGTCCCCGCTGCGCAGCCCATCGGGCCTTTAATGGCACAGTCAGTGGGGCCGACTGGAGCTGCCAGAGTCCCTTTTCAACTGGGTGTTCCAGTCAAAAACTGGATGTTTGGCAACCCTACTCCAGGGCCTCTCCCTGGAGTCCCTCACCCAAATAAACCACGTTACAGTAGCGCCGAGACCAAAGGGACCAACCATACAGATGCATAGTGAGTTAGTTTCTGGACCTGAAACCTCACAGTCTAACCAAAGGCACAGTGACTGTGAGTTGGGGCTCAGGAGAGCCAAGTCTCTGGCTCCGCAAGGACCTTCCCCAGGCTTGGGCTCACACTGGGTGCTCCCCAGCTCTCCCTTGGCCTGCACAATACTGACTATCAAGGGTTACCCCTAGTCTGGATCCTCCACTCCAGCCTTGTACCTGGGGATTGGCCTTCTCTCAGACACACTCCCAGGGTCTCGGTTACCCCTACTACCATCTCTCACCAGGGCGTAAAGTCCCTCCCGATACGTCTCTGCTCATCATTCACCAGCGAGGGACTGCAGACTTCTCCCCCTGCAGCCACCTTCTGCTCTGCACTTCCTCTCTTTATGGAAACCACCCAGCTCCTTCCCCCTGCTGGGACTCATCTTTAATTGGGCCTGGCCCGCCCTCCAGGTGCAACCAGGGGTGTTCATTGGTCTCTGAGGCCCACAGTAACCCTTTCGCTGCCTGTGTGGAGTAAACACCCCATCACAACCCAGCCAGCCTTTAGTGTTTGAGTCCTGGGACACCCTCTGGGGCAATAACGGGGCTAGGGACATTGTTGTGCTGCTTTGCTAGAATTTCAGCATTGTTGCAAAACCATTTGAATGCACTCCCCAAGGGCCACGTTTTCCAAAGCATTTGCTCACACACCATAGGTGCACAGAATGAGCAGCTGCACAGGCCTAGTGGATAATTGCACATGCAAAACTGCAGTCTTGATGAATTTTTATCTGAACCATGTTGCAAATGAATTAGCATATTTAATGTATGCAATTACCTGTCTGCACCAACATATGCATCTTTGGAGGGGTAAATTAGGAGTCCATTTTTGAACATTTAGCCTTGGGTAGTCCCCAATTCTGCAGCCAAGGAGTTTACTACAAGAGCCACCTCTTGCCACAAAACTGTTCTCTAAAAATCTAAACTTTTTTTTATTAAAAAATTTATAACCGTAATGATTCCAAAGAAAACCTTAAAAAGCTGAATTGAACATAAGTTGATATAATAATGTCTGCCTGAGTCTACAGACAGGGTGAAACAGTAGCTCAGAAATGTGTGAACTGCCCCATGTAGCACACGGTGTGGACTTTGGAGCCTACTGATGACAGTTGAAATGTCAATGTTGTTAACCCACTGCAGCTGATTTGAACAGAAAAAGTCAGCTGATGTGATTACCTCATGATCCCATTCACTCCTCCCAAGGTGTCAAAATGCCCGGCTGCCCTCTCCCACTGGGCCAAACCCTCCAATTTCCAATCCCCAGCAACTTCTCCCGTGCAGCCCTATGTGCTCAGTTCAAAACTCTGAGGCCGTTCAAAGAGGTGGGGCAGTGTGAAATAAACGGAGTTTTAACATCAATGTCAATAACAAAGGGTGTTCTGGAATGAGTGTATCCTTCATGTTGATATTGAATTCGTCTTGCCCAGAGTATAAATCAGCCTGCAGTGCTGTCTGCGTGTATCCTCTTACCCTGACTGCAGCGTGATATACAGTGAGAATCAGATGAGCTGCGCAGATATCCACAGTATTGTCTGTGTATCTGGCCTTACCCTGCTGGTATATATCACACTGCAGGGATGAATGTGTGGTCTTTTCCCACTGACTCTGTATGTCACACTGCCAGAGTGACTATGCACCTCACATTGACCTGCCTGTGTGGCACAGCAACACAGCCATGGCTGGACTCAGATACCTGATGCTGTCTAGGCGTGAGGGAGAGGGGCTGTGAGTCTCTGGGTTTGCTGCCAGGGCGCTCTGGGCAGTTTTTGCTGAAAGAAGCCAGAGTTCAGAATTTTGATTTTGAATTTAGTTTTTGCTGCTGAGGACAAATTTTACAAACTTAAATGACTAAACTGTCTCCCCCCCCGTCCCATCACCAATGTAATGTCTGTCAGAGTCTGCACAGAGCCTAACACAATTCCCATCCTCCAGCATGCTCACCTGCCCCCACATTCCCACCCCCACTTCACACCAAACCCAATGCACCCCTCACTATGCTCTCAGCTGCATTCCTTACCATCATGCCCATCCTGGCCTGTGCCCCACACTCATATCTCTGCTCGTGAACAAAGAGGAATAGGCCCATTTGAGCGAGCTATCTATATATCTATCCATCTAGCCAGCTGTATCTGAAAGCCTCCCAAGTATTTAAAAATCAAAATAAGAATAACAGTAACAATCTGTCTCTCATCACTCTGTGTTCTACACAAACGCAGATAACCTCAGTTAGGGCCGTCCCTGTCCTTGGCATGATCATTCACACACGTTACCCCCATCTTCTCCCCATCTGAAGAGCCCAGATCTGCAGGGGCACCAGCAGGGAGTACAGCAGGGAGGGGCTGGAGTGTGTGTCTCATGGAAAGCTTGGTGCCAAGCATTTTCCTCCTCTTCCTCTTGCCATTGTGCTTCCTCCTGGGGAGCCGGTCTGGCAGATCAGAGCCCGCGGCCCTCCCTCCCCCGTGGCCCCCAGCTGGCTGGAGAGAGCAGCCTGGCTGGAGAGCCTTTCTCCAGCATGCCGCACTATGACAGATGATTGACTCGAAACAATATCTAAGGCGATCAGGATAAAGTACCGACCATTTCAAGGCTCAGCAGAATTCAAATTCTAATTAGACTTCTCACCACATTCCAAATAAAAATTGTTCCCCTGATATCCTTTTTGCCTATCAGGTGTCTCTCCCTGATCGCTGGAACAAAACGCATAAAGAAAGTGATTAAAGCCATAACAAAGGCATAAAATTGAAATTATCGCTGGCATCACATCTGGGAGCAGAGTGTGTCACCACACTGCTCCCCCCGCCCGAGACCGCCCTCCCCAAATACACACACGCCGCGCCCCACCATTGCTCTGGGCTGGAACATGAGTGATGGGCTGCAGGGCGGCTTCAGGGACAGGAGCTGGTCTCAGGTTTGAGTGTGCCCTGGTCCCAGCATTGGACTCTCTCTTCCTCAGTAATAGGGACAGGGAAAGCATCCTCCAGTAAATCTGGGCCGTGATCCCCTCCCAACATGCATACTGCTCCCTGCTCACCCTTGGGCTGGGCCAGGCTCCCAGCTAGGGGAAATTGGCTTAGCTCCACCAAATTTACACCAGCTGAGGATCTGGCTCCTGGCATCTGCAGATCCACACACAAACACACACATGCCAGCAGAATTTACACAGATAGGCAGACAGGAGGACACAAAGCTACAGTCATGCTTCCAAGCACTACTCCCCAATGAAAAGCCATACAGCCCCTTCCCCATGTGCCTCCCCTGCCCTCCCATACACAAACACACACCAGAACACCCAGCATGCACACACAAACACACACACACTGCACACAGCCCAAAGGATGGCTTCTCTGCTCAGCCACAGAGAGTGTATCAAGGGCAACCTCCCCTGCACACAAAATACATACACAACCCATGTACTCCCAAAGCATTGGCTCCCTGCTCAGTATACACCAGGCGACAGACACACCCAACGCAGCGCACCACACCCATGCAGACAAGAGACTGGCCATGCATAGCACACACCTACAGTCATTCTTGCATAGCTATGGGCATGCCTGAGCGGCATACGCAATGCACGTACAGACATAGCTTCGTACGCGCTCATCCGCCATCACTGTCCCCAACAGGCATGGCCCAGAACACACAGACACACGCACACGACTAAGTGCGTCGGCCTGTGTGTGCCTGGAGTGACCGCTCTGATCCAGACCAGCGTTCCTTCAGACCGAGGAAAACACATGTGCACACAGGAATGGTCCTGGGTCTGGCCCCCAACCACCTTGTGTCATTTTTGCACTGACGCGACTCCACTGGCATATATGTCCCCGCTCCTGATGGCCACCAGTGGAAGTGAGAGCAGAATCCGACTCGTGATGTCGGGCACTGAGGGCTGTGTGATGGACACACCTGTGCCATTTATCATTAGCAGTGCCCCGACCCATCTTTGGGTCCCTTTTGCCACCTCTGCCCCTTTTCCCTTTTTGGATACCTGCCCTGAACCTGCTCTGCCCAGGATGGCTCCTGGATGATCCATTTCGCTTTTCAACTCCATGAGGGGCTACTCCAGAGGAGAGTTTAAAAAAAGAGAGAGAGAGAAAGGGACTAAAGCGATATAAAATTAAAAGGTAAAAAGCAAGAACGCAAATGGGAGAGAGCTCTTTCAGCTTTCACATTATTAATGACTCTTCAAAAAATCGGCGAGTTTTCCAATCTTCTCCGAGAAGCGCTTGAAGGAGCTCACAGATGAAACTGACCTTCAAAATGTTCTTTGGTCTTTAGTTAAGAAATTCGCTCGCCATTATGGCATCATTAGGGAAACAAGGATAAAATTACTCCATGGTTAATGACCTATAGTATCTCCCCACCAAAATTTGTTTCAGATCTAATAAAACTGTGCTTAACACACTCGGATGAGTTATGAGGACTGTTCTGCAGGGTATTAAAATGTGGAAAATAGATTTTCCGAAGCTGGGGGGACTGGACTTTTCGAATCAGATAGCAGAATGGAATTTTCTGGGCAATAAATTCTTCCATGTCTCAATTTCATCTCGCTCTCTCTCTCTCTCTCTCTCTCTCTCTCTTCCTGAAATGCTAAAGCAACATGGAAATCTTTAAAGTGCAAATGCTTATATAAACTTTTAAAAAATCAGATTCACCCCCACACCCAACGTTTATGCTATTTGTCTTTCCTCTGGGAAGGAGGTGTTGTTTACAGGGTTGATTCAGTTGTGAGGGCCTTTTTGTGTCAAAATTGGATTTTACATTAGACCGGCATGCTTGCCAGAATTAGCTCACTGAGGCTGGCATGTCAACCGGGGGTGGGGGAAGAGGACATCAGGTTTATCCACAGAGGACGTGTGTACATAGCAGGGATCCATTCTATTTGCCTATGCACAGGGGTTTGGCAGGCAGCCATGATGCATGCTCTACTAGTGACCTCTGAGACATCCATCACCATGCTTTCTGCAAAAGGGCATGATCCAGCCATGGCTTTGCACATGGCTACATGTTTGCACACATGTGTTTGCCATGTTGGGAGGGGGCATGAATGCATGGACTTCTATTTAGGTGGGCATGCACATCTGCTCATGAACTGCACATAAAAACCACATCCTTCCATGCAGGCGGGTCACCCGGAGCCCGTAGATGGGCAGCTCCGGGGGGCGGGGGGGCGGGATGACACAAAGTGGGGGGGCACATGAGCCCAGCCTAATCTGTCGATGCCTGAAGCAGAAGCCAGGGACTCCAGTGGTGCTTTTAGGTTAGTGAGGGCTAGTTACTGCCGCTGAGAGAGGTGGCTTGCGAGGTAATGGCATTTTGCTCTCTTTAAACTTTAATCTTTCCTATTAATTCCCTGCAACTGGAGAATGTATGAGAGTTAATGTTCCATGAACGTGTTTCTCAGCCGACAGTCTCTTCGAGCTAATTACCTTCAGGTGCTAAATGGAGGGAAATTGCAATCCATTTGGATGTGAAAAAATTTCGCCTTTCCAATCCCCTGTGAAACATTCTTTTTCCTGAGTGTTGCAGAAAGAATGCACTTGGTTTTTTTTTTAAATGTTTTCCTCCCCTGTCGCCCCCCGCTCACGTCCTGCCACCAACCCTCATTCGCTCAAAGACTCCAAGTTCTTTGGGACTCCGCGGGCAGCCCAGTAGAGGGAAGAACGTGGTCATGTGGGACCGCACGCCAGCCACAAGAAGGGGTGACAAAAATAAATACGTGAAACCCCAATACATGGCAAAACGTGGAGGAGAAAACAGATTCTGAGATGGCAAACAGCTTTCTTTGGAGGGCTGGAGGAAAAGTGTATTTACACGCTTAATAACACGCTTATTACAGCCATTTCCCAGTTGCTGAGTTTTGAATACAGAGATAATAGAATTTTACAAGCTACATCAAGCCATTATGCTCTGGACACTGAGCTGGGGAGGAAGTGGGGTCTGACCCACTGATATCAGAGTGGGTAGGCTATCCAGATCCAGGTGGGAAACGTAAGATCCAAGAAGCCTTCCACACACATGCAGACAGGGCCTGAAATTAGGTAGCTTCCTATGTGGGAATGTGGCCCAGCCTGGAACTAGTCATTCTGAGTGCCTGGGGCTAGCACGTAAATGCAAGATTGGGACATCCAGTGTAGACTTGAATTGCACCCCAGTGTCCATCAGGAAGTCTCAGGCCTCTGTCTCTGTATGCCTGGACTTCCAGACTACCCTACAAATATTCATGGATGCTGACAGCGTGTATGACAATCTCAATTGTATGGCCATCTCCATCCAATGGTGATTCAGCACCAATGGTGCCATAGAGCCCAAACCAAAAAAACCCCATTGAAATCAATGCAAAGACTCCCATTGCGTTCAGTGGACACTGAATAAATCCCAGAGCTGGTCTACAACTGGGCTAATCTAATCTCAGTGGCATTTATGACACACCAATCTCTGTAATATCCAGGTGCCCCTTTGCTACCTCATCTCAGAATTAACCACCGCTCCCCAGCCAAAGCAGCATTTAACATTAGCCAAGAGTTTACCAGTAGTAATCTGGATACATGCCCGTTGGGACGGGGGCCTCTTGACAAACACTTGGGAGCTCCTTTGAAGCATTCCTGCCAGACCATTGAAATGCACCATTATTATGACTTTGCTCCTAGTCCCAATGCCATGGAAGAGACAGATAAATCTGCAGTTTTTACATTCTGATTTACATTTAAGACATCTATAGATCTGTGTATGCGAAAAAACGTGCTGCATTCTCCTACGATCATTTGGACCATTAGCAAATGCAGGTTCCTTTGAGCTAGAGCAGTGCAGGTGGTTTGCTATTCCTACCTCTGGTTCCCTGTGTAGATACTTCAGTCCCTGCGTTGGTGCAGGGAATGTTTCTATTGACCAGTCATGGTGCAATTTCAAAACCTCCTTCAGGTCTGCTCCAGGCCTCCTCTTTTTCAGTGAGAATCAGCCACTCCTCCAGCTCAACTACACCTCCTCTAAGCATGTTACAGTGGTTTGCACTGCCCTCCCACACAGATGCAATGAAGGAGATGAAAGAGTCTGTGCTGAGATATCCTGGGGATACTCAAGCATGCGCTGTCGGAGTTGGGTTGAAATCTGGCTCACTGCCACCAGGCTGAAGTTGTGTGATGTCACCCAGGCTGAGGAGAAGTGATGCTGCGGCAAAGGATGTGAAATTGAACTTCTGGTCCCAGAGACACTTTTCTTCATTTGGGAAGTTTATTCGCTATCTTTGATTTGATGCCCTATTTTTAGAAAAATACCTAGGGTCCATTACCTTTGCAGTTAGGATGCATTCACAGGGCCATTGCACCATCCATCCATCTATCCATCCATCGATCATCCCATTTACCCAACTCGTGTGTCCATCTATTCATATACCCCACCCACCCATCCACCTACCTACCTAGCAAGCCATCCATTCATGCACTCACTCCAAATATACCCATATCTGTTTATCCACTTGCCTATCCATCTGAATATCCATTCAAAAATGGTGTGTCCATCCATCTGCCCATCCACCGCTCAGTCAGTTCATCAGTCAATCGGCTTTTCCTTTTTTCAGTGACAGCCGGAATATTTGTCATCACAATGGAATGTTTTTCATGAAAATTTCCATTTAGGAAAAAAGCAAATTTTCATTTATAAGAAGTTTCAATATATGTTCAGCAGTATAATGGGGCTCTGATCTCAGTGAGGGTCACTAGGCTTAACAAGACCAATGATAATAAAAGCATTGCATAAACTCCAGTGCCCATCAATCAGAAAATGCACCTCTGAATTAATTGGCTAGAAAAACACTTCACGGTTGCTTTCAGCATGTTCCGATCATGGGGTAGGTCCCCACCTGGTGAAAATCAGCATTGGTCCATTGACTGACGGAGCTGATTTTTCCCAGCTGAGGATGTGGCCCATGAAGTTGCTTATACACGGTATTAAAACAGCCAATGGTCACCGGCATTATCAGAGGCTTTGCCAAACAACAGACATGAACTCCAGGTGGGAACGAGCCAACACATGCATCCCACTTCCATCTTGGCTAAAAGTCTTGGGTGAATTTTGCCCCATGTAACCTGGCTAGAGATGCACTGATCTTTCCGTATTGGGAGCAGGGTGTATTGCTTTCTGGCTAACTGGCCAAAACATTCAACTGTAGCCACTTGTGCTGGGGAAAGGACTTTGTCAAAATAGCCCTTGGGCAGCTCTCTGCAAAGAGTCCTCCTGCTTCCTAGTCTCTTTACTCATCCTCTCTCTCTTTCCTTCCTTTTTCTATTCTCGCTCTCAGCTTTTCACACTCCCCCTTTTTTATTCTTTCTTTTCAGCTTCTCTATCTCTCTCCATATTTACTTTCTTCTTTTCTTCTTCTCTCTCACTTTTCAACTACTCTTTTTCTTCCAATTGTTCTTTCTCTTGCTTTCTCCCCAGCTGGCATGTTCTCTTGTCCACCCATCCCCAATACTCACTGGCCAAGACTGAAACAAGAGCCCTAAGAAGAGCAATGATGCCTTCAGAGGTCACCGCGGGGTTAACAGGTGCCGCTGCTTCACAACTCTTTGAGCCATATGAATCATTTAAAGGCCACTTTTAATAGCTGAACATGGGCAGGTATGTCAGCTGCTGTTCAAAGCTACAGAACCCTACACCTGTTCAGTGAGCCGCCCATGGAGGACACTCTATATGTGAAACGAAGACCTACAGTGATCCAACATTTCTATTAAAACCATCCGACATTTTCCATCTAATTAGTTTTTTGACAGAAAATGCAGTTTCCACAAAATCAAAAATTTTCCAATGACATTTTTTTCATTTCGCTGATTTCCTGGTAGAAAATCAAAACAGAATATTCTAATTTTCACAGGGTTTTTGTTTCCATCTAATTGTTCCTAGAAGCGTTAACAAAATTAACTTGAAACGTTTTTAGATGAAAAATGGCTTTTTAAAAAATAATGAAAACTTACCGGGGTTTTTTTTTTAAATGTTCTGAGGTTTTGTCAAAACTTTAAATTTTGCAAATTTGCAAATTACAAAATACCTAATTTGGATGGTTGGGGTTCCCCTGTCACTACACCTTTTCATTTAGTCAGTCAATAGGAGGAATGATATCTGTTTGTTTGTTCACTTTTTCCCTTTTGCCACTCTGTAACTTTCCCAAAGTGTGGAAAAGTGGCAGAGTCACAAGGTTTAATTTTTCCCTTTGCAGCTCTGAATTTTTCAGCAGTTGGAAAAGTTCTGAGAAGTTGCATCATAGCGAAAGGCAAAATATTTAAAAATGCAAAAGTAAAAAATAAAATCTCAAAAAAATGTGTATGCAATGTTGTTGTAGCCAAGGCTCTGTGTAAGCTTTAAAGCTTGTCCTCCTCACCAATAGAAGTGGGTCCAATAAAAAATATTACCTCACGCTCACAAAAAACTTGACATTAATCATTTTATTTCACTCAGTGAAAAGAAAAGAAAAGAAAAGAAAAGAAAAGAAAAGAAAAGAAAAGAAAAGAAAAGAAAAGAAAAGAAAAGCCTCCAGTGACAGGGATTCCATGACCTCTCTTGGAAGCCTATTCCAGAGCTTAACTACCTTTATCGTTAGAAAGCTTTCCCTAGTATCTGGCCTAAATCTCCCTTGCTGCAGATGAAACCCATTATTTCTTGTCCTACCTTCAGTGGACATGGAGAACAATTGATCACGGTCCTCTTTATAACAGCCTTTAGCATATTGGAAGACTGTTATCATGTCCCCTCTTCAGTCTTCTTTTCTCAAGACTAAACATGTCCAGTTTTTTAACCTTTCCTCATAGGTCAAGTTTTCCAAACCTTTGATCATTTTTGTTGCTCTCTGCAAATTGTCCACATCCTTCCTAAAGTTTGGCACCCAGAATTGGAACTGCGGCCACACCAGTGCCGAGTAGAGTGGGACAATTACCTCCCGTGTCTTACATTCGTCACTCCTGTTAATACATCCCAGGATCATTTTAGCCTTACTTGCATTGGTTCCCCATTGGTGACTCATATTCAATTTGTGATGTACTATTGTGTCCAGCTCCTTTTCAGCAGTACGACCACCTAGCCAGTTATTCCCCATTTTGTAACTGTGCATTTGATTTTACCTTCCAAAGTGAAGTACTTTGCAATTATCTTTACTGAATTTCATCTTGTTGAATTCAGACCAATTCTCCAATTTGTCAAGGTCACTTTGAGTTTTAAACCTGCACTGGTGTTCTGAACTGGTATTTGGTACTCTGCACCGGCGTTCTGATAGGACGTTCATCCTCAGATTTCAAAGTAATTTACAGTAATTAATTCAGAGTTATCACACTCCTATGAGACAGACAGGTGTTGTAGTACCCATGCTGCAGATGGATACAGGCTGGCAAGGAGAGGTTAAGTGACTTGCCCAAAGTCATACAAGTCAGTGGCAAATCTGAGACTAGAATTCAGAAATCTTGACTCCCAGGCCCCTGTACTAAACATTAAACAATGCTGCTTCCCACGACTGTTAGAGAGGGCACCAGTTCAATCTCCTGTACTTGCTGGGGTTATGAAATTCACCCTTTGCAAAGGACGCTGCACCTCTTCATTCTAAGGGCTTATGTGACATTTAAGTAGTATCTTGGACGTGGGTTGGCTCACAGCACAGTGGGGAATTTCATCCTTATAACATACATATAAGGCTGAGGAAGATTTGTTTGGATCTAGGCTTGTACATGGTATACTATAGCAGTTATAGCCTGAATGGGATAGATGAGGTCAAATGCATCCTGGACTAACTCCACTGAGTTCAGGTGTGTTACACTAGTAACAGGAATTTAATACAATCATGCCCTGCTCAATCAGGTTGTGATGAAAAGAAGCAGGACCAGGAGCCAGTGTTGTGTCGATCCCAATGCTGTTTGGTTTGAGGGTTTCGGACCCGGAATTTCCCAGCTGTCCCAGTTCTGTTTAGCACCAGCAAAAGGACATAAGCAGTGTGACATCCAGGATCAGTTCAAGCATCAGGTGACTTGCTCATTAATTTCATATATAAATAATGTTCCTGCTTTTAAAACGGCCAGGGTAATTAAACACACAGTAAAAGGGGACAGACAGACAGAGGAAAAATGTTTTCAGAGACCATGTCATGGGAACAAAATAAAATACAAAATTTAAAAACCCATATAGTGGGAATGTAACAACCCACTCGCAAGGGTCATCAGCAGGGACTGAGATCTTCAGTATTACAGCACAACTGGTGACTCCGCTCAGGATAACAAACTGCTATCCAAACTGGAACCACCTATCCATCACTGAAATGCAGCCACCTCTGAAGGCAACTCAGCATCTTTTAAATGGTGCACAGCAACACTATATGGCCTAACACAGCAAAGCACTGGAGCATATGCTAGGTTCAGCCCATAATAAAAATATTGGCCATTTGCAAATATACAATTCCCTCTCTAAATGTTGAAAGAGTTTGGTTCCGGCCCACCTCTGGTCAGAAGGAGCTGGGTAGATATGTGTTAAAGGGACACTAGACAGATAATTGTTTTTATTCCTTACCTGTGTTATTACCAGCACCTCAAATAATTAACTGGAGGAGCTGATAAAACCCAATTTACTCTTAACGTCTTGCCATGTTTGTTTGGGTTTTTTGCATTTCGCTCAGCTGGCGGGAGAATCTAACATGGTTCATTGCACTTTCTGTTCCTCATCAGTTTCATCTCCACAACCCAGGGCATTGAGATAACACTGTTGAGTTCGTTGCTGGTGGAGAATATTTAAATTTAAAAAAAACCCAAAACCCAGGTATTAATGAAAGATTATTATTGCTATTATTATTATTCTAGTCATGGTATGTTTGGCAAAAATCCTTAGAGAGTGAAATTTGGGGCCTAAACTGGTTGATAATGCAAAACGTAGATTTATATATAGCATCTTTAATACAAAATGTTCTGCATATAAAAATGCATTGTCAAGTTGATGACAGCCTGAGACCACCGCCTATCATGCTGACCAATACTGTTTCATTGTTTCCTTGTACTCCCCTGTCTGGCTGGCTCCATCTGTTGTCACAGTACGTGGTTATTTAAGAATTAGCCGAGTTACTTCAAAATAAAACTGATTCAGTCCACACGACCAAACCAGTTTTTTCGATTTAAAGGGCTCTTTAATCCGATTTCTGTACTCCATCTCGGCAAGTGGAGTAGTGCTAAAATCAAGATTGCAGTTCCGGGTTACAGGTACTGTGGACGCAATTCGATGATATTGGCCTCTGGGAGCTATCACAGAATGCTCCCTTGTGACCGCTCTGGACAACACTCTGAACTCCGATGCACTAGCCAGGTAGGCAGTAAAAGCCCCGGGAACTTTTGAATTTCCTGTTTGGTCACCATCAGCACAGGTGATCATCAGCACAGTCCACCATCACCGGCGACCATGCAGAGTCCACCATCACAGGAGACCACGCAGTTCCGGATTCGCAGACGAGCTCCAGCATGGTCCGAATGGGAGGTACTGGATCTCATTGCATGTTGGGAAGATGAATCTGTTATGGCAGAACTATGTTTCAAAAAAAAGAAACACAAATACCTACACTAAAGTCTCCAGGGCCATGATGGAAAGAGGCTACTCCAGGGACACAGAGCAGTGTCATACAAAAATCAAGAAGCTCAGGCAAGCGTACCAAAAAGCCAGGGAGGTGAACGGGTGCTCTGGATCACAGCCCCATACATGCTGCTTCTACCGTGAGCTGCATGCAATTATAGGGGGCTGATGCCACCACTACCCCACCACTGTCCATGGACACCTGCAAGGGGGGAGTTGCATGGAGTGAGGAGGATGAGTTTTTGGAGGACGAAGAGGCGGCGGAGGAGGAGGAGGACAATGCACAGGCAGCAAGTGGGGAATCTGTTTTCCCCCTTAGCCGGGAACTATTCTTAACGCTGGAGCAAATAGCCTCCCCCCACTCCCAAGGTGGGCTCCCAGACCATGACCCTGGAGAAGGCACTTCTGGTGAGTGAGAGCTTGATCAGAGCCACGCGGTTGGGGGTGGGGGTTGGGGGGAAACCCAGCCACGCTGGGCTGTTCACGTTTGGTTTAAAGGGCTCATCCCGGTTCAGAGCCTCATCGGAGCCACGCTGGGCTGTTTGCGTTTAGTTTAAAGGGCTCATCCCTGCTCAGAGCCTCATCGGAGCCACATGGTGTGTGTGTGCGGGGGGGGAGGGTGTTGTGTGAAGCGATCATCCCAGAGAGCCTGCAGGCCCTCCTTTTATATGGCAAGCCCACCAGGCATTGCTTGCTATGGGAAGGGGGCCCGGCAGTTTGAAAGCATCGAAATGAATGCAGAAGAAGCAGAACACTGCGTGCCCCTAGGGCTGCCTGCAAGCTGAATTCTGTTGCCCGGCCGCATGTGATGGCTTACTCACACCAAAGCGGCTGGCACTTCAGTATAAGAGGCAAAATGAGACCTTGTACAGAAAGAACATGTGCTGTGTACTACGAATTGCCTGTTTCACTGAGAAAGAGTGTCCCCTTTGTTCTCTAAAATGTATCTTTTAAAATACTACCCTCCCTTTTTCTCCTCCCACAGCAGGTGCAAATGTTTCAATCCAGCCCTTATCTGCTCCGTCCCAAAGGCTGGTCCAGATTAGAAGGCGGAAAAAACAAACTTGGGACGACATGTTTGCCGAGCTCATGCAGTCCTCCCGCACTGATAGGGCCCAGCTGAATGCATGGAGGCAAACAATTGCACGGTGTAAAGCATTGCATGAATACAAAGAGAGGAGGCACGTGCGCGATGAGAGCAGGCAGGATGCTATGGGCAAGCTCATGGGGGAGCAAACTGATATGCTCCGCTGTATGGTGGATCTAATGCGGGAAAGGCAGCAAGACCACAGACTGCCGCTGCAGCCTCTGAATAACCGCCCTCCCTTCTCCCCAAGTTCCATAGCCTCCTCACCCAGACGCCCAAGAACACAGTGGGAGGAGGCTACGGGGACCCACACAGTCAACCCCAGAGGATTGCACAAGCAGCTGAAAGCTGGCATATCCTAAATTTTCATTTGGTTTCTGGACTTGTCCTTCCCTCCTTCTCCAACCCCCTAACCCTGTCTAGCTTCCGATTTCTCTCAATGTTTTGTGCAACAAATAATAAAGAACGTTTTTTAAACAATTATGACTTTATTTCCTTTCATATATATAGGGGGTGGGTAACTTTAAGAGAAACAAACACAACTGTCAAACCGTACCCTGGCCAGTCATGAAACTGGCTTTAAAAGCTTCTCTGATGTGCAGCGCGCCCTGCTGTGCTCTTCTAATTGCCCTGTTGTCTGGCTGTGCGAAACTGGCCACCTGGTGAGTTGCCTCAACCTCCCACCCCACCATAAATGTCTCCCCCTTACTCTCACAGATATTGTGAAGCACACAACAAGCAGCAATTACAATTGGAATATTGGTTGTGCTGAGATCTAACTGAGTCAGTAAACTGCACCAGTGTGCTTTCAAACATCCAAACGCACATTCTACCACCATTCTGCACTTGCTCAGCCTATAGTTGAACTGCTCCTTACTACTGTCCAGGGTGTCTGTGTATGACTTCATGAACCATAGCATTAAGGGGTAGGCTGGCTCCCCAAGGATACTATAGGCATTTCAACTTCCCCAACAGTAATTTTCTGGTCTGGGAAGTAAGTTCCTTTCTGCAGCTGTTCAAACAGACCAGAGTTCCTGAAGATGCGAGCGTCATGTACCTTTCCTGGCCATCTCACGTTGATGTTGGTGAAACGTCCCTTGTGATCCACCAATGCTTGCAGCACCATGGAAAAGTACCCCTTGCTGTTTATGTACTGGCCGCCCCGGTGTTCTGGGGCCAAGATAGGGATATGTGTTCCGTCTTTCGCCTTGCCGCAGTTAGGGAACCCCAGCGCATTAAAGCCATCCACAATGGTCTGCACATTTCCCAAAGTCACTACCCTTGATAGCAGCTGGTCAATGATTCACATTGGCTACTTGCAGCACAGCAGCCCCCACAGTAGATCTGCCCACTCCAAACTGATTCCCAACTGACGGGTAGCTGAACTGTCGGGCATTGCAAGCTTCCACAGGGCTATGTCAACTTGCTTCTCAACTGTGAGGGCTGCCCTCATTTTGGTGTCTTTGCGCTTCAGGGCAGGGGACAGCAAGTCACAAAGTTCCATGAAAGTGGCCCTAAGCATACGAAAGTTTCTCAGCCACTGGGAATCATCCCATACCTGCAACACTATGTGGTCCCACCAGTCTGTGCTTGTTTGCTGGGCCCAGAATCGGCATTCCATGGCATGAACCTGGCCCAACACCACCATGATGTCCCAATCGCCACATGCCGTGCTTCTAGGAACTTCTATGTCCATGTCCTCATCACTATCGTAATCGCGCTGTTGTCGCTTCCTTGCCTGGTTTTGCAGGTACTGCACATACTGCTGGATAATGCGCGAGGTATTTACAGTGGTCAAAACTGCAGCGGAGATCTGAGCGGGCTCCATGGCTATGGCACCTCATGGGTAATCCTGGAAAAAGGGCGCGAAACGTAGGAGAGCAGAGTGGCAGCGGAAGAGGTGCTGTTCAGTTCACGGTAGCTGGAAAAAGGCGGAAAATGGTTGTGTTCTGTAGTTTTCATGGCAGTGGAAGCCCAGGACAGACAACATGGAGAAGCTCGGAAGCACGGCAATAGCAGGAGAGCAGCGTTGGCGGCGGAAGCTGTGCTGCTTGGTTCACAATGGCCGAGCAGAGTTGGCAGCGGAAGCATTTGATGAGGAAGAGAAAGAGTAGATAGTAGAGATTACATAGGAAGATGAGAGGAAATGAGAGGTGGATTCATAGTAGCAGGAGAGCAGCGGTGCACCGTCTGCTGAAAGCAGTATGGCGTCTGCACACCAAAAAGGCGCGAAACGATTGCCTGCTGTAGCTTTCACGGAGGGAGGAGCGACTGACGACACATACCCAGAAACACCCGCGAGAATGTTTTTGCCCCACCATGCACTGGGAGCTTAATGCAGAATTTCAATGGGCGGCGGGGACTGCAGGAACTGTGGGATAGCTACCCACAGCGCACCACTCCGACATTCGATGCTCGCCTTGGTACTGTGGACACACTCCGCCAAATTAATGCACTTTAGTGGGGACACAGAAGACTGAATGTATAAAATAGCTTCCGAAAATTTGAATAGAATAATTTCGAAATAATTTCATACTGTAGATGTACCCTTAGATTGTTAGTTCTTTGTGGCAGGGCCAATAAGAACGGCCATACTGGTCTGACCAATGATCCATCTAGCCCTCAATTCTCTCCAAAAGTGACCAGTGCTAGAGCTTCAGGGGCATTGTACAGAACAGGGCAATTTTTGAGTGCTCCACCCCAGCCTTCCCCTCCCAGTTTCTGGCGGTCAAAGCTTTAGGGTCTCCCTGAGCATGGGGTTACATCCCTGACTGCCTGGGCTAATAGCCGTTGATCCTCCATGAACTTCCCTAATTCTTTTTTTAAAGCCAGTTCTACTTTTGGCCATGACAGCATCCCCTAGCAATGAGTTCCACAGGCTAATTGTGTGTTGTGTGAAAAAGTTTTTCCTCTTGCTTGTATTAAACCTGCAGCCTATTCATTTCATCAGATGACCCCTGGTTTTTGTACTGTGGGAAAGGATAAATAACAATTCTCTGTTCCCTTGTTCCACACCAGTCATGATTTTCTAGACCTCATTCATATCCCCACCCTTAGTCTTAACAGCCCTAATCTTTTTAGTTTCTCCCCATATGGAAGCTGTTCCAGACCCTGGATCCCTTCTCCTAACCTTTTCCAGTTCCATTATCTCCAGAACTGGAAACACTGCTCCAGGTGTGGGTGCAGCGGTGGCATTATGACCATCTTTTGGTTCTATGTTTATGCAGCAACTAGCACAATGGGGTCCTGGTCCATAGCTGGGCTCCTTGGCACTGCCATAAAACAAATAAATAACAGTACTAAGCTATGGTGAGAGAGTCACTATGCCCAGAATTTTTAAAGCAGCTCAGCACTCATTTAGGCACCTAAACAAAGGCAGAATCTTCAGAGGAGCTCAGGACCCACAGCCAAAAGTGTGGGTGCACACTGGCCACTCAGCCCTTTTGGAGAGCAGGCCAGAGGCATCCCAATGGGAGCTGCTGGATGCTGCAGACACTCAGAAGCCTCCTTGGAAGAGCTGGCCCTGTGAGCTCTAAGCAAAGGAGAAACCAAGTTTCCAGGTGGTATCTGAAGAGAGGTGGAGAGTGGATGAGGCAGAGGGCTACAGAGAAGCCGATCTAGATGGCAGGAGCTGTGGCAGAGAAGGCTCTGGCACCAGCATCTTAGACTATGTGGTGGGACACGGAAGAGGCTGATGTGAGGCATGGTAGAGGCAATGGAGCGGGGGACGGGGGCAGAGGCAAGGCCCATGACCTCAACTGAAGCAATGTCCTGGAGCATTTGGCCAATGTAGGGGGTCTGCCTGGGCGAGATCCTGAGATGGAAAGGGGGTGGGTGGAGCTTTCAGAGGATCAGGGACAGCGTGGCTGTTTCGGGAGGCCCTGTGAAGGATGCTCTCCCATTACTGGCACAGTCACAGCCCCTCCTCTGCTCTGACTCGGTTTGGTTTGGTTTGATTTGGTTTTACCCAAGGAGCGCCTCAGCTCCAGCGTCCTGCTGCTGAGAGCAGGGGACCTCCACTTGGCTAGCTTGTGGCAGATGCTCGGGGCTGATGGTGGAGGACAGGAATTACTGGGACCGAACGGAGATGGAAGGTGCAAGGAGAGGAGATTGCCATGGGAAGCAGTTTCAGTAACGTGAAAATGTCTCCAAAGTGCCTGGCAGGTGAGGCAAAGGTCGATGGAGGTGTCGAACCAGGAGCCAGAAGGAGATGCTGGCTGATCACAAGTTTGCTCTCCCAAACAGCAAGGAGCTTGTGTGTGCGTGTGTCTCCCTTCAGACTTACCACTCCTCTCTGTCAGCAGAACAGGCCAGGGGCTGCCGTCACAGCCTGTGCCCATGGCTTTCTCCTTGCCAGCTGGCAGGGGCAGGATGGGCAGAGGTGACTGCCTTGTTCTTGAGATGGAACGGCTAAATGTGACACCTCTGCAAACACAGAGGATGCAGTTTCCAGCGTCCATCAGCCAGGATAATCGAGGAGTTGTTGCTGTGAGAAAGGGACAGGCCCAATGGGTTACAGCTTCCAGGCCACCACAACTGACTCTGAGAGCAGCAAGGAGCAAAGTACAAATGCAATCCCCGCTTGCAATCTGTAGGGCCAGGTCCTGGCCTGATGTCGGTGGCGTCTCTCCAGTGACTGCGATGCAGCTGCATTGCCCCAGCTCTGAATCCACCCCCTAAGCTCTTCATTCTTGCCTGAGAACAGGGCAGCATTTTAGGATGCAGGAGTAGGTGCTACTGCGTCCTTGGGTGTCAATGATTTTATCTGGAGCAGAATCAGCCAGGGAGGGCAAAATTGATTGTTATTTATTTGTATTGCCTAGTGCCTAGGGGCCGTGGTCATGGCCCAGAACCTGCTGCTGCTAGGTGCTGTACAAACACAGCTTCCACTCTAAATAGGATAATCGAAATAGGCCTGGCTAAGCTGACCTTCTAAGGTTTGAAATACCCTGGCTCTCTGGAGCCATAGTGCGGAACTGTCTCCGGAGACAGACACACGCATTTCCACTCCATTTAATATGGGCGAGTTTTGCGAATGACACCAAAGATCTCATGTTACTGTGAGTAACAGCAAGAGGTTTGGAACATTCCTCTTTTCTCCGGGGCTACCTGTTGACCTCCTCCCCAGACACAGCTGCAATTCAGCTTATATTCATATGGTGTAGGAGAGAGAGAAAGAGACAGAAATCCATCTCCTATTTCTTGAGCATCTTTCATCCCAACGTGCAGGCCAAATTCTAAAATCCTTATTCAGATGTCACTTTGTCCTGGCTCCAGCAAAACTCCCACTGAACTCAAGCAGTTTATAAAGCACTTTGGGATGAAAGAGGCTATAGGAATGGGAGACGCTGTTTCCCTTAGGGTTTGCAGGGGGCAGCGGGGGATCTTTTGGGTTTATGTGTCAGCAATGGAGGACTGTGCATTTCTGCCATTAGCAAAGAGAGGCCCAGTTTTCTGCATGGATTCGTCTGTATCTCGGACTCGGCATGGTGCTAAAACCGGGGTTTTCTTTTGGCTACGGGGATGGGAATTAAAAATACATTTCTCGATCTCCCTGTGTCTGTTTCCACCACCACCTCTGCCTGCGCCAGACAGTGCAGGCTGCAGACACACTGTGTTGATGTGTAGGCGCGCAACTCTGTACGATTTCTGCTTCCTTGCCAAAACACCTCCTGCTGTTTATTTATTTATTTCTCGCTGATAACGGAGGGGATCGCATTTCCGGAAGAGCGCCAGCAGATGATATGAGCCCGGGACTGATACTGCCAGCAAGCCCCTGCCAGCCCTTTCTGCCGGAAAAATTTCATTTTTTCCAGGAGGAAGCCATGAGTGTGAAGTGGAATCCAAATCCGATTTCTCGGCACTTTTTGTTATCGCACAGCAGCCCACCAGGTGGGGCAATGGAGGGCGCTCACTCAGCTGCAACTCAGTGCCTTAATCCAATTTACAATTTCTCTCAGAGAGATAATTACAGCCCTGAAACCAGTTAGCGCTGTACAAAACAGCTCTCACACCAAAGACCTGAGCCTGTCTTTCAAATTTCCACCTAAAGTGTCAGGGATTCTTAGGGGGCTGGGTAAGATTTGAGCTAAGCCATTGTGAAAAGGCAAGTGTGTAGCCAGTGACCCCGCACCCATGTCTTCTTCCCCCGCCCCACACAACCACAGCCACCAACTCTCCAAGGCCAGAAGGAAATGAAAGTGCCTACTTTTAACACAGAGCTTTTCCAGCCCTGGATGGCAGGGCCGTAAAGGATCACCACATCAGGATGCAGCAGGTCCACAGAGCAGCTGTTCTGGGAAGATGGATGCAGGTAGTGAGCAGCACATTAAGCCCAAGAGCTAGATCCTGATCTCTGCCACACTGGTGTGGAGTCTGGAGTGATGCCTTTTTCGGCAATGGAATTTGACACTAGTGTGGCCAAAATCTGGCCCTGAGTATGTAAGTCGTGCAGCATGCAAATAGCTATATGAGTTGGGGCAAAGGGAATGGCAAAGACGAGAGCTAGGGCTGCCTAGTGGTGGGGAAAGGGAGCTGCTCAGGTGACCCGTCGGCCAGTGTGTGTTCTGGGTGCCCTGCTGTGCCCGAGCCACAGGCTGTCACAGCCCCAGCAAGACAGACTGGCTCTTCAGCCCAAGCTGTGGAGATCCTCAGTTCACCTCCCGCTGTGTCAGCCTTCGCACAGCAGAGGCAAGCCAATGCTTGCCCACCCTGCCCCCTCACTGGGTCCCAGGAGGACCAGATCTGCGGGGGGGCGGGGGGGGAAGGGGTTCAGGTATAGGGCTCATTTTGGCCCCAAAACAGGAGAGCACTTAAGCACGTACCTAATGTTATGCACATGACTGAGTCCCATTAACTTCAAAGAAGCACCTCAGCATGGGCTGGAGAGCTCTGCTCATCAGGATGGTTTTGTGACTCCGGGTCTGAGCCCTGGCCCCATCAGGCTGCGATGGCCTGTAAGCTGAGGCCAGGGGGGTTGGAGACAGAGGAATCCACCCACTAGGAACTGAGCCCAGCCCCACCAACTCCTCTCTCCCTCCCAGTGGGCCTTGTGATCACCCTGAGCACCTGAACAGGGTTATCAGCGGCGAACAAGCTCTCCTCTCTGCTCAGACGCGGGACATGCTACTTCAGCTCTGCGGCTATTTTGTTCTTTGGGGTTGTTATTTTAGGAAAGCAGAGCTGGAAGGACGGGGCCTCACTGTTCAGGTCCTGAATGTGGTGAGGCGATGGGTCAGCCTCCACTCTGGCACAAGGGGGTTCTACTGGAGCGTTGGCTTCTGAGAATGCTTTGTTCCCAGTTCTCACAAACTTTGCCCTACTTGCTGATACTGTCATTGACCACAGTTGACAGCATAGCACCAGATCTTGGAGCGCCTGGGGGGGTCTTTGAGGTAGCCTAGGTCCTGTCCACTGAGGGTTTCATTCCTGACTAGGAACTGGATTCAGGACTTGACGGGGAGACAGTGATGGAGTGAACAGTAGGTAGGGACTTAAATTCCCAGAGATGGCACATCACTGTAAGGAAGGCCGGAGGAGAGCAATGTATGGATTGCTGTGGTCAGAGCCTCATTTCTCAGGATGCCTCCTGCCCAGCTGAAAGTGGAATGAGGCATTTTTAGAAGCCAGGGCTAACTGGGTGTCAACCAGCATTAAAGAATCCAGGATGTTCCACAGCTGAAAGCCAGCGGCCGGCAGATGCCCCCAATAGCAGGAGATATCATGGTACTGGCCAATTTCTCAGAATATTTTCCTTCTTCCCACCAACGTGGCTCCATCATCCCTGGCTTGCATGTCAGCCAGCTCCTCTTCACCCAGACACAGAGACACCTGGCCAGGGGTGTTAGCTGCAGTGGCCGAGAGGAGCCAATGAGCTGGGTACCTTGCTGACATAGGAGTCCATGTTGTCTCATCCTATCTCCCAGTGGTTTTATATAGCCCCTGAGCAGTCATCAGACCCATTGAAAAGCAGTAGCAACCTGAAGGGAGGTTCAGTGGTTTGAGAGCCATCCAGCCTCTTTTCAGAACTAAGAGAGAGTTAAGAGAAGGGAAGTAACCCGATAGGAATGAGGACAGCCAACACCCAGCAGCTACAAGTGCTCAGGCACTGAGTTACTACTCCCAAGAGCTCCCCAATCCAGGAGCCTTGTGGTCTAAGATTTACAAAGCCACATAGGGGACCTGGAGGCCAGTTCCCATTAATCGGCATGGGAACTAAGCATCCAACCCCACAGGCAGCTTTGAAAGTGTCAGCTTGAATGCATGCATCCTTGTGTGTCCGGTCACTGAGCATGGTCTGAAGAGAAGCATTAGTGGTGGGAGGTTCTCCAGAATTTCAGAGGTTTGGTTCCTGTAAGAGAAGCAGCTGGACAGATGCTTATTGGAGCCTTTTCCTGAATGACCAAACCTCATGAATGGGGCTGGCTCTCTCACACAAATTACCAGTTCTGTCAGCTTCCAGGCAGACCAAAAATACCATCAGAACAGTCTTCCTTGGAGTACTACAGGGTTTCTGCTTCCAGCCCTGGGAAGAACTCAGCCCCTAGGAGCCCTGGCTCCACATGACAATGACAATAATAACAACCTTTGAAAAATTTAACAACTTTTTTTAAATCTCAAAATATTTTACTTCAGGTTTTGAGCAAAAGCTTGGATGCCAATGTGGGCTAGTGGACAGGGCACTGGACTGGGACTCAGGAGCCATGGCTCATATTCCCAGATCTACCACTGAGCTGCTGGCTGATCTTGGACAAGTCATGTCATCTCTCTTTTGCTTTTTTCTTCTTGCTCCCTTTGTAGAGTGTAAGCAGTTCAGGGCAGGGACTGTCACTATGTGATTGTAGAGTGTCCAGTGGACTGAGGCTGTGTTGGGTTACTGGAATATAACCAATAATATTTGATCAGAACTGCTTCACATACACCTAGCCGACCCCTTGGGTCACAGTTGATCCCTTGAGGTCCAATCTGTCTCCACTGTGTAGTTTTAAATTGCCCAGGAGGGAAGGTAGGGAGACCATGGAGGTCATGAACAAAGAGGGACCCAATTCAGAACACCCTTAACCTTCAGAAAGTTTGGATTGACATCTAATCTATGCAGCTCAGGCCCAGCTCTAGTCATCAGAATTCACAAACCGTTTGCCAGAGGCTAATGCATGCAAATAGGTTTCTGAACCATTTGCCCAATTTGGTGGCTCGTCCTCCCAGCATGACCTGCAGTCTGAGGACATTAAGCACATGCCAAAACAGCCACTTTCTCTATTTCCTAGGAGTGAAATAGCGTCTAATCCTCTTTCCTTCTTCCTCCCATTCAAATCAAACAGGTGGGTCCATTTTTTTTTATACCAGCCTTCCCTTCATTTTGGCTCATGGCTTCTAAATTAATTCTCAAGCCCTGGAACTCACCTTTCCCATCAGCTTGCCCTGAGATGAGGGTGTGGTTAAAAGGTCCCTGGAGCTTTCCTTACCATCAGTCACAGGGGCAAGACAGCCAGCTCTGGCAAGCGTGAGCGATAGCTCAAAGGGATGCTTCCTCTAGTGCAGGGGTTCTCAAACGGGGGGTTGTTAATCACCCCTCAAGGGGTTGCAAGCTGTCAGCATCCACACCCAAGCCCCACTTCACCTCCAGCATTTACAATAGTGTTAAATGTAAAAAAAGTGTTCTTAATTTATAAGCGGGGGGTCACACTCAGAGGCTTGCTGCATGAAAGGGGGTCACCAGTACAAAAGTTTAAGAACCACTGCTCTAGTGCTTCAAGACACTAGCATGGTTTTCACTCATTCAGTGCCCACCATAAGCAGCTGTCCTTTGAGTGTGTAATACCGATATTTTATAGGGTACCTTTCAGCAGGCACAAGCCCAAGGCACTTTACAAGCAAATTCTGCTTATATGAAAGTTGTTGGAGCCAGCTGAAACCGTCCCATGATCTACAGTTATACAAAATCCTGTTTTATTTTCTGTCTGAATTTGGGATGTCACCAAGATTTGGATATTCAGGGCTGGCAAGTCTGGATTTCCCAGTATATAAGGGATCACTTCATCCATCGTTGTAATGCAGTCACCTCTGGGCTGGAATGGTGCCGCTGTCTAACAGCACAGAGAAGTGTTCCTCCAAAGTTCTGCAGAGAAGCGAAGAACATGGGGCCAGATCATCAGGTGGGCAGAAGTCAACGGATGGATTTACAGCAGCTTGGGATCTGGTGCAAATCCTTCATCTGAAAGCACAGAGGAATATGAGGTACACAGAATGAACCAAGCTGATCTTCACAAGAGCCCCAGGATTAAAAGCACCTGGAGTTCATTAATGAACCCACATGTCTAGTTAAAGTTTAATTGGCAGCAGAATGGCACCTAACACCAAACTAAAGCACAGGACAGCTTCACAGGGAAGAGCAGCAGCTGCCTTATCTCCAGATGTGAGTGCTGCATTCCTTCACAGTGATGCTCAGCTTGTGACGAGCGCTTGACTATTTCGGTTGCTTTATGATCACCTGCATCCCTCAGAAGGTGAATTCCTGTTCCTAAATTTAATGTAGACACAATTCAGCACAGTGAATGCTGTGCAGCTGATTCAGAACTAAAACCTGCTATTGCCTTGGTATTTAATAGGGTAGGTAAAATACACTTCCCAAAGCGTCTCTTCTAGACTGGTTTTCTTTCACTGAGCTGGAGAGAGTCAATAAGATGGTTGTGCCAATTGACCCATTAGATTTCATGACAATATCATGCTTCCTTATAGATGATCTGAGATAATGATCCTTAAACACTGAATTAAACACTAAATCCCTGAAAACTTCTTCAATGGCTGAAGGAACATGGGCTCTTATGCTCATATAAATATGTACTTTACTATAGGGGCCAGATCCTCAGCTGGTGTAGATAAAGATAGCTCCAGTGAAGCCCAGGGAATTATGCCAATTATGCCAGTAAAGTACCTGGCCCTGTATTTCACTTTTGGCAGGTTTTCATGGCATGATCCGGGTACCCCCGGGGCTACAGGTGTTGGCTAGTTCACCATTCCTTGGTAACTATCTAATTAGCAATAGCAGGAATTGGCAAGTCACTGTCATGGTTGTACAATGTAGATTCTAAGTCTGGTCAGACCATGCTATTGACAGGAGAAGGCAGTAACCTGTGATCGTATCAAATGCTATTGTGTCAGTCATATGTTAACAAAGGGAAAGACCAAGAACTATGCAGAATCCACAGGCTCATTCTACAGCTGATTTCTTCTATTAGTTCTTGGCCAACTCCTAGATAGACAACTCAAAAGAGTGATCATAATTAATACACTAGGACCAGCATTGGCTGCCAGAAGGGTCTTAAATAAAATTGACTCTGCCCAATGCACTGCACTGGAGGGTGTTTGAGATGCTTAGAAATCTTTCAACAGGGTAGAAAGAATCAAGGGGGAGATTTTCACAAGAGCCTAAGAAATTTAGGAGCACTGAGTCAATGAGACGTGTGTTCCTCAGGCACTTCTGAAAATGTGTCTGCAAAAGAATTGCTTCCAATCTGATCCATGGAAAGTAATTACCCTGCCAGCCGATCAGGACCAGTAGGAAACGCTGCTGGATGAGTGAGTGTTAATTAGTAGAGATACATAAGCTCTGAAACCAAACTCCACTTACAGACATGGCAACATGAAAAAGGACATTCAAACCTGAGCAAAGACTAGCCTGCCTTTGACAAAACTCCCAGTGAAATTTCAATATGCCCCAGCAAGCACTCAGCAGAGAGGCAGTATAAATCCACATATAGGAAACTGGATTGGACTCAGGAGATGCAAATTCTATCTCCTGCTCTTACACTGACCTACTGTATGGCCTTGGGCAAGTCACTTCATCTCTCAGTACCTCTGTTTCCCCCCCACCCGTTGTCAAATGGGATTATAACATCTTCAGCGCAGGAATTGTCTTTTGCTATGTGGACAGAGTGCCCAGCACAAGGCAACCTTGATCTGAATTGTGACTACTAGGAACAAAAAGTAATATAAATAACTATTATAATATACTAGAGAGTTCACTTCATCCCATGTTAGGCAGATTCTGGAGGCCTTGAGCCTCAAAAGTGCCACTAAAGTCTGAAGGTTTCGAGGTAAGAACCAGGACCCGAGGATTAGGTTCAGGGACTTGGACCAGTGCTGAGTGGATGCAAAGCTAGACAAATTGGATCATACAGGGTGAAAATATTCTCAAATGCTCAAGCCAGGTAACGTTTTAGTCCCACCCCTTCTAGGGTAACAAGAAATCCAACAAATAGGAGTTCATTGTCATAAAAAGTCTCCTGCCCTGACTCTGGGCCCATGGTCCTCACACCCTTCTGCCAGGGATTTCAGCTGTCCTCAGCCCCTTCTCCAGGGCCTCAGATCACTTTCCCCTGTGGCTGGTGGGGGGACCCAGGCCCTCCCACTACACCGGGTTCCAGTCCAGGGCCCTATAACCAGCAGCCAAGATCTGCTCCATCAGATGCCTTGCTGCTGCCTGCCTGTACCCCTTCCTACTGCTGCTTGTCAGCAGGCCTCTCCAAGGCCTCCCTTCTCTCAGGGCCAGGACACCTCCTGGGCTCTTGGCAGACCAATGAAAGGTTGTGTCATCACCTGCCGTGCATCCCTGGGTGCTTTAAATGCTCTGCTGCTCTGGCTCACAGCCTGGACACAATAGCCAGCACACAAGCATGGATTGAGTGTCTGTGATAAGCAGCCCTGACGCACCACCTCTGACTCCAGCAGCCTGCTTGTTACGCCCCATTCGTGCTCTGGTTACACCTGGCAAAACGACCCCAGCACCCCCCCCGAGAGTGATGTGAATTCAACACATTGAAGAAATTTGTTAGTCAAATCTACTGGGAGTACTGGGTACTTCTGACACAGATGTTTGATACCTTCACTGACTTTGGAACTTGAAATGTTAGGTGAAAAGTTTGTCAGTACACTAAAGGTTTTGACAATATTTTTGTAAGCCTCGATCCGATGTTCTAATGAATTCTTCAGTTTGTTGAGGATTGTGATGAAGGTATTAACTCTGACGGCCTCCTTGTCACTGAATGAGTGGGAAGTTGCATCATCGCATGTCTTCTGTCTTTTGCAGCAATGTTTTGGCTGACTTATACTCCTGGTTAGCAGTCCTTGCAGCCACCTGAATTTCATACTCATCAAAACGATCCCGCATTTGGTGAAGAACATTTCCAAGTCTTCTCATTAGGTTTACAGCAATAAAAAGGTCAATTTGACCACTTTGCAAGCTTGGACTGCACCTGCTGAATGGCTCAAGTATATGATTCTGACCTCACACAAAATACCAGTTTCCAAAGTGCATATTGCGTCACTCAGGATCGTCACATCTTTTCTTGTTGCTGATTTTTGAGATTCATCTTCCCTGACGCTCTCTAGCACTTTAAGGATGTTGGGTTATCTCAGAACAACTGTATTCACAGCTTCAGTGTTGGCATGCCATTGTGTCCCTGAGAGTGATTTGGGCACTAGGCATCCCTTTGGTAGTGAATCTCTAAGAATCATCCAATGACCGGTTGATGCAGAGAAAAAAATTGTACAATTCTTGGACAAATCCAAAAAAAAAAAAAAAAAAACCCTAAACAAAAACACAATAATCCATGGCAGACTGGCCAACAAGGTTGAGTGAGTGTGCAGCATATGTTATGTAATCAGCCAAAGCATTACACTCCTTTATCTTTGCCTGCATCCCTGAATATTTGCCACTCATATTACTTGCATTGTCATAGCTTTGGCCACGACAAAGGCTGATGTCAATCCCATTTTCGGTGAGGAAATCAAGTACGTATGAGGCAAGTTTCTCCTCTGTGTGGCTGGTGATGTTTAAGAAGGTCATGAAATGCTCCACTTGTCCACTGGGTAGCACATAACACAAGATGACAGTCAGCTGATCTACTTGTGACACATCTGGTGTTGAGTTGATGGACACTGAAAAATATCCCACATCTTTGATCTCATCTAAAATGGCTGATAGTGTCATTTTTGCCAGCAGTGGAATGAATTCATTTCAAATAGTCTTTGATAGATATGATGTATGGCCTTTTCCATGATTTGCATGTTCATTGATGTGCTGAGCTAAGAAAGGGTCATACTTAGTGATTAGCTCTAGAATGCCAAGGTAATTGCCATTGTGTTTCTATCCAACAGTCTCACCTGAGCCACGGAATGGCAGACCACGCTCAGCGAGAAAAGCTATGGCTTCAACTATGCGTCTGAGAACCTTCCAATGAGCACACGCTTCCAAAAACTGGTTTTCCATTTGGGTATCAATTCTGCCTCTAACTTTCTTTTGGGCGTGGTAGCTGCTAACTGACAATGTATACTGCTCACTCATTGCGTGACTGGTAATGTATGCAGTATTCTTCCAATCACTGAAGCCTTTGCAGAACATTCCCTGTTTTTTTTGGTATCAGAAAACAGGAGGCAATAAAAACAGTACACTTTCTTCTTAGAAGGTGAATAGCTGAGCCATTCTCACTTGCCAATCTGGCTTCTTGCTTGCCAATATTGTTAGGCTTCACATATTCAAACATCGATTTGCTCAGATAAAAATTCTGATTGATGTACTCTCGCTTTGTCAATGAAAAGTCAGCATCTAGATTCTGGTATTTCTGTGGACCCTTCTCAGTCCAATACGCAATGAGATCTTGAGAAGTCATGTCCCACGTGCCTGGGTCACTAGAGAAGGATATTTTTGTATTACTATCACTGAGGAAGTCTTCAGAGGAGTGGGGTGAGATTGCAGCTAGAGAAGACACAGGAGGCTGCTCCTTCTCATCAGGTGCAGACACAGCAGGTTCACTTGGGCTGGTATTTGCCTGGACTTCCTCACCACCAGACTTAGTAGGAGGAAAAACGTTAGGAGCGAAGGAGTACCTTTCATAGAATCATAGAATATCAGGGTTGGAAGGGACCTCAGGAGGTCATCTAGTCCAACCCCCTGCTCAAAGCAGGACCAATCCCCAACTAAATCATCCCAGCCAGGGCTTTGTCAAGCCTGACCTTCAAAACTTCTAAGGAAGGAGATTCCACCATTTCCCTAAGTAACCCATTCCAGTATTTCGCTACCCTCCTAGTGAAAAAGTTTTTCCTAATATCCAACCTAAACCTCCCCCACTGCAACTTGAGACCATTACTCCTCGTTCTGTCATATGCTACCACTGAGAACAGTCTAGATCCATCCTCTTTGGAACCCCCTTTCAGGTAGTTGAAAGCAGCTATCAAATCCCCCATCAGTCGTCTCTTCCGCAGACTAAACAATACCAGTTCCCTCAGCCTCTGCTCATAAGTCATGTGTTCCAGTCCCCTAATCATTTTTGTTGCCCTCCACTGGACGTTTTCCAATTTTTCCACATCCTTCTTGTAGTGTGGGGCCCAAAACTGGACACAGTATTCCAGATGAGGCCTCACCAATGTCGAATAGAGGGGAACGATCAAGTCCCTAGATCTGCTGGCAATGCCCCTACTTATACAGCCCAAAATGCCATTGGCCTTCTTGGCAACAACGGCACATAGTTGACTCATATCCAGCTTCTCGTCCACTGTAACCCCTAGATCCTTTTCTGCAGAACTGCTGCCTAGCCATTCGGTCCCTAGTCTGTAGCAGTGCATGGGATTCTTCCGTCCTAAGTGCAGGACTCTGCACTTGTCCTTGTTGAACCTCATCAGATTTCTTTTGGCCCAATCCTGCAATTTGTCTAGGGTCCTCTATATTCTATCCCTAGCCTCCAGCATATCTACCTCTCCTCCCAATTTAGTGTCATCTGCAAACTTGCTGAGGGTGCAATCCACACCATCCTTCAGATCATTAATGAAGATGTTGAACAAAACCAGCCCCAGGACCGACCCTTGGGGCACTCCACTTGATACCAGCTGCCAACTAGACAAGGAGCCATTGATCACTACCCGTTGAGCCTGACAATCTAGCCAGCTTTATATCCACCTTATAGTCCATTCATCCAGCCCATACTTCTTTAACTTCCTGGCAAGAATACTGTGGGAGACCATGTCAAAAGCTTTGCTAAAGTCAAGGAACAACAAGTCCATTGCTTTCCCCTCATCCACAGAGCCAGTTATCTTGTCATAGAAGGCAATTAGTCAGGCATGACTTGCCCTTGATGAATCCATGCTGACTGTTTCTGATCACTTTCCTCTCCTTTAAGTGCTTCAGAATTGATTCCTTGAGGACCTGCTCCATGATTTTTCCAGGGACTGAGGTGAGGCTCACTGGCCTGTAGTTCCCCGGATCCTCCTCCTTCCCTTTTTTAAAGATGGGAATTACATTAGCCTTTTTCCAGTCATCTGGGACCTCCCCCAATCGCCATGAGTTTTCAAAGATAATGGCCAATGGCTCTGCAATCACATCCACCAACTCCTTTAGCACTCTTGGATGCAGCGCATCCGGCCCCATGGACTTGTGCTTGTCCAGCTTTTCTAAATAGTCCCGAACCACTTCTTTGTCCACAGAGGGCTGGTCACCTTCTTCCCATGCTGTGCTGCCCAGTGCAGCAGTCTGGGAGCTGACCTTGTTCATGAAGACAGAGGCAAAAAAAAGCATTGAGTACATTAGCTTTTTCCACATCCTCTGTCACTAGGTTGCCTCCCTCATTCAGTAAGGGGCCCACACTTTCCTTGACTTTCTTCTTGTTGCTAACATACCTGAAGAAACCTTTCTTGTTACTCTTAACATCTCTTGCTAGCTGCAACTCCAGCTGTGATTTCGCCTTCCTGAGTTCACTCCTGCATGCCCAAGCAATATTTTTATACTTTCAGCACAACATTTGGTCTTTGCCGTCTTTCTTTGGCCTCCTTCAATTTCTGCCATCCTCCTTTCTTCAACATGGTTTCTATTGTCCAGTGTAGGCCTACTGTGTACAGAGTTCAATATTGCTTGGGCCCACAAACGCTTACTTAGCCCACAAAGACAAAATCACAACCACTATAAATTGAATTCACAGTCTTGATGGATTAATTTGTACACAGCAATATCTAATGAGACAAAACATTTCCGATGGCCCCATTACCATCGCTCAGCTGTTACTTCAATATGGAAGGGAGGGCCTACAGCAGGGCCTAAAAATAAGAAGGCCTAAGGCTATAGCCTTATTAGCCTATGGGTTAACCCGGCCCTGCCACTACCACATCCAGCCCTTTCCTGGGCCATTCAGAGGAATAATAAGGTGTTTGCTTCTCTAAGGAGACCAAATGCACAGCGTGTCCCCTTAACTGGGGTCAACAATCACTTGGATTCAGCCGCAGCACCGGGCTGGTTTCGATTCAAAGCCAAGCAGGCTTAATAACAAAAGGAGTGGGGATTTTAAGTGAGTTCAGGTATGAAGGGGAGAGTTAGACATGGCATGAAAAATGCTTTCCAGAAGCTCAGACTTAACACAAGAAGCCCCAGCCTTTGTTCCAGAGAGTTTCCCACCTTCCATCATGATGGCTGCATGCCCCCTGACAGGATCTACCACCAAGTCCAAAGAGCTCGGTTCCTTTGTCTTCTTAGGGGATGGCTTACTTGGGGCTCTCTGCCCCTCTCTTTTATAGCCAGGGACCCTCTGCAACTGATTCTGAAGTAAAGTTCATCCGGGCTGTGAAGAAGGTGGTATGGAGTCTGCTGGTGAAGGAGATTCCATGCTGACTTCTTTCCATGTCGGGTTTGCTAAAATCCAAAGGAATGACACCTGGCATGGTATTGCTAATCAACTCTGATGACACCTGACTGGAGGCGTCAGCCAGGCCCTGGGCTGGGAGAAACCCATCTGTCCATTCCCCAGGTGTGTCTGGTAAATGCCAGTTAGTTCACATTTCCTTCATCTTTATATGGTCCCTTGGCAGTTCCCTGGACATACACTAGGCAAGGACGGCAGTGACCAGTGTGCCCTCAGTGTGCCAATGACACCTTCCATCATGCACATCAGATCAAGCTGATGACACTAATGAACTGGGGTCCACTGAAATGGTCAGGCCAGCTGAAATGCAGGACCAGCTACCTAGGCCCTCTGGCACTGGGAGGCCGTTAGGGTCACAGCTCTTTCCCTGGAAGTCCATGCCTTGTCCTTTCATCAGGGCTCCTCACCACCAGAGCCTGCCCCACTCCCAGCAGCTGCTCCTGGTCTCTCCTGGTCTCCTGCCAAACTTCTCTACCCAGGAGAGCAGCTCAGAGCAAGCCCACATGCTCACTCCTCCCTTACTCCCAGAGAGGGGCTGCAAGACTCCTTCCCTCTAACCCATACCTGCAGCACACTTCCTCTCTTTATACTAACCACCCAGCTCCTCCCCAGCTGGGATTCATCTTTAATTTAGCCTGGCCCATCCTCCAGGGGAAGACAGGGGGTTAAGTGGGCTCTCAGGCCCACTGTAACCCTTTCAGAGCCAGAATGAGGTATATAGCCCATCACAGGGTTACTGCTGCTAGCTACATGCCTTCTCTGCAGATGGAATGGTCTAGGCACATCACACCAGACATAGGGATGGGGCATAAAACTTGGGGTGCACTTTCCCTGAAGAACATGAGCTGCCTCAAGAATAAGCCATCTGAGAAACACTGGGACTCCAGGAGCCATATGCTACGTCCCATGGCCCTGCACCTGGCACAGCCCCTCCCACCCGTGCCCAGGGCAAAGTGGGGGCATAACACACCTATTCTGAACTGCAATCACCACCCACCAGCTCAGCACTGGTGGGAACAGCCGCACAAGTGGCAGGGTGACAGTGGGGATTCCCCCCCCCCATGCTCACACTGGTGTAAATCAGGAGTACTCCATTGATAACAGTGGAGCTACACCTCAGGAAATTAGGGGTACAGTATGGATCCCAGGCCAGGAGCGGGTGGGTTAGACCCAGCGGTACTTTACGGATCCCAGGGTGGGAGTGGGTGGGATATACCCAGGGGTACAGTATGGATTCCAGGCCAGGAGCGGGTGGATGAGACCCAGGGGTACTGTACGGATCCCAGGGTGGGAGTGGGTGGGATATACCCCGGGGTACAGTATGGATCCCAGGCCAGGAGCGGGTGGGTGAGACCCAGGGGTACTGTACGGATCCCAGGGTGGGAGTGGGTGGGATATACCCAGGGGTACAGTATGGATCTCAGGGAGAGGAGCGGGGGGAAATGGGTTACAGCCAGGAATACAATATGGATCCCAGGCCGGAAGCAGGTGGGTTACAGCCAGGGGTCCAGTGTGCAGGTGGGTGGGTACAGTATAGAAATCCCAGCTGTTCTCCAATACTGGCATGAATCTTGTTGTGCTGTGTCCCTTTGCCAGACCATGCTGAGCGAGGAGAGCATTCAGACATACAGATACCCCAGTCGGCCCTGGACACCCTGCCTCCAGCATCCCCCTGCGGCACACATCAGTCTCCAACCCACGCAGTCACTGGGCCTGGGCTGGCTGGGTGGCTGCCGCCACGCTGGGTGGCTGGAGAGGTTCACACATTTCAGCAATTTGCCAGGCTGCGTGACAATTACTGCCACAGATGCTCCTGTGTCAATATGGGCTCTGCTCTCCGCTCTGGTACAGCAATGGGTGTGCCTGGCGCGAACGCCGCACGGCTCATTCCAGTAGAATTATGGGGTTGGGAGGAGGCCATTTTTGGATGGGATTGCTAGGGGATTGCAGCTTTCAGCCTCACCCCCGGCTTCTCCGCTCATCTCTCTAATGCAGTCCTGGCTTGCAGCTGGGCTCCCCTCATCCAGATCTGTCAGGGCTTCAGTGCTCCGTGCTAGCTTGGCCTTACTGCTTAGTCTGTGTTCATGTGTGACATGGGGCAGGGAGCTGCTGGGAGGGTGAGGTGCAACGTGGGGCAGGTGCTCAGGGTGAGGGGCACCTGCAATATGGGGAAGGTGCAATGTGGGGTAGGGGCATGTGCAATATGGAGCAGGGGCAGGTGCAATATGGAGCCTGGGCACAGGGTGAGGGGCACATGCAATGTGGGGCAGGTGCACGGGGAGAGGGGCACCTGCAATGTGGGGCAGGTGCAATGTGGGGTAGCAGCACCCGCAATGTGGGGCAGGTGCACGGGGAGAGGGGCACCTGCAATGTGAGGCATGTGCACAGGGTGGGGGTGTTGGGCTTTGTGAGTCCCCTTTGGTTCCCCAGATCACTAGTGTTCCGTCCACTGGTGCTGAGACCGTTCCCTGGACTTGTGGAACTGATCAGATGCAGCATTCATCACCTTACAGACAAACAGAGAAATGCTATTGGGCTGAGCAAAGGACCCCACAAGCTTAGCTACATAGAGATGTGCAGACTGTAACAAGGCACCTTCCACTGCATACAGGCCCCCTGTGTAACAAAGGGGCTCCTACAGGATCTTGGCCTAAACCAGGGGTGGCCAACTTGAGCCAGAGAAGGAGCCAGAATTTACCAATATACATTGCCAAAAAGCCACAGTAATACATCAGCAGCCCCCCATTAGCTTCCCCCCCACCCCAGCGCCTCCTGCCCACTGGCAGCCCCGCCAATCAGCGCCTCCCCCTCCCTCCCCTCTCCTCCTGATCATCTGTTTCGGAGGGGGAGGAGCGAGGGCACGGCAGGCTCAGGGGAGGGGGCGGGAAGGGGTGGAGTGGGGGCAGGGCCTGTGGCAGAGCCAGGGCTTGAGCAGCGAGCACCCCCCGGCACACTGGAGAGTTGGCACCTGTCGCTCCAGCCCCGGAGTCGCCACCTATACAAGGAGCCGCACATTAACTTCTGAAGAGCCACATGTGGCTCCGGAGCCAAAGGTTGGCCACCCCGGTCTAAACCTACATAGGCACTTACACAGCCTCACTGCTGGGGCGTGGGGGTGTTTAAAAGCCCGCAGCGGCCTTGTCTAGACCATGATAAAAGGGGTGTTGCCAGCTAACATGTTCTAGACACGGAGTCCAGCCACAGCAGCACGTACTGTACATGGGCTAGGCTGGGTTGGCTGAATCCGAGTTGCGCTGGGCCGCAACTGGAGCATCTTAGCACCTGCTAATGGCACCGGCTAGATCCTCTCGGCAGCGGTAACTGATGTCATGGACCCACAAGTGAGCCCAGCGAGAGCGCCACGCTGTGAAACCACCCTGGAGCAGAGTGGCTGGATTTGTCCCCCAGAGTGACTGCAGCAGCAGCTGAGGGTGATAACTCAAGCTGTGGCCTAGACTGCCAGCAACCTTGAGTTCAAAGACCCACCACCCTCAAATTCAGGGGTTTTAGGTGTGGACAGGGCTTGGGTTCTAACGCGAGTTAACTCTGCAGCAAAGACACCTCACGCATCTGACTTGCGCACACGAGACTTAAAACATGTTAGCCCGTGATCACCACATCTTTAAATCCTGGTCTAGACAAAGCCAGTGTTGGCCTAACTCTGCTCCCATTGAAATGAACCCTGGACCCATGTCCTGTGGAGAGATCAGTAAGTGGGAAAGAGCCACTTTCCAACCCCTGGCTTGCTTTATACCTCTCACACCTGCAGATGTCTCTAATACAGCCCTCAGAGATGACATTCCTGTCCCTTTAAATGCAGCACATTTAAAAAAAAAAAAAAAACACAAAAACTACAACAACAACTGACAAGCTCCCTTGCTCTTAAAAGAGTGAGAAATTTTCATTGATTGATTTCTTCATGGCTTCTTAAACAGATAATTAATTCACCGTGAACCTGCGGCCACATCGTAGTGAGTCGTTAATATTGTAAATTCAGATATACTTCGATAACCACCTGACCCCACCATCACCCCGAAAACCAGATAGCTGTGCAGTGGGGGGTGGGGGGGCGGCAAATCGATTTTCGAAGACATGAAGGGATCACCCAGCAAAAGGAAGCTATTGATTCTCTCTTATAAGACACTGCTATAATATTTATTCTTTTGTAAACAGAATTAACCTGGCATCATGGGTCATTCCTATTGAACAGCACTCCTCTCGCATGCTCAGTAGTATAGATTGTATCAGATGAGGTGGAAACATCCAAACCATGCCACCTACCCCGTGCTACATCCCAGGGCCTGCTCATCTCAGGGCTGTTGGCGATCACCTAGACCACATGGCAACTGGCGTGTCCCAGCTGGCTTGGAGGCTCCTTCCTAGCTATCCACATTCATGGCTGCTAATATATACGTGTCCCCCACCGCATCAGAAGCCATGCGACATACAAGAATCTTCTCCCATCCTATGGCTGTTTCTATCTCTCCCACAACCCCGCCCCCATCCCCGAATCCACTCCTGTCCCAGGGCTGTTATCACTCATCTTCTCCACCAGAATCCCTTCCTGCCAACCCACAGTTCCCAGAAGCCCGAGACAGGTTGGATTGTGTGCTCAGACAGCATACAGGGCTGAGCAGGGGTGGGAGTAAGGGGCCACAATTGTACCGGGGGGCCTCAAACAATCCACACCCCTGAGTGACAGAGTTAAGTCAACATAACCCACAATGGGCAAATTCTTCCGCTGGCCTAGCTACGGCCTCTCAGGGCCGTACCAGGGTGTGCCAGGACAGGCGCAGATCACATTGCACTCCAGCAATTCACACTAGCATAAAGGACCCTTGGTGCCATGACAGTCCAGCGCCCTTGGGCTGTTCTTTCTTGAGCTAGGGGCCAGTTTGGCCTCTGTCCAGGCCCAGGATTGGAGAGGGAGGAAAGTGGCTTCACGCCACTGCCTCACCTATGCTCAGCTCGGTTTGCAGATGAAGCTTTAGCTCAGGGGTTCTCAAACGGGGGGTCGGGACCCCTTGCGGGGTCGTGAGTTTATTACATGGGGCGGGGGTTGTGAGCTGTCAGCCTCCACCCCAAACCCTGCTTTGCCTCCAGCATTTATAATGGTGTTAAATATAAAAACAAGTGTTTTTACTTTATAAGGAGGGTTGCACTCAGAGGCTTGCTATGTGAAAGGGGTCACCAGTCCAAAAGTCTGAGAACCACCGCTTTAGCCCCTAACAGGCTGGCTGTGAAGCGCAAGCATGGCCGGTAGAGGGTGGGAGGAGGAGACAGTGGGGAATTGACACACATTGGAGAGGTCCTGCTAGCCCAGAAGCCGTGTTAGTTAGGAGAGACCTTTGTCCTTCTACACACAGGCCGCGGGAGGTTGCTGAGCCGCAGGTGACCCACTTCCATCTCTGACCTCTGGCTTCAGGGACTGCAGTGACTCCTTAGGGCAGGAGAGGGGGGCTTGTGGAACTCAACCTGGCCACGCAGGCTGCTGCGGGTGGGGGATGTGTGAGAGATGTCGAATAGCCCTCGGAACTGGCTCTCTCTGCTGCAGAGCTAGGCCAACGGTGGAGGGCTTCTGAAGATCCCACCTTCAGCTTAATCCAAGCCAACCCCCCTGGTGGAGCCAGTGAAATGCAGATGGGAGCTCTCAGGGTGGAATTCACCTTGTGCAGAAGCCCAATGCAAGACCTATACACCATGTAAAGCCCTTAATATAGGTGTAGTAGCATGGTCCAGTGTCAAGGGCATTAGCCTGCCACTCGGGGAACCCATATGTGACCTTGGGCCAGATTCTTAAAAGTTATTTAAGATTGCCAACCTCAGCATTGCAAAGCCAAGCCTAAATCTCCTCTTCACAAGGCTCTTAGGAAACGAAATACCATCAACTGTCAATGGGATTTTGCTTTCTAAATCTCTTTTGAAAAGGAGATGCAGGCTCCTAAAGCAATTAGGCGTTGCAGTGCTGAGTGCAGCAACACCTAGCTACCTTTCCAAATCTGGGCCTTCAGCTCAGTGTCTCACCTATTTAGATAGCAAGCTCTCCAGGGCAGGGATGGCCTCGCACTCTATGTGTGTACAGAGCCCAGCACAATGGGGCCCTGATCTCCAGAGGGGCCAGTACGTTTTCCAAAGTTGGCCCAAAAGAACGAGGAGCGAGAGCCCGCCCCAGCTGAGATGACTATGGTCAGTTCAGAAAGAAAACAGTAATAAGGATAACGTTTTTCTCTAAGAAGAAAGGTTATGGGCTAGTCTACATTAGAAGTGCTCACCTCTGGTGAAGCCACGCTATGCCAACGGGAGAGAGCTCTCCTGTCAGCATAATAAAACCACCTTTGTGAGCGTGTCGGCAGGACATGCTCTCCTGCAGCATTGCGCTGTCCACACCAGTGCTGAGGTCGGTGTAACTTACGTCACTCGGGGGGGGGGGAGGCTTATTCACACCTCTAAGTGACTTACATTATACCAACATAACCCATAGTGTAGGCAAGCCCTGCTTGTGCCAGGGCCCCAGGAAATGAAATGCCTCACTAAAGTACCCAGCAGCCCTCTAGGTACTGAAAAATGTAAGTAAAAGGCCACAGGTTGGGGTGAGTGCACCAATAACATTTTAAAAGGCCAAGGAGAAGAGTAAATTCAGTGTCCTGAGTGCCCAGAGAGAGACCGTGCCAAAGGTTAAAGGGAAACAAATAGGCAACAGATAACTAAGCTGAGGAACTCACACGCTGCAGGATTATGGATTCATAGATTTTAAGGCCAAAAGGAACAATTATGGTCATCTAGTCTGACCTCCCTCATAACGCAGGCCAGAGGGCCTCATCCACTCACCTCTGCATTAAGAAACCATAAAATCATTGCTGATAAAGTTTGCAGATGACCCCAAAATTGGGGGAGTGGTATATAATGAAGAGAACGGGTCACTGATTCAGATGGATCTGGATTGCTTGGTAAGCCGTGTCCAAGGTGTATTTTAATACAGTTAAATGTAAATGCATACAGCTAGGAACAAAGAATGGAGGCCATATTTACAGGTTAGTAATGACTGAAAAGGAGTTGGAGTCATGGTGGAGAATAAGCTGAACATGAGCTCCCAGTGCGACGCTGTGGCCAAAAATGCTAACGTGATCCTCGGATACATGAACAGGAGAATCTCTAGTAGGAGCAAAGAGGTTTGTTTTAGAATCATAGAATATCAGGGTTGGAAGGGACCTCAGGAGGTCATCTAGTCCAACCCCCTGCTCAAAGCAGGACCAATCCCCAACTAAATCATCCCAGCCAGGGCTTTGTCAAGCCTGACCTTCAAAACTTCTAAGGAAGGAGATTCCACCATCTCCCTAAGTAACCCATTCCAGTATTTCGCCACCCTCCTAGTGAAAAAGTTTTTCCTAATATCCAACCTAAACCTCCCCCACTGCAACTTGATACCATTGCTCCTCATTCTGTTGTCTGGTACCACTGAGAACAGTCTAGATCCATCCTCTTTGGAACCCCATTTCAGATAGTTGAAAGCTGCTATCAAATCCCCCCTCATTCTTCTTTTCTGCAAACTAATAATCCCAGTTCCCTCAGCCTCTCCTCATAAGTGATGTGCTCCAGCCCCCTAATCATTTTCATTGCCCTTCACCGGACTCTTTCCAATTTTTCCACATCCTTCTTGTAGTGTGGGGCCCAAAACTGGACACAGTACTCCAGATGAGGCCTCACCAAAGGAGTGGAATGATCGAATAGAGAGGAATAATCACGTCCCTCGATCTGCTGGTAATGCCCCTACCTATACAGCCCAAAATGCTGTTAGCCTTCTTGGCAACAAGGCACACTATTGACTCATATCCTGCTTCTCATCTATCATAACCTCTAGGTCCTTTTCTGCAGAACTGCTGCCTAGCCACTTAGTCCCTAGTCTGTAGCAGTACATGGGATTCTTCCATCCTAAGTGCAGGACTCTGCACTTGTCCTTGTTGAACCTCATCGGATTTCTTTTGGCTCAATCCTCCAATTTGTCTAGATCTCTCTATATCCTATCCCTACCCTCCAGCGTATCTACCACTCCTCCCAGTTTAGTGTCATCTGCAAACTTACTGAGGGTGCAATCCACACCATCCTCCAGATCATTAATGAAGATGTTGAACAAAACCGGCCCCAGGACCGACCCTTGGGGCACTCCGCTTGATACCGGCTGCCAACTAGACACGGAGCCATTGATCACTACCTGTTGAGCCCGACAATCTAGCCAGCTTTCTATCCACCTTATAGACAAAGTTTTACTTCTATGTTTCGCACTGGTGCAACTGCTGCTGGAATCCTGTGTCCAGTTCTGATGCCCACAATTCAAGAACCCTAGACTAGACTAGAGCATATCTTTTAGAAAGACATCTAGTCTTGAAGCCCTCAAGTGATGGAGAATTCACCACATCCCTCAGTATGTTTATCCAGTGGTTAAGTGCATGCACTGCTAAAAATTTGTCTTTATTTCTGGGCTGAATTTGTCTAGCTTCAGCTTCCAACCATTGGAGTTTTTTTCCTGCTGAATTAAAGAGCTGTCTGCGCTCAGAAACTGCTTCCCCAGATCAGGAATGGCTGCTCTCTTTGCCCTATCAAGGCTAAAAAATTTGGTGAAATTCAAAAGAGGATTGGAATCAGCAGAGCAAAAGTTCATTTCTGGTAGAAGAGCATTGAAGAGCAGTCCCATTCAAATTAACCCTTATGTCAAGCTGAATTTGGCCCAACAATTATCTTATTTTTTTCAGGAATGTCCAAGGTACTGATCTTAGAAAGACTAACAATCCTCATGCTTCAGGGTACACTGTAAACTGATCAGTAGCTGGGGTCAGGAAGACATCTTCCCCATAGTAAAATATCAGAAAGTTAGCTGCATTAGGGATACACCTTCCTCTAAATTGAGGTATGCAGCATTCATCACTGTCAGAGAGTGAATACCAGGCCAGATGGAACTGTATCATCACAGCTCCCACAACAATGAATGGAAAGAAATGTGGGGCTACATATTAGACATGGAAAGGGCAGGACCGCAGGTGGAGAGAATGAGGAGCCAGCTGTCTGGAGATAAAGGGAACTATCATATAGGGTCCTGTGACGGTCTATGCCCCTTGGGTCAGGGCAACATGGCCTAGCGGCCAGAGTCTATACAGCAGCCTTTAGGTGCAGCACAGCGTGGCGTGACAGCCAGTGTCTATAGAGGTGGGGCACCCACCAAGAGGTGAGGCAGCCCCAGTAGGGGGCCCCAACCCAGGGTCCTAACAGTGGCGTAGCAACTTGCCACTGACTCAGCAGGGGTTGAGTTCATCGGGTTCTCTGTGGTCAGTTGGGCCGGTCACCTCCGGTGGCTCCTCCAGTTGCCAGCGTTCAGGAGGGCCCAGGGAGACTTTGATTCCTGGCACAATCAGGGGCTGTGGCTGGCTGTCCGCAGGAGCTTCCCAGACAGATCCTTCCAATGCGGCCTCCAGCCCAGAATGAGCTAGGCTTCCTCCCTTTATACTGCTAGAGCATTTAGAGCATACTCAGTCCTGCCAGGGAGGCAGGACTTCTGCTGTCAATAATATGGACTTAACCCTGTCTGGGCTACTGCGGGGTAAGCAGACCCCGTCACACGTCCCTTTAGCGCTCTAGAACATGCCTCTGCAGCAGGAAAGGGGTATTGAAGTATGTGTATTTGAGAGGAGATGCAAACAAAAGCCCTGAATCCAAACACCCCTGAATTCTGGAGACATTTATAGATTCATCTGTGAATTTCCCAGATGCGACCAATCCCAAGCACTCAGAAATCATGAGTCAGGCCCCAAAAATCATGAGATTAAATAAAATAATAATAAATGTTGGATTCTTATTATTGGTCTTCTAGATTTTGAGCCTTGAGGGCATCGTATTTGCTAGCTTTTCCATGTAACCAGGAGGATCAGAAATGTACTTTCTCTTTTAAGTGAGAGTTGAGATAATCACATAATCAAATGACTCCTGGAGCTGGTGCTTTAAGGAATGCACCAAGTATCATGAGATGTGTGATAAAAGCATAAAAGTGGACCACACTGCATGGGCCAAACCCCAGATCTGAGCAGCCCTGAGCTCTGGAGAAGTTTGTAGCTAGCTTGCTGAATATCTTTAGAATGGGCCAAACCCAAACTCAGTTCTCAGCACCCTGGAGCTTTGGCAACACTGAGATCCTGGATCTGAACTTCTCCACTTGGTCCTGTTGGCAGCCTCCCCAGACCGAGATCCAGATGCTGTAGGCCTCTGTTTGTGGGGCTTCCTTTAGCCCTTCCCCTGTCCCTGCCGGAGCCAGGGGGAGAGAGAGAGTATTAAATTGTGGAAAAGAATTGAAAAGAGAGGGCGAGAGAGAGAAAAGCAGCAACGGCCTCTTGGGGAGCGGAAGCCCTAATTAAAAGACAGGCAGACAGCAGCAAAGTCTCCCATTCAGAGGGATGACAATGGGACAGTCTGTGGAGCAGAACCGGGAGGAAATGAAAGGAGTGTGGGGCAACAGAACAGCACCCTGGCAAGGGAGAGTCCTGGCTGACCTGCGCTCAGCCCCCTAGCCAGGCACACACCCCACTTTGGGGGCGGGGGGCTGTGTGCAGGGACAGAGAGATCACAACACAGCAGGCGACAGGCTAAGCAATTTCTATTCTCTCCCCCTCTCTATTTTTTCCCCACTAAACTCCTTTTGCCCCTGGCAAGATGCTTGAGGTCAGGTGAATGAAAGCTGCCCAGGACAGGAGAGATGCAGGACGGGGTGGAGGGGGTCATTGGCTGTACTGATGAACTACCGGGATGGCTGACAAGTGGTGCTGGGGGCGGGGGACGAATACCAAGCCCTCTTGGGTCATCTCCCCAATCCGTGTGGCCAGACAGGCCCCAGGGTGCCTGGCCTTTCCACTCCAGCAGTGTTCCTGAATGTGTTAATTAGCCACCAAGCACCGCATGAGTCATATGACAGCCATGAGCGGCTTGGCCTCTGCCATGGCTCACAAAGGTGTGTGTGTGGGGGGGGGAAGCGCCACATTCTTCCAACAGTGGCTTTGGTTGGCGGGATGGCGGGGGGGGGGAGGGATTGAGCATGGCTGTTGCCTCTCTCTGGAGGGGAGGGCCCCACTGGCTTGGGGGCTCCTCCTGCCCTGGATTGCTGGGAGATGTTACCTTTGATCTTGGGTTGGAGGACAGGAGGGGCAGGGGGTGTCTGCCGACTCCTGTTCTTTCTGGGAGTGGATACTATAAAAGGCCTCTAGAGAAGAACAAGAGGCCCAGGGCTTGTTGAAGGGCAGCCTACTACATCAGAATTAATTTGGGGCTCTTTCCAAAACAAAGGCCCTCTATGGCTCTCAATATGTTTACACAATAGTGCATAGAAAGAGCATCAAAGTGTCATCTTGAGGGCTCCCCTCCTCCTGCCTCTGGCCTCCTCGCCTTGTTTCTACCCTTTCCCACTCACTCAGCACGCCTCTCTTCTTCTCCACCTGCCCGTTCCTCCTTTGCTCTTTCTTCCTTTCAGCCAGATTCCTCTGCCCCTTCTGTCTGCTTGAAGCAGAATTCCTCTCCTTCTTCCCACTTTCCTTTGCTTTTTGGAGACTATAGGATTGACCGAGAGGAGTTCACAGCTACTCCAGTCCAGTCTCTCCCAGCAGGAGGCGCTGCAGGGAATGGTATAGGGACACTGGCTGGGGGAGCTCACCCCTCCCAATCTCTCTTGCTGTAGGGAATGGTGTAGCATGGCTGGACATTAAGAGCAGTCCCTGCAGTACTAGCTTCTCTCAGCAAGGGCTACTGTAGCAGCTCTGCCTGTGGCGGGAGGTCGCTATTACTCCAGTCCCACCGTCTCGCAGCAGGAGATGCTGTGCAGAGCTCACAGCTGCTGCAGCCCTGGGTCCCTGCACTGCATTGGGTCCCTGCACTGCACTGGGTCCCTGCACTGCACTGGGTCCCCGCACTACAGGCGTACAGTTGCTTTCAAGCAGTGATTCTCAATCTTTCTGGGCTTAGGGGCCATTTGTAAATCTCACTGACCTGTCAGAACCCAGTGAATAGCGTTAGTGCAAAAACCAGCTAGCTTGCTAGATGTTTCTGACCCACGATGTGTAACATACACACTAACGTAATAAGCACACGGCATGTACCATACTGGCAGCTCCTTGCCTGCGGGGCTGGGCTCGGCCCCCAGCTCCAAGTGTTGCAACGCCTGGGTCAAAGCACCACTCTGCTTAGCCAGGCCCCCAACGCCCGGATGGGAGCCAGCTGGGCCAAATTTCTGTGTGTAGCCATGAAACCTGGCATACGCTCTCTCAAATCTGGCCCAACTGCCTGTTATGATGATGGGGGGCGGCTGGGCCTAACCTGAGCAGGGCTGCAACCCGTGCACTAGGTCGCAACACCCTGAGTGAGGAGCCTAGCTAGGCCCATGGGATGAGCACTGCAGGAGCCCCAAGGGAGCACAGGTGGGCTCTGCAAACTCCCTCAGGGCCTCCCCTCACCCAGCTCTCCGCATGACCCTTTGACACATTCTGGTGACCCAGCTCTGAGTTGCAGCTCACGGTGTGAAAAGCCCTACTAGAGAGGAGCTCACGCGACTTCTCCCACCTGCAGAAGGGTCTGTAGACAACGGGGCAAAAATTCTTACTGCCACGAGGCTCCCGTGCTGCTGATCAGCCAGGAGTTATTGAGCTTGATCGGGGATCACTGGGTGAAATTCTCTGGCCCATGTCACACAGGAGTCCAGACTAGATGAGCATAATCTCCGAGGTCACAGTTCCTCCGTCCCACGTGGAGGTGCTCTCGGAGATGTTGGCTGTGGAACAGCTCCCAGGCCAGCCTTGGATTGCTAAAATCTGTGCTGGAAAGGGACAGAAAGAGCTAAAAGCAGAGGCCTGGGGAGTGGCATGGCAGCATGATCAGTGAAAGAGACAGCAAGGAACAAGGCAAATGAGAGGAGTAAAGGGGTGAGAGAGAGAGGTTTGTGGCTGCCAGGAGTCCCAGCGAAGGCCTGGTAGATGTTCAGACCAAGCCTTCCTAGCACAATCAGTCCTCAGCATTAATGGAGACACATGCCAGAGCCTCGGCAAAGCCATGGCCCAGCTGTCTGCGCTCCCCCTCCAGTCACGGACACCAGGTGTACCGTAAATAACCGAGACCCAGCTAATCGCTTTTTCCAGCTCGCCTCTGCTGAGCAATAGAACCCAACCCAGACAGCACCCCCTACAGGTAGGCAGCAGCCAGCCCACACCTTGCCGTGCCCGGCGGATTCGGTCACAGGCCCGACAGCAGCTCTGTCCACATTCCCTGCGGTTTGGAGAGTGGGGGGTGCCTCAGGCAATGGTTCAGTGCCAGGCTGAGGCGTGGGGTAACCTGGGGGGTATGCAGTAGTGAGCTGGAGCCGCTTCGCACCAGTCGAAACGTGGCGCCTTTGGCGCCGACTCTGTGGGTACTCCGGGGAGGGGGGGAGGGGCGCAAGGAGGGCCGCCCGTGTCGCAGCAGGTAACCCCGGGCGGGGAGGCACACAGGGGAACTGCTCCCCGCCCCAGCTCGCCTCCGCCTCCCTGGCCCTGAGCGGGAAGCCGCTGCCTGCTTCTCAGCCCTCCCAGGCTTCCCGCATGAACAGCTGATTCGCGGGAAGCCGGGGGCGGGGGCGGAGAAGCAGAGCGGGGCGGCCTGTTCAGGGGAGGAGGCGGAGCGGAGGTGAGCTGGGGCCAGGTATGGGTGGGGAGCTCTGCACCCACCAAATTTTCCCCATGGGTGCTCCAGCCCCAGAGCACCCACGGAGTCGGCGCCTAAGGCACCACTTTTGATCTGATCAGTGGGGGCTGCTCCCCCTTCTCCCCCGCTACCTATGCTATTCCGCCTCTAGGAGCCATAGGGACCTGCCAGATGCTTCCTGGGAGCTGCCCCAGGTAAGCACCGCCGGGACTCCCCACCTTGCCCCCCTGCAGGTCCCTCTGGCTCTTAGAGGCGGGATGGGCACCCACTACGGTGGCCCACGAGACCCTCCTGCCCGGTTCTGGATGGGGCAGGGGGCGGCGAGGGGGCAGCGTCAAGGAATGTAGGGGGGTTGGATGGGGCAGGAGTCCCCGGGGGGCGGAGGTGGGCCACGACCCCCTCGTGGGGTGAGGATTTTGGCAGCTCATCACTGGGGGTATGTGCAACTTGGGGGTCTGCCCAAGACAGGGGATGTGCTGGGGGCGTACCTTAACATCCCCCTTTGCTGTTCAGTTCCACGGTATGCGTGGTGCTTTGTACCCGACTCTGTGTGCGTGACACCACCCTGTCCCCATCCTCTGTATCTGCAGACTACAAGAGGTCAGCTGCTGACTGCATCGCAGCTTTGGTCAAGTTTAGGTCAGGGCTCAGCAAATACCTGCCTGTTAAACCTGACCTCGCCTAGGCCTTTGTCCTAGTGTAGATGCAGAGTAAGAGCGTTGGCTTGAATTAGCTGCTTGTGTTGGAAATGAGAGAGATACAGAGCCTCACAGGAACACAGCTGTTCTGTACATTCTCCTAGCACTGCAACACACCTCACAGACCTTCCCCCCTAACAGTGAGATCTAGTGAACAGGGCACTGAAGGGGGAGTCAGGAGACCTGGGTTCTGCTGTTCTTGGCTTTGCCACTGACCAGTTGTGTGACCTTGGGTGAGTCACCTTACCTCTAGTGTCCCTTCCCCTACCCTTTGTCTGTCTAGCTATTTAGATTGTGTGTGCTTTTTGGGGCAGGGATTGTTTCTCACTAGGTGTTTGTACAGCACCTAGAATGACACAGCCCTGATGGCAGTTGGGCTCCGGCTGCTACAATAATACAAATCATAATAAAGTCCCAGCTGGCACACTACAGTGCTCAAAGTGCCTTTACACGCATGCACGCAATGTCAAAGTCCATGCCAGTCACCAGCCTTAGGCGTGTGATCCAAGAAAAGCTGGATGGAGAAGACCTCGCAGACAGCCTTGCCCACACGGGAGGGGACAAGGTGGCTTCCAACCTCGCACGCCTCAGCCGTAACATAGAGCAGGCTGCAACGTCGGCAGGAGGCCAGGCTCTCTGGAATTGGGCGATCCAAAGGGTGCGCTCTACGCAGGAGAAGGAAGGAATGATGAATGAAAGGACCTCGCTTGAGTTGGATAGTCCTGGCAGTGGCAGGACCACAAGCAGCTCCCAGGTCCACAGTGTCTCTGGCAAAATGTCCCTCTAAGGCCATCAGAGGAGCCGAATAGCCCTGGCAGGACTCATGGCCCGCACCACAGAAGCAGCTGGCTTTCCATGTCTGGAATAGCAGTTCGTCTTACGCTTGCAACTTTTAAGAATGGTTGGATTCAAACTGGTGACTGGAGTCTGCAGGGAACCGCTGCCATTCAGACATCATAGTTGGCTACAGGCTCAAGGATGGATGCTTATTCAAATTTGCCTTAGCTTTTTGTTAGTAGATTGCTATTTGCTATTTGTCACAAACCTGCCAACCCCAAGCACTCAACAATCATGAGCCAGGCCCCCCAAAATCATGGGTTTGGCTTAAAAATATTAAAATTTTGGGGTCTTTCTTTTTTGCCTTCTCATTATTTAACACATGGGGTCATGTTTTCTCTGCAGTCTGAGAGTCTGAAACGTACTTTTAAAAGCAAAAGGAAGCTGAGATTCTCACTAATCAAATGCTTCTAGGAGATGGGGCTTTAAAAAACACCAACTAGCACGGGAGTTGCAGTAAAACGATGACAGTCGGCAACGCCATTGCTGCATTACAAAATAACCTTGACATCTGGAAACCGATTAGTCCATTCTAGTTTTTTGGAACTTGTAAGTGGTTGGGCTTTAATTCCACTTTACCTATTCTATAGCACCTCCCATTCCAGAGCCTCAAACCACTTTCAAAAGTTCATGAATGTTATCCTATGTGCGGTGGGTACACACGAATGTTCCCAATTTCTAAGATGGGGAAACTGAGGCACAGAAAGACGCTGGCCAGCAAGTTGGCTTCCCACAAACTGAAGTAAATGAAAATCTGGGGCACTTCTGAAAATCTTGGCCTAACTGACTGGCTTACAGGCACACAGTGAGTTCACATCCTCCAGCCCTTTTCTTCACCCCCTAGATCATGCACAAAAATAACGGGACTTCAGATTCAAAGCCATTGTGCCATGACCGTCAGCATCCTACCAACTTGACTTTAACAGACTGCTCATCCCCATGCCAAGGAGTCAGGTGAATCCTGGGACTGCAGCTATCACCATATCCCAGAATTCTGTGTCCCCCTGGCATCATGGCTCTCACCAACCCCCTATACCCAGCACTGAAAACTTGTCCCATACCTGCCAGCATATCCCTGACACCGCGAACGTACCCCTCGCCCCATCCCAAAATTCTCTGTATCCCTGGCACCAAAACCCTACCCCTTGCCCCATCCCAGAGTTCTTTGTATCCCTGGCACTGCGAACCTACCCCATGCCACACCCCAGAGTTCTCTGTATCCCTAACACAGTGAACCTACTCCTCACTGCATACCAGAGTTCTCTGCATCCCTGGCACTGCAACACTGTCCCTCACCATATCCCAGAGTTCTCCGTATCCCTGGCACCTCGAACCAACCCCTCGCGACATTCCAGAGTTCTCTGTGACACTGGGGCCACGACCCTGCCCTTCGCCACATCCCAGAGTTCTATGTCCCTGGTACTGCAACCCTGCCCATCACCACATCCCAGAATTCTCTGCATCCCTGGTACCGTGAATCCACCCCTCTCCCCTTCCCAGAGTTCTCTGTGTCCCTGGCAGCATGATCCTGCCCCTCACTACGTCCCAGAATTCTCTGTCTCCCTGGAATAGCCACCCTGCCATTTGCCCCCTCCCAGAGTTCTCTGTATCCCTGGCACAGCAAGCGTGCACCTCACCACGTTGCAGAGTTCTCGATATCCTTGTCACCGCGAACCTACCCCTCGCCATATCCCAGAGTTCTCTGCATCCCTGGCACCGCAAACCTGCCCCTCATGCTATCCCCGATTTCTCTGTATCCTTGGCACCATGAACCTGCCCCTCACCCCCATCCTAAAGTTCTCTGTATCCCTGGCGTTACAACCCTCCCCGTCACCATATCCCAGAATTTTTGTATCCCTTGCACAGCAAATCTGCCCATCGCCCCATTCCTGATTTCTATGTATCCCTGGTACCACAACCCTGCTGCTTGGTGTATCCCAGATTGCTCTGCACAGCAAACGTGCACCTCACCATGTTGCAGAGTTCTTGATATCCCTGTCACCGCGAACCTACCCCTCGCCGTATCCCAGAGTTCTCTGCATCCCTGGCACCGCGAACCTGCCCCTCACGCTATCCCAGATTTCTCTGTATCCCTAACACTGTGAACTTTCCCCTCACCCCATCCCAGAGTTCTCTGTATCCCTGGCACTACGACCCTGCCCCTCACTACCTCCCAGAGTTTTTGTATCCCTTGCACCGCAAATCTGCCCATCACCCCATCCCAGATTTCTATATATCTCTGGTACCATGACCCTGCCGCTTGGTGTAACCCAGATTTCTCTGCATCCCTGGCACAATGAACCTGCCCCTCACTGTGACGCTCTGTATCTCAGGGGAACACTCAGCATCCCCATGTTCATCCTTGTAAAATGATTGTGTGGTATCCAATGCAAAGTTTGTCATGTCGGGTGTCTTCGGAAGGCTCATGATGCACAGAGCATTGTTGTTACAGTAATGTTATAGGTTATAATTTCATGTATGTAGTTATGAGGCTGAAAATGTATCCTCATGGCTTAAAATAAGCCCAGGCAAAAAACTGTCCAAGAGTAGAGAGGCAGTTCACACCCCATTAGGGCTGATATGGGACAAACCCAGCCCAGGCCCACAGGAACAAAGGACTCTGGCCTAGGCAGCAACAAAAGGATCTCTTGGAGTCCCAAATGAGTCACCCCCCTTCCTTTGGCCAGTTTGGGACTGCAATGAGGTAATGCTCACCTGACTCTGAAGGGTGGGGGGGCAAATCCAAGAAGGAAGAAAGGACATGATAAAAGGGAGAGACATTTGCCATGCTCTTCCTCTCTCTTCCACCTACATCTAGAGACATCACACCAAACAACTGAAGCGCTGATCAAAGTGGAGAGCCTGGCTCAAGAGCAACCAGCCAGCCTGTGGTGAGCAGCATCTACGTTTGTAAGGGCACTAAAAGTGTTAAGATCAGCTTAGGTTGCATTTTGTTTTTATTTCATTTGACCAAATCTGACTTGTTGTGTTTTGACTTATAATCACTTAAAATTCATCTTTGTAGTTAATAAATCTGTTGTTTATTCTACCTGAAGCAGTGCGTTTGGTTTGAAGCGTGTCAGAGACTCCCCTTGGGATAACAAGCCTGGTACATATCAATTTCTTTGTTAAATTGATGAACTCTTATAAGCTTGCAGCGTCCAGCAGGCATAACTGGACAATGCAAGACGGAGGTTCCTAGGGTTGTGTCTGGGACCAGAGATATTGGCTAGTGTCATTCGGTTGCACAATCAAAGGAGCAGCTTACATTCCAGAGGCTGTGCGCGAACAGCCCAGGAGTGGGGGTTCTCACAGCAGAGCAAGGTAAGGCTGGCTCCCAGACCCAAGGATTGGGGTGACCTAGCAGATCACCGGCCCAGATAACACCAGGAGAATGTCAGACTCACCACATCCCAGAGTTCTCTGCACCCTTGGCACCATGACCCTACCCTTGCCATATCCCAGAGTACTCTGCATCCTTGACACCACGACCCTGCCACTCGCCACATTCCAGAGTTCTCTGAATCACTGGCACTGCAAACCCACCCCTCGTCCCATCCCCTAGTTCTCTGTATCCCTGCCCCTCGAGCCGTTCAAGAGTTTTCTCTATCCTGGCACCACAAACCTGCCCATGTCTGTATCCAAGACTCCGGTACATCCCTGATACTGCAAACCTCCTCTTTGCCACATCCCAGAGTTCTCTGTATCCCTTGCACCACAAATCTGCCCCTCACCCTAGCCCAGAGTTCTCTGCATACCTGGCACCACGACCCTGTCCCTCACCATGTCCCAGAGTTCTCTGTTTATCTGGCACCATGACCCTGTCCCTCACCCCATCCCAGAGTTCCCTGTATCTCTTGCACCGTGAATCTGCCCCTCGCCCCATCCCAGAGTTCTCTGCCTCCTTGACACCACGACCCTGCCCCTTGCCACATCCGAGAGTTCTCTGTATCCCTGGCACAGCGAACGTACTCCTCGCTGCATACCAAAGTTCTCTGCATCCCTGGCACTGCAATACTGTCCCTCACCATATCCCAGAGTTCTCCGTATCCCTGGCACCTCAAACCAACCCCTCGCGACATCCCAGAGTTCTCTGTATCCCTGGCACCGCAACCCTGCCCTAGCCACATCCCAGAGTTCTCTGTATCCCTGGGACTGCGTACCTACCGCTCGTCACTTCCCAGAGTTCTCTGTATCCTTGGCAGTGTGACCCTGCCCCTAGCCACATTCCAGAGTTCTCTGCATCACTGGCACCGCGTCCCTTTCCATCACCCTATTCCAGAGTTCTCTGTATCCTTGGCACAGCGAACGTGCCCCTCACCCCATCCTAGAATTCTCTGTATCTCTAGCACCATGACCCTTCCCTTCGCCCCATCCCAGACTTCTCTGTATCCCTGGCACTATGACACTGCCCCTCATCCCATCCCAGAATTCTCTGTATTCATGGAACCGCGACCCTGCCCCTCGCCACATCCTACAATTCGCTCTTTCCCTGGCACTGCGACGCTGTCGCTCACCACATCCCAGAGTTCTCTGCATCCCTGGCACCACGAAAGTGCCCCTCAACCCATCCAGAAGTTCTGTGCATCCCTGGCACCGTGACCCTGCCCCCCACCATGTCCTAGAGTCTCTGCATCCCTGGCACTGCAAACCTACTCCTTGCTGCATCCCAGAGTCCTCTGTAACCCTGGGACTGCAAACCTACACCTCGCCACTTCCCAGAGTTCTCTGTATCCCTGACACTGCGAACCTGCCCCTCGAACCATCCCAGAGTTCTCTGTATCCCTGGCACTGCGAACCTGCCCCTCGAACCATCCCAGAGTTCTCTGTATCCATGGCAGTGAGACCCTGCTCCTCGCACATCCCAGAGTTCTTTGCATCCCTGGCACCATAACCCCGCCCCGATCATGTCCCAGATTTCTCTATATCCCTAGCACTACGGCCCTTCCCGTCGCCCAATCCCAGAGTTCTCTGTATCCCTGCCACCACGAACAGAGAAATCTAGGATGAGGCAAGGGGCATGTTCTCTGCATCACTGACATCACAGTGCCAGGGATGCAGAAACTCTGTGATGTGGAGAGGGGTAGGTCTGTGGTGCCAGGGATACAGAGAACTCTGGGATGTGGTGAGGGGCAGGTTTGTAGTGCCAGGGATACAGAGAACTCTGGGATATGGAGAGGGGCACGGTTGCTGTACCAGGGATGCAGAGAACTCTGGGATGTGGTGAGGGGCCGGGTCACACTGCCAGGGATGCAGAGAAATCTGGGACACAACAAGCAGCAGGTTGGTGTTGCCAGGGATACAGAGAACTCTCGGCTGGGGTGAGGGGCAGATTCGCGGCGCAAGGGATACAGGGAACTCTGGGATGTGGCGAGGGGCAAGGTCATCGTGCCAGGGTTATAGAGAACTCTGGGATGGGGCAAGTGGCAGAGTGTCAGTGTCAGGGATGCAGAAAACTCTGGGATGGGGCAAGGGGCAGGTTCACAGTGCCTGGGATATAAAGAACTCTGGGATGTTGCAACGGGGAGGTTTGCAGTGTCCTGCCCCTCGCCCCATCCCAGAGTTCTCTGCATCCCTGGCACCACGAACCTGCCCCTCGCCCCATCCCAGAGTTCTCTGCAGCAGTGCAAACCTGCCCCTTGCCGCATTCCAGAGTTCTCTGCATCCCTGGCCCTGTGTCCATTCCCCCTGCCCTAGTGGGTACTTGGGGCACCCTGCCTTGCCACGGAGCTGCGCTGCAAGGTGCTGACACAAATCGATCTGCTGGCCGACCCTGACTGCTACATTTTTGTGACACATTGATAAAGCGCCTCTTCACTCCGTTAAAGATCTGATCTCACTCTCCTGATCCGCTATCAATAAGATATTAATCGCACGCCCGACCCAGCCTACTCCCCGCCTGCCCACAGATCCAATAATCATTTCAGGATTCACAGCTGAACAGGGCACTCCCTTCAACCAGTTAATATCAAGGGAGTCTCATTTATTTTCTCTGCAGCCCTCTCCCCCTCCCTGCACTCCCCCCACTTCCCTGCTGAAATTCCTGCTCAGCACAGCCGGGGATGGCGAGTGTGACTTCCACTGGGAACCTGGCAGATCCCCTTGCATCTGCTGCTCCATACAGCCAATTGGCCACCCTTTTACCTACACACGGCTACAGCAAACAACAGGCCACATTCAGCCCTGGTTTGGTGCCCTGGACTTCAGCAGAGTTCCACAGAGGATGAAATCTCCCCATCCCCACCCCCTGCCAGTCAGTACCAGTGGCACCAGTGGCATCATGGAGCTGGACCCATGCTCAGAAGGGGCCCCAAGCCTGCTCCACTTGCACTGCGCCCTGAGAACCTTCCAGCCCGCTGGCTCCCCCCACCCCACTCACCATTTGGGGCTCCTCTCCACCCTCTGGCCGGACCCCAGTGCACTTCTGGCTATGGGCAGTCTCTGTCTCCCCGGAGCAGAGCCGACTGGGACTGGTGCAGAAGCCTGGCCAGTCTCAGCCAGTTGATGGCAGGTAGTGGGGGGGCTTGGCTGGGTCCCTCCAGACAAGTGCGTCCTAAGGGACCGTGGCCGGGGCAGGCCTTGGCCTGGCTGATCGCGCCACTCCTGAGGGGCCAGAGCGATTCTCTGCCCCAGGACCAGCCCTGGCTGCGCTGCTGGCTCAGCCCGGCAGACACAGTAGCCTCCCAGCAGGGCCGGTGAGTGCAGCCTGGAGGCAGGGAGTGGGTCTTTGGGGGGTCTGCGGGGCGGGGGGGGCAGGTGCTGGGCTATGAGGGGGCAGGGAAGATCTCTGTGTGTTGCGGCACTAGGGAGTGGGGGTTCTGTGTGGAGTTCTGGTGGGGCTGTGGGCATGGGGGACACTAGGCAGGGATGGTGTTGTGCAAGGTGCTGTGCATTTGTGGGGGGGTTGCTGGGCATAGCAGGTCTTGGGGGCTCTGGCCATTGGGAATTGGGCGGTCTTGCAGAGGTGCCAACTTTCTGATTTCCCTGGGGTGTTTGACACCCTTCAGCCCCAGGCCCTGTCCCCACGCCACCCTTTCCCCCAAGGCCTTACCCCACCTCTTTCCGCCCCATTCCGCACCCTCCCCTGAGCACTCCCCCACCTTCGCTCCACCTCTTCCTGCCCCTGCTCCTCCCCTGCCCAGCACCTCCTGCCCACTGCTGAACAGCTGATCAGCAGTGCACGGGAGGCGCTGGGGGCAAGGGAGAGGAGCTGATCGGCAGGGCCGCCAGTGCATGCTCAGCACACACTATTTTTTCCACATGGAATCAGCACCTATGGGTGTTGGGCGGGAGAGCTGTGTGGCTTCACATGGGCCCGCCCCCGAGGGCAAGGGGCTTGCTGACAGCACAGGGCTGGGCAGGCCACTGTGTGTCTGGCAACTGCCAGTTTGCAAATTGTGCCCTCACACTGGGCTGGGCGGGGCCGCCCCTGCCATACCATGCCCCATTACCCTTGGCTGGCCCTTAGCTCCAAGGACCTGACCTCTCCATCCCATTCTCCACTGCTCTGACGGGAGCCCACAAATATGTTTGGCACCGGGCCCACAAAAGGTTAATCCAGCCCTGTCCCCAGTGGAAAGGCTGGTCCCTTTTCCAAACGCATTTGTACCGATTTCCCCAGCAGGGTGACCCACACCTGGATCCTCAGTCACTAGGCATCATGGCCCAGTCAGCCAATGACATTGGGGAAACTCCAATAGGGACTTCAGTTAAGAGTCGCTGCAGGCCCCCGCCCAGGTCGGGGGGTCCAGAACAGTCCAACGCAGAAGGCCCAAGCCTGCATTGACAGCCTTTCAGATGGCCTCCCCCTGCTACAGACCCGCTATCGCTATTGGGTTGGTGCATGCTCCAGCAGATAGGGCAAGAGACTGAGAGTTAGGAAACTTATTCCTGGTTCGGCCCAGCCCTGCTGGGTCACCTTGAGTAAGTCACTTCCCTTCTCTGCTTGCCCATCTTCAAAGCGGTATCCATGATATCTTGTTGCTGATTGTCCTTCGCGTTCGAAGACAACCATGTCATCACTGGCTGGTTTGGTTTCTGTGAACACGTGAGTAGCTGATTGGGCCAATCTGAGCTGTGAACTGTCCATGGCACACTGAACAAGAGATGCCGCTGTGGGTTACTTGATTAACAGCAGACGTGCTGCTGTGGCGAGCTTTATGCTGCTGGTGCTTCTGCTCTGTCTCGAGCAGTTCTCCTCTGCTCATCGACTAGCTCCAGTATGGCTGACACTTCACCAGGTAGAACGATCACGAGCGAGATCTTCCCAAAACTCAGTCAATGCTGAAACGCCCCAAGGATAACTTGAGGGAGTCCTGGAAACATTTCTTCTGGATGCCCCAAGAGCGCTTTCCCTCCTTTAGCTCATTGTAAAAGATCTTTGGCAGTCCCTCTTCCGGCATTTTGGTGACATGGCCTGCCCATCTCATCTGTGATTTCATCATCAGAGTATGGATGCTTGGAATTCCTGCCAGTAGGAGAACCTCAGTATCTGGAACCTTGTCTTGCCATCTGATCCTCATCAGTTCCCTCAGACAGGGTTGCATACAGAGCTGGCATCACGATGGCTTTGCAGACCTTTCGTTTTGTTTGTTGACTGATGCCTTTGCACTCCCACAGCAGAGAAACAGTCCATACTATGTCAAACTCAAATTTGGCATACAGGGAACAGTCATGATATCGACCCATTGATATTGATTCTTCTATGATTCTATGATTCTAGTGATTTCTTTCCTGTGATCTCAAAGCCCCCCTACTGCACCCCTAACCCCTGCACCTCCTTCCTGCACCCATAACCCCTGACCCCCTCCTGCGTGCCTAACCCCTGCACTCCCCCCTTCATTCCTAACCCCTGTGCCCCCTCCTACACACCTAACCCCTGCGCCTCCCTCCTGCACCCCAACCCCTGCACTGCCCCCTTCACCTTTAACCTCTGCACCCCCCTCCTGCACCCCTAATCCTGCCCCCCCTCCACCCTTAACTCCTGCACTTCCCTCCTGCAATCCTAACCCCTGAACTCCCTCTTCACCCCAAGCCCTTCACCCCAACCCCTGTGCCCCCTCCTGTACCCCTAACCCCTGCACCCCCCTTCAATCCTAACCCATGTGCCCCCCTCCTGAGACCCTAACCCCTGTGCCCCCTTCTGGACCCCTAACCCCTGCACCCCCCTTCAATCCTAACCCATGTGCCCCCCTCCTGAGACCCTAACCCCTGTGCCCCCTTCTGGACCCCTAACCCCTGAGCCCTTCCTGCACCCCTAAGCCCTGCACTGCCCCCTTCACCTTTAACCCCTGCACCCCCCTCCTGCACCCCTAACCTCTGTGCTGCTCACATCTGGGCAACCTAGGAGCTCATACCCAGGTGCACATCACCCATGTTAGCTCAGCCGGGCAGTCATACCCCTGCTGTGTGACCTCTGGCACAGGGGATTTCTACCGTACTAGCATGATGGAGCCCCGAATCTGGTGCAGACCTCAGGGGTCACTGTAATATCGATAATCACAATTAGGGCTGGTCAGAAATTTTCCATTGAAATGTCTTTCTCAAATGGAAAATAGGAATTCTGAATAAACAACAGTTTTCCTAGGCCATGTCTGCATTCCTAGAAAATGTTTGATTTTTCATCATAAACCTGAAAATTTTCAGCAGAAAACCAAAAACGGAAAGGGCCCGGGGGGGGGGGGGGGGCGGTGATGTGGTTTTCAGTTGTCAAAAAAGTTGACATGAAAGTTGACATTTTCCATAGCAAAACGAAGCAGTTTCCAAGCTGCTCTACTGACAATCCCTTGCAAGCTCCTGGGAGGCTGAACTGGATAATAGTTACCATGTATCACTAACTGAATAGGAGTCGACCATGTGATGCAGTTGCGAAAAAAGGCTGATATCATTCTGGGGGGCATTAACAGAATGTAAATCAAAGGTGGGAACTGTCCCGCTCTACCCAGCACTGGTGAGGCCTCCGCTGGAGTCTGCGTCCAAGTCTGGGAGCCCCACCTCAGGAAAGATGGGGACAAACTGGAGAGTCCGGAGGAGAGCAACAAAAATGATCAAAGGTTTAGAAAACCTGTGAGGAAAGGTTAAAAAACTGGACGTGTTTAGTTTTGAGAAAAGAACCCTGAGGGGAGACCTGGTCACTGTCTTCCAATATGCGAAGGGCTGTTTTAACGAGGAGGGTGATCAATGGTTCTCTCTGGCCACTGAAGGCAGGACAAGAAGCAATGGGCTGAATCTGCAGCAAGGGAGATTTAGGTTGAATATTAGGAAAAGCTTCCCAGCGGTAGCTGAGCTCTGGAACAGGCTTCTAAGGGAGGTCGTGGAATCCCCGTCACTGCAGGGTTTTAAGAGCAGGCTGGGATGGTCAGGGCTGGTCTAAGTTTACTTGGCCCTGCCTCAGCACAGCGCAGGGGGCTGAACTTGGTGACTTCTCAAGGTCCCTTCCAGCCCCTCATTTCTGTCATTCTACGATTTTGTAATCTAACTGGCCATTTTCATCTCAGTCTTCTTCAATCCCTCTCCTATCACCCTGTCTGACTTTTTACCTAGTCAGTGCCGAGACAGAAAACACTGTCCTTCTGGGCTGCTCCTGCTCAGATCTCTGACCCAAACTAGGGATGTAAATATCAGTTTAAAAAGTTAACCAGTTAAAGGATTGCAATTCTATTGTTTAACTGGTTAACCATTAACCGATGTCTCTCCAGCGGGCCAGCAGGCACAGGCTGGCAGGGGTTGGGGTCCTGCCCAGGCCGGGGCCACTCCAGCCCGCCCAGCCCAGCCCCTGGCTCTGTGTCCCACCAACCCGGTGTGGCCGCTCCAGCCCCCAGCCTGGTGTCCCGCCCTCCCGGCCCAAAGAAATTAATACTATTTTTTGATTGCAAGGAATAGTCATGAAAAAGATTCAGCAGTTTTCAACCACTTCCAACGTGTCACATCAATCTGGGCTCGATCCTGCAAGTTGCGGAGCTCTCTGGGCCCGATCCAGCAAAGCACTTAAGCACGTGAGCAGCGTACAAAGCTAAGCATGACCCAACGCCCAGCACCTGGCAGAATCGAGCCCATTCATTAAAAACAAGTCTGCATTCCATGGAAAAATTACAGCTTTTGTCATTTGTTTTAAATAGAACCTCAATGTGGGGCCTAAACTTGGTGCCCATTTAACCCGCCCCTCTTCAGGAGGTTTTCCTAGAACAAGGGTGACATCCATAGGTGCTGGAACTAGGGGTGCTGCCGCACCCCCTGGCTTGAAACGGTTTCCATTATATCCAGGGTTTACAGTTTGGTTCAGTGGCTCTCAGCACCCCTTTGCTGTGGGGAGTAGTTCAAAGCCCTGGCTGTGGGGAAGGCTCAGGGCTTGTCTACTCCCAGCCTTCTCCCAGCAGGAGGCACCCTAGAGAGGAGGATAGGCCCATTGTCTATGGAGAACACACAACGGGCGGCACCATAGGGGGATCTCCAAGCCCCTCCACGCCAGTATCAGGAGCGAGCCTAACCCTGCGCATTCTGTATTCCTTTGAAACCTGAGCTGTGTTGATGGATATACTTGCTGGATGCCTCCCTTCTCCTCTGGGCCCTGGGAGCTCAGCCTGCCCTGTCTGGAGGCTCTGTGAGGGAGAGGGGTCTGGAGTTTAAGAGCGTTATTGTTACCGGAGGAAGGAATTTTTGGTCCTATAAATCAGAGACAGGGAGCGGTCGGGCCAGCATACTTGGAGTGTGTGAACAAACTTCATTTCCTGGGAGACTGGCCTTCAATCACCCTCCGTCACACCTCACTGATCAGAGGTGGACATGAGAGGAGTTCATTAAGGTGGAAGAAAAATAATAAAATAGGTACTCCCCAGTGCATGCACTATTCCCGACCCCTGTAGATGGCAAGACACCCCCTGCCCACTGCTGCAAGAAGCTCCAACACACACACACACACAGGCTCAGTGTTCCTCTGTCTCAGCCAAGTTCCTTCTCAAACTGACACCTGCCTCAGACGTCACTCCGTAGAACAAGGATTTTCCCTTGCTGCTTTTAGCTATTCAGGTACACCCCATCCCACCCCAGTCACTTGCTCTGTGGATCATGGCTACAAGATCAAGCCCTCAGGACCAGAGAAGGTTGGAAAATGAAATGATCATGTTACCAAGAATTTCAAAATGTCCCAGACATTTTCATTTCACAGGCTTGCAAAGGGCTGGAACTGAGTTTTGTTTGCTTTTTCAAAGTTTTTCACTATGTTTCTTTCTCTCCTTCCAATACTTTTCACCGATCAGTTTTCTTTTTAATTTCTGGTTTGATCTTCCTTTTCCTCTATAGTTCTTTCCTTCCCCTGGCCCCTCTCCCTCAGTTATTTTTGAAAATAGATCTTTCAACTTTTGAAAATAGCTGGGGGAAAGAAAAAAGAGGAAAAAAGAAAAGAAGGGAAGATTAAACATGATCAATTCAAAATGCAGGGAAATGTTGAGAAAAAGTCATGAAAAAAGTCAACAACAGGACATTTTTTTGCTAAAGCATTCCATTTTTTTTAAAAAAGGCCATTGTCCAACAAAAATCCTCTTTTGCTTGAAAAGTCTCAGCCAGCTCTATTCAGGAGCCAGTGGCTGCTCTTTCACTCAGACCTGATGTGTGACGCAGAGGGGGAAGAAGAGGCTGCCTGGTCCTGAGAGCTCAGCGGTGCTGGGTTGGTTATGGGATTGGCAGCTTGATAGGTTTGAGCAGCTTGGACTAAGTACCCTGGTTCTGGGCTGTTATTTAAAATGCTAGCTGGGGCTGAGCGCGATCTGGGGACTGAGTGAGGTGATACAGTCTATTTCACCTCTAGGCCCTGGTTCCAATCCAGACTGCAGGTTTTAGAAACTAGCGCATGTCTGTTCAGTGACCAATGTGAAACAAGCCGGTGCCCTCTCAGGCCAGTTCTTAGTGAATAGAGATGTCCATATGCCAATGAGCCCCTTGCTGGCCATCTTAGCAGAGATGCCAGGGACGGAATGAATATCCAGTTATCCCCCTGGACTCTACTCTGAGGCTGGGGTGAAGCACAGGGGAAGTTACAATGCTACCGCCTGAAGTGTCTCTGTCCTGTGGATCCACTGAAACCTTCTTTCTCCAGGGCTATCAATCTGGCATCTTCCAGCAGCATTAAATTCACTTTAGCACCTGAGATCCCTGGAGAAGAACCTGAATTGAAACCTCAGCCTTGGACGTTTGGGTGAGGAGGGCCTGAACGTGGACGATGGGGGCCATTCTAGTGAGCGTAGGCCACTGGGAAACAAAGCATGCTGCAGTTCTACAATACACTGTCAGATGGGACGTGCACTGATTTCACATGGCACAGCTGGAACTCATGGGTGACAAGATACGGTATGGCCTGGCCACACCTGGATCTCTAGTGGCTTCCTCAAGCACAAATTCCACCTCAGGGCCCCCTAGCACTGGAAAGTCACTGAGGGCAGTTGCAGCGCAAGGCAGCCATTAGAGAGGCAATGCCAGGTACCCAGGGCCTGCCAGGAGGAGTGGTAAGAGCAGGGAGGGAGGTGATGGGCTTAGGGCAGCTGAGCAATGCACAGATCCAAAGCACCTTGCTGCAGACTCCACCCAGGGAGTGTCTATGGCATGCCCAACCATGCCTCGCAGAGCCCCCAAGATGGGCATCAGTGGACCCCCACAAAGGGATGAATCCCCCCTTAGAAGCAGCAGACTTCTGCCGGCTCAGGAAAAAGGAGCCATTGGCAACCCCTACACCAGTGGGTGTGAAGCTGGTCCAGCCTGAAGCTGGGTCATGAGGTAATATCGAACGTTTTCAATCATCCTAGAAACAGCATTGGAGGATTTCTGCACACCCTGGAACCTCTCACTAAAGGACACTATTGTATAGAAAACATACAACTGTCTGGGATGTTGGAAAGGCCAAACTGCGGGAGCCAGGTAGGGCCATTGTGGTCTCCCATCCCTCCAAAGGTTTGTAAAGCTACTCATTGCTCCTCTCTCCACTTGGGAGCACCAAGTGTGGGGCTATGAATCCAGGGGTGGTGGACCAGCTTAGCCCTACTTGTGTCTTGCTTCAGTTGTCCATTGTCATGAGGGAGGCCATAAAACCCAAGTCTAGAGTGGCTCTGGGTGACTACTGAAAGTCTCGCTTTCTATGTAAAAATAGGGACTTGACGAACCTGTTCCATCTCCATGGTGGTGCAGCTTGCTGTGCAGCAGGTGAGGGTCACCTGCCACCCCAGCAGTGGCTGCATGTCAGTCGTACTGGAGACAGAGCTGGGGGAGGGCTTTGGGAACTGTTCAGGATGAACGATGCTGTAGGAATGTGAACGGTGGCATATCCTCACATATAGGGCTGGGGCTTAACTTCCCTTTTAAACCAACAAATGTGAAAAGTTTTGCATCCGATTTTCTTTAATGCTGGGAGTGCTCAGATCCTCTGCTGAGGGAAATGAGTGAAGCTCCATTAGTTTCAATGGTGTATCGCCCATCTACACCAGCAGAGAATTTGGCCCAGTATGTTGCTAAGTGCCATAGAAATAGAGAGAATTAATTAATAAAATCAATGGAAATGTAAAAACAACAAGAGAACGTGAAGGGGTAGGGCCGCTGTGATGTGGGATAGTGCTGAGACCCCCACATGGAGGCAGAGGAGATACCAGGGCTGGTGCTGGGGACACACAGGGTCATCTCCATGGAGGGGAGGAGACACACGCAGATCTGAGGTGCCCCCAGATTCAGTGCAGCGATGAGATCCACCCCAGCTATTTCAAAGCTCGGTTTGGGTCATTAGTGCTTCTTTTAATTTATTTAGCCAATTTTGTCGCTGGAAACACTTAGTGATTTACAACCCTTCCTGAGTGCACAGATTAATAAGCGTTCTCCTCACTTCCTCTAGAGACAATTATCATGTCCCCGTGATGGGGACCGACAGTGAGACGCCAAGTAAGTGCTACGTGGCGAGAGCCAGACGACCGAATAAATCCAGCCTGCTGACACCACCGTTTAAAAACTGGCACTCAGGATAGGGCGTCACACGCGTGGGGGCTGAGAGCAGAGCACAAACGGCAATGACTCATGGCCAGATCTCTCACAGGGAGCGGCCCACGGTGCAAACCTGGCACGTGGGCCGGGGAGTTAAGAGTGCAATGTCCTCACCAGTGCAAGAGAAAGAGGCGGGAGGCAGGATGGCTGGAGCAGCTGTTCTTAACCGGCTGGGGCTCAGGACTCACCTATAAACCTTGAGGGCCTGTCACAACCCAGTTAATAGCTTTAGTGCAAAAAACATCTGGCTTGCTCTGTATTTCTTACCCACCATATACCATATACACATTACCGTAACAAGCACACTGTGCAGACCATAGTGTGGCTCCTGCTCTGCAGGGCTGGCTGGGCTCAGCTCCCTGCTCCTGGACTCGTGACTTCCGGGATGAGTGCGGGATGGGAAGCTGAGCCCAGTGGAATCGGAGCCACAGGAGCTGCCACTGTGGGGTGGGCTCTGCAACCTCCCCTCCTGTGCCTCCCACCCTCCTGAGGGCAGGACCTGGTCCCTCTCCCCACCCCTGGGCCTCCCACGTGACCCTTTGATACATTCTGGTTTTGGGTGGCAACCCACGGGTTGAGAAAGCCTGGGCTCAAGCAGTGGCCTGGGCTCACGAGAGGTGAGGGCTACTCCCAGCTCAGCTACTGGCCTGGTGGGCGATGTGGGACAGTCCCTTCCCCTGTTAAAGCTGTGGGCAGGGACTTCTCTCTCTGTCTGTGCAGCACCTCACTCAGTGGAGCCCTGCTCTCAGCTGGGACCTCTGGAGGCTGTTAATACCAAAGGCTGCTGGTGGCGTGACTGCAGCCTCGGAGGCATACCCGACCCTGCTTTGAGCTAGCTAGAGCAAACAACAGCAGCAGCTGGGACCTCAACGCAGCCTAGCCACTCAAGCAAGGTCCCAGGCAGGCTTGCTCGCGGAGTGTGCCCGTTCAAAGCCAGGTGCTGCAGTCCCACTTCTGACTGCGGTGTCGACGTACCCTAAGCAGGCGTCCAAGAGGTTTGCAAGGCATTGCCTGTGGGAACTTCCAAAGGATTCATTATACATTAGAGCTGGTCATCAGGTCTCTCAGCTTAGAATAACAATGATGAGTTTGGTGAAATTTGGAGCATCTCCCCCAGAAATGGACAAAATGTTGGGGGAAAAAATCCCATAATTTTGTTTCCAAACAGCTGTCTTTTCTTTTCTCATTAAGGAGTAGCAGTCAGTGACTCCCATGAAGGCCAGGGCTCCGCTGTGCTAGGCACTGTGCACACACGCAGGAACACACAGGCTGAAGAACTTATAACTTAATTAAAGAGGCCATGAAGCACAAGGGAGAGAGACAGTGAGGTCCAGTGGAGAGCGAGCAGAGCTGGGTTCCAGACCCTGCTGGGTGACCTTAGACATGGCTCTGTGCCTCCAGCAGGTTGGTGGGGCTCATCAGCCATGGCAGGCAGCTTCTGTAGGAGAAGGAAAACTTAGATTCATACCAGGAAGGGCAGGCCTGGCCAGCTGGCTTGTAAAAGTTGTGCCAGTCACACATTCTCTGGGGGGCTGCACTGTGACCCTGGCTAATGGAGCAAGGCTGAGGAAGTGTAATAAACAATGGGGTGGAGGTGGATTGGGGTGGGGAACAGCCAGAGACTGTCAGCTTTCTGGGGCCAGGGCCATCTTCTTGTTCTGTGTGTGCACAGCACCTAGCACCATAGCATCCTGGGCCATGACCGGGCTCGTACGACCTAACAAGATACAAATCTTAAACACTAATCCCTTCCCGATTCCACAGGCAAGCCACATGCACAGATTGTGAGGGGGTCAGAATCATTTCAACACAAAGGTGTGTGTGCGTTGAGGGGGTTCATCTTTAAATACCCCAAACCATAACTTCCCCCTCCCCAAGGATCCTTTAACAGCATTCCTCCCCCACCAAGAATAGCAGTTAGCTCTTACATAGCACTTTTCACCAGTAGGTTTCAAAGCTCTTCACACTCTTCCATTTATTTATCCTCCCAGCTCCCTGTATATCCCCATTGTACAGATGGAGAAACTGAGGCAGAGAGAGACTAAGTGACTTACCAAAGGGACACAGGGAGTCTGGGGCAGAGCAGGGAACTGAGACCAGGACACCAGCTAGTGCTCTAACCACTGGGAAATCCTTCTTCCAACAGAAGAGTGATCCTGTGTTTACCGCCTAGGATTTTGATACTGTTTTTTGTTAGTTTGTACCGGTTGTTTGCTGCCCCCCACTTTCATACAGGTTCCACCTGGCTGGAACCTCAAAAGAAGGAGGCCAAATGAGTTTGAATTCTAACATTTGGATGAAATGGCTCAATTCTATATTTCAAAATAAAAGTAAAATCAGGAAAAACGTTGACAATTTTTGTCATTTTGTCCCCATTTTTCAAACTGACTCTAGAACGTATTTGTTTCCAGTGTAGAGCTTTCAACAACATTTTGCATTTCAAAATCGAGACACTTCAAATCTTGGGGGGGAAACCGGGAATGGCAAATTTTCTTCCCTTTTCTTTAGCCCAGGGTGTGCTCTCGTTAATATTCCCCAGCTCTCCGCTAGCACTTTAGGCCAGCGGTGTTCTCTAGCGAATCAGACTAATACCCAGCTCTCAGCTCTCACCTTTCAGCCATACATCTCCAAGCACTTTACAAAGGAGCTCAGTATTGTTATTCCCATTTTACAGAGAGGGGAAGTGACCCACCCGTGGACATCTGGCTGAAGAGCAGAACCTAAGCATTATTAGCTCCCACAACTCCCTTGGACGATGGGCCCCCTTCACTTGCTCTCACTGCAGCTACCCTGGAGGCAGGGTGGGTCCTGGCAAGGGACAGGTGTCAGAGGGCAGGAACCTGGTGATCAGTTGTGGAGTGTGTGCTCTGATCTCTCTGCAGGGCTGGGCTATGACAGTGCCTCCAGGAGCTGCCAGTTCACCAACTCCATTGAGCCTCCTAGGCCAGTGGTCAGCCTCCCTGTCTCTCCAGTTGTGATGTGCCCTCCAGGGCAAAGCAGCAATCCCAAAGCAGAGTGCATGCCCTGTAGGGGAGCAGAACTACCCAACCACGAGTGAGTCACCCAGAGATGAGGAAAGGGGGTGTCCCACTCACCATCACAGCATTACTCTGTCACCCTGTGACGCCCCCTGCTGTAACCCTTACGCTCTCCATGTCCCGAGAATCCCCAACCCACTTCCCTCCCTACGCTCTGTCTATGACTCAGGCTCGACAGGACAGGGGCTTCTGGCCAGCAAAACATTTCAAGATATTGAACAATTCTCCAGTCACAAATGGGGACAAAAAGTCCAACTCTCAAAAATGTTTGCAAACCAAAAATCATGCCCCCCCCTTCCCCCCGCCAACTTTGGTTTGGGCCAGTCAAAACGTTTTGTTTGGATCGTTTCAAGATGTTCAAGTTGATTTGCCCCATTTTTTTTAAAACTAGAATTAGCTTCAATTCCTAATGAAAAGACTGGTGAGGGCTGTGGATTTGTTGTAGTATTTTTACCAGAAATCACAGAGCAGGCATGGTAAATTTAGTAAAAGGCACAAGTTTCGTGATTTGGGATAAAAAGTACTAAGCAAGTGGGTCATCGCCATCCCGGAGAGAGGAGGGGAGCGGAGACAAGCTCATCTCACACTCGCGCAGCAGCGAGGGTCCTGCAGCTCCTGTCCCGGGGGGCTGGGCCCGGCTCCCCACTCCAGGCATTGCGACCTGGCGCAGAGGGTTGCAGGGCTGCTCAGTTTTGTCCCGGACACCCCTTTAAAACAGGGGGGTGGCTGGGCCAAATTTGAGTGAGCAGTACTGCAACCCCATGTGCCAGGTCACAACTCCTGGAGTGGGGAGCCGGGCCCAGCCCCCCCGGACAGCAGCTTATTAAAATCACGGACTGAGAGACAAGTCCTGGACAAACAGAAAGTCCTGAGATCCGGGACATTTTTCCCACCGTGACAAACCTGCAGCTCTAGTCATCATGAATGGAGAACCAGCATTTTGCGTTTCAAAAATGTCAAAATGTTTCAAAATTTGGTTTCCTTGCGTTTTTTTCAAGTCACAAGAATGGGCCAAACCAGCCTGTTCACTATCTATCCAGTCAAAAAACCCAGACCAGTTCTACGCAGGAGGCTCTGGAGACCTGAGCTAAACCCAACATTCAAAAAGCCCTCCTCTCCTCTGCATTACTCCTTCCACAAGGCAGCCCATCTTCAGGGCTTTCAGACTGGGGTAGGGACTGTGTCTGGTCCGGTGCCAGACACATTGTCATTGCTTAACAGCGTAATGGTAGTAATAGCCACCAGCACTTTACGATTCCTTCCCCCTCCAGGTAATCGCAGACTCTCTGGCTCCTCTTCCACTGGGAGATGTCTCAGTGCATATCCATAATCTCACCACACTGCCATGCTTCTCATCCCCAGGGAACCATCTCTGCAGGTGCCCAAGTTCCCAAGAGCTGCCCTGCTATGACCCCTCTGCCTCATGGAGCTATCTCTGTGTGGGTTCCCAGAACACTCACTGTGCATCTCTTTTCTGTAAGGGGGAGTCTCTCAATCCGCACATCACCTTACGGCTATTATGCACACCTTGCCCGGAGCAGCATCTCCTGCTGGACTGCCTTTGGTGCCAGTCAGAGCCTTGAGTCTCCTAAACCGGGCCAGATCTTGCAAAGTTCCGTCCAAGGCCGTTCTCTTTGAATCCCTTTCCCCAGGGCAGCCAAGAGACTTGATGCTGCTGGCAGATGCAAATAGTCTGTCAAGTAGATGATCAGCTGGGGACAACGAGGAGTCTGATTTGCTGGTGTAACTCTGTTGAGTGTGTTGCCTTTCATACTCTCTGGGCCTAGCCCGGCTGACAGACATTAGTCTGTGGGAGGCTGATACATTCTGGAGCCTTTAACGTAAAGGGAGTTCTCTCCCCACCTCCACATCCATCAACATTTAAACTTATTTGTGCTTATCTGATACTTCTTAAGCAGGGAAAATAAAAGCTGGGTTTAGGAGAGTGCAAATATTTAACAATAAAAAAACTACATTAATTTACCCTTTTTCATTTCTACAGAAGGAACCTTTAATGGAGTCACATGACTCTTATTCTAAGTGATAAACCACAGGTCATAAACCACCACTTTATCACTCTGCACAAGCAGTATAAATAACAGCTATTACCCAACCTCACTCCATCTGATAAGCTCAGAGGTTTTCTAATATACATTTCTGATTTTTTAAATAATATTCATGATCATTTCCTCCTGAGCATTATGTGTCTCTGGCTACGTGGCCCTTGAAACCAGGGCCCACAAGCCCTTGTACAATCTCCCTGATTTATGGCCATGTTGGTTGGGTCTGACGCCCTAATGAAATCTGTGACACTGCATTAATGGGGCTGTTTGTTACCACTGGAGTTCAGCGGCTGGCTGTAGTCTCAGAGCTGTGCTCAGGAAGGCGCGCACACAGAGTCTATAAAACCCACTGATTGGGCAACAAACCTACCGTACCTGCACACACTCGTAACACAACTGCATGCATAAGCTGTCTGGCAAGGTCTGTGAAATCCACCAAGTGTGCAACTCACAGGCCATAGCTGCATGCACAATAACACAGCTCAGCTGCACAAACAGAATGAGTATGCAACCACCCTGGATCTGTACACCCTGTAACACAAACAAAACACGGATATGCTATGTAACCTAGGAGAGGGGTGACAAACCAACAGCACCTGTGCACACTAACAGAATGCAAACCCAGCGTGCAGCACACGTATATTTCTGTAACACAATCATTCAAAGGAATCTATACCTATAGGCACAGACTTCCAAAACCAAGTAGCCACACAACTCTCATTGAAATGAATGGGAGTTGCGTGTGTGGCTAAATCCCAGAGTTGGCTTTGTCCAGTGTATTCAGCAAAGATCATATGTATCATCTGGACAATTATTCACACCTGCAGGAGAGGCTAGTCTAATGACCAGACAGACACATGACAGAGAGATGGATTAGTATCCCCATCGCAAAGTAATCATAGAAAGCATGCAGAATGTCTGTCAGCCCTTCCCCACCCGCCTCTCAGCCCCAATTCAGGCAGGTACTTAACCTCTTATGTAAGTTAAAGTTATACACATGCTTGATAACTTCCTGGATCTGAATCTTAGGCTACACCTAAATGTTAAAAATCTAGCCCTTATTTGCATTTTTCCAACCGGACATCACTACCCCATAGGTCCTTCTTTTGAGTTTGTCCTAGTTTTCCTTTCTTTTTAAAGGATAGGAGTTGTAATAATCCCTAACCATGGCTCTCTGGCTAAGGGTTTATGAGTGGCAATGGATGCATCGGCGGTCAATTTAGCTGATCTAGTGAAGACCCGCTAAATTGACCGCAGATCGCTCTCCCATCGACTCCTGTTCTCCACCAGATCGAGAAGAGTAGGGCGAGTTGACGGGAGAGAGTCTCCCATCGACATTGTGTAGTGTGGACCCCGCAGTAAGTAGGTCTAAGCTACATTGATTTGAGTTACATTATTCACATAACTCAAATTGCGTAGCTTAGATCAAATTTCCGTGTATTGTAGACAAGGCCTAAGGCTGTAGTAGCTCATGCTTTTAGCACTAGATGTTCCTCAGTTCAGTGTCTGGTGTATCAGGCACAGTGGGTGCTGTCACCAAAACATTCAGCCTCCCAAAAGTCAGGAAATGCCAAAGTTAAGGTTGAATGTTTAACCTTAACTCTGCGTCTTTGAGTTTACACATTACATCTTTAGTTGCCCAGTCACAGACTATGCATCAAATACAATACAATATACTATTTCTTTCACAACATCAAATACACATGTGTAAGAATCTTCTGTTTTTTCATTCTTGTCTGCTTAATTCTAGAGCTAGTAAAAAACATCATTTTTTTCCACTGAAAAATGGCCTTTCTTTGGAAATGAAATTTTTCATGACAAATTGCCAAAACATTTCATTTTTCATGAAAAATGCCATGTCTTTTCTGTACATTTCCACCCTCTCACACATGTATTTATCAGAAATATACTGAAAGTGTTGGCTTACTGAAAAAAATCCCATTTTCAGTCAATTACAATTTTCCTTAAAACTTTTTTAATTAAAAAATTGAAAATAAAGTACTGAGTAAAAAATCACCATTTTAAAAATAAACAGAAATTGGTTCAAGTTCATACCCTTTGAAACCAACTTTGAAATTTCAAAAATTTTCATCAAACTGATTTTGCATATTTCTCTGGGGTCTATTTAATTCCAACATCATAAAGATCCAGTGTATCTTTAGTGACAGCCTCTATATGGTAAATTCTCTTCTCTCTACAGGATATGTTTTAATAATTTTCTCTGTACCTACTTACTATAGGCTTTTGTCCAGCTTATTTTGAATTCCACACCCTGATACACCTCAGAATAGTAATTTATTATTGTGAGTATCACACAAACGATATCTCAGAGAAATACATATAGAGAGTTAACAGAATATGTTTTAGTGATTTCTCATTTGCTGTTTTCATGTAGACATGTAAATAATTTATATTTTTCACATGACCTATAATCAAACCGTCTTCAATTTCAGAAAACCCTTCCACAATCTGGCCCAGAGGGAAATTCCTTCCTGACCCCAAGTCTGGTGACCAGTATAACCCTGAGCACATGAGCAGGACATGCCAACCAAGCAGCAGAGAAAGAGGATTCGCTGTACCACTTCAAAACACTGGTGCACTGTGTCCTGAATCCTGTCTCCAGCTGTGGCCAAGGCTGCGGGGTGGGGGGAGAGGGGAGAACCACCAGAAAGAAACCCAAAATATATCACCAGTTGTTCATCGAGGAAGAATTTTCCTTTCTGACCCCCTGCTGCTGATTGACTGAAGCCCTGGAGCATGAATCTGATTTGATTATAGTCCCTGCTTTAATGCAGAGCTGCAAGTGTGTGCTTCCAGGTGCAAAATATTTCATGGTATGATGTCATAGGTGAATTTGCAGTAAGACATGTTACATGTAGTCACTGAAGGAGCAATTATTATTACTATTTGTATTACAGTAATGCAATGTTATGAAAATTCATTGTGCTAGACACTGTCTGTACACACATGGCGAGAGCCCTGAAGAGCTTACAGACAAGACAGACCAAGGGTAGGGGACAGAAGGGAGTATCCCCATTTCATAGATTGGGAACTAAGGCACAGAGCGATCAAGTGACTGCCAACATTGTACTTTAACCCAGTTAATTTTAGCACCTTTTAGCTATTCCTTTATCACTCTTCATTTATAGTATGTGGTGCAATGGTTTAGTGTATACTTCCCCCACAAATGGGGCTCATGGATAGTGTGGCACACAAAGAGCTGTGCACAAAACGATAGCATGCTACCTAATAGATAAGATTACAAAAAATGCCATGTTATTATATTGTATTCTTTGAGAAACAGTATGTGCTCATGTCATTTAAGACTGTATTGTAATAATGCATCCAAATTCCCTTTATCTACTTCCACACTACAAAGGGGCAGAGTTAAGGTTAGGCATTCAACCTTAACTTTGGCATCTCCTCAGTTTTCAGTACCTCACTAAGATTCTCTCAATATTGTTGCTTTTGCATTTCATTATTTTTCTAAGGTGGCAGCTACAAGTGCCTTATACATAAAGTGTTGGTAGCTTTCCTGTACTTTTACAATCCTTTCCATCCAAGGATCTCAAAGCATTTTACAAGAATTGATTAATTTAGCCCCACAACCCCTCCCCACTGTGAGGTAGACCAATATCATGTCCCCCATTCTCAAGATGAGGAAACTGAGGTTAAATGACTTGTCCAGGGAGTCTGGGACCCAGGAATAAGACCGAGTCCCTCTGGTCTCAGATCTGTGTCTTAAAACACAGCACTGTCCTTTCTCTAGTTTATTGTTGGAATCACTCAGAGATCTGCATGATAGTCTCTCAGCTGCTATCCTTAACTGGTCTCATTAGGGGACCCTGACCCACCTGTGTCCCATCTCCAGTCACTACGTTAAGTCACGGGGACGGACACACACACCCCCGCATCTGCAATTCCTATGGATTTTGGTAGGAACATCTGATGAAGTGAGCTGTAGCTCACGAAAGCTTATGCTCTAATAAATTGGTTAGTCTCTAAGGTGCCACAAGTACTCCTTTTCTTATTATTACTATTATTTACAAGATTATTATTTTCAAGTTGCAGTGGGGGAGATTTAGGTTGGATATTAGGAAAAACTTTTTCACTAGGAGGGTGGTGAAACACTGGAATGTGTTACCTAGGGAGGTGGTGGAATCTCCTTCCTTAGAAGTTTTTAAGGTCAGGCTTGACAAAGCCCTGGCTGGGATGATTTAATTGGGGATTGGTCCTGATTTGAGCAGGGGGTTGGACTAGATGACCTCCTGAGGTCCCTTCCAACCCTGATATTCTATGATTCTATGATTAATTACAGTGGACAGCAAATGGTGCTTCCCCACCCCCCACCCCCAGCAAACTTTTGAGAAAAACAAACCATAATAATTTTTGTCATAACCTTCAGCTGAAAATACCAACTTTTCATCAAAAAAACGGGTTTGGGGGTTTCTGACAAATATGGAAAATTTCAGAGGAAAGCAGCCACTTCCACAAGCTACTGTCGTCCAGACAAAGCCCCAATTCACTGTCCAGAACAGTCTGGATGGAAGATTTGTGACCATCCCTAGTGTGAATAGCACTTAGCGTGTCAGACCGAGTGGAGGTGGATGTGTGTGCGTGTGTACGTACGGCCCCCAGCACGGCAGGGTTCTCACTCTCTGGAATGTCTATGCCCTGCTGCAGTCCATTATAATGATACATGATGGGGACACTCATACGTGCTTGGGTGCTTTCCAAACATAGGAGAATTCACAGCCTGTGCCTAAAGAACTTACAACATCCCATGCTGCTAAATAGGGCCTCGACCACCAAGGCACTTAAGCACATGAGTCAGCCCATTGGCTCACCTGTGCTAAGTGCTTTGCAGGCCGAAAAGGGAGTGCTCTTGTGTGCAGGGACCTGGCTGGAGGCCAGGAAGGACCACAGCCCAGGAGGCTGAGAGACTCACACCTAAATACATTTTCCCTTTAACTGATGGATTCACTCCTTTCCCTGCCTCTAACCAAGTCTTTACAGCTGCATTTCCAAGGCTATTCCCCCTGAAAGTTCTGTTGTTTGGTGCGTGTAACTGCTGCTTTGCTCCCCTCCTTCTGGTTAATGGCCCATTAACTAGTTCTCGCCACACGAGGGGAAGGGTGTCCAGGAGTTGCTGAGCGCTGGGAAATCATCACAATCAAAGCACATTAACAAACAACACTTTCCTGGTTCTGAGAGTGGCTGATAATTGTGCTGGGGTCCTGGGGAGGGCGGGATCTGCGGGCAACCACCAGGAATGGGGGGTCAGCGTGTTCTCTGCTTCTTAGAAGAGAAAGTGACTGTGGAAGAAAAAAGAGGAAGACAGGCATCAGATTGTTAAAGGATTCAATGAGCTGTGCCCAATGTATTCGAAAGGTGCTTAAGCTAGGCACAGCGACTCACCAAACATACCCAGCAAAGAAACAACACAGCCACACAGCAAACGCATGCAGCAAAGGAACAACCGAACACACACACACACACAGGCACACACACATACACTGCAAGTAACACAGCCCCTCAGTCCAAATCCCACACCCAGCAAAGACACAAGACAGCGTATAGACACCTCTCTGCATACAGCACACACAGCACCCGCCCACTCAGAGTCAGTACCTACACCCGCAGTACACACCTCTCACCCAGTGACCAGACCCAGAGGCCCACCGGGTTTTCAAAACACAGCCCTACCCTTCCTAAGAAACGGAGCCACGCAATACAGCTCCAGCACCTCCCCATTGCATCATCCTTCCTCCTGTGGACCCCTGCACACTCACTACGCCTGCCACAGACAGTTCTACACCTAATACAACACACAGATACACCCACTGCAACACAGTACGCCAATGCCATGTCCCTAATGCCCACACAGAACACGTGCACCAGAGAGTACACACACATATACCAACTAGAACGCAGAGAACATTCCCACCCCACACTGCACACACTACACCAGCTGAGATGCTGTACACGTCCTGCTGCGTGCACGCACAGAGCCACAGCTCGTACACCCACCGCTGGGCACACACACACACTCACAGCACCCCACCGCTCGGCACATGCAGACACCCAGAGCAACTACACCGCGGGCTGCACCCGCACACACACCAGACCGTGCACACCCACCGTTGAGTGCACAGACACCCCAGCATGTACACCCGCCACTGGGCGCATGCACACACCCACACAGCACGTACATCCATCTTCGGGCACATGCACACACCCACAGCACGGACACCCGCCGCTGGGCGCACGCACACGCCCGCACCATGTACACCCGCCGCTGGGCGCACGCAGACACCCGCTGCATGTACACCCGCCGCTGGGCGCACGCACACGCCCGCTGCATGTACACCCGCCGCTGGGCGCACGCACACGCCGGCTGCATGTACAGCCTCCGCTGGGCGCACGCAGACACCCGCTGCATGTACACCCGCCGCTGGGCGCACGCACACGCCCGCTGCAAGTACACCCGCCGCTGGGCACACGCACACGCCCGCTGCATGTACACCCTCCGCTGGGCGCACGCAGACACCCGCTGCATGTACACCCGCCGCTGGGCGCACGCACACGCCCGCTGCATGTACACCCTCCGCTGGGCGCACGCAGACACCCGCTGCATGTACACCCGCCGCTGGGCGCACGCACACGCCCGCTGCATGTACACCCGCCGCTGGGCGCACGCACACGCCCGCTGCATGTACACCCTCCGCTGGGCGCACGCAGACACCCGCTGCATGTACACCCGCCGCTGGGCGCACGCACACGCCCGCTGCATGTACACCCGCCGCTGGGCGCACGCACACGCCCGCTGCATGTACACGCACCGCTGGGCGCACGCACACGCCCGCTGCATGTACACGCACCGCTGGGCGCACGCACACGCCCGCACCATGTAACCCGCCGCTGGGCGCACGAACACGCCCGCACCATGTCCACCCTCCGCTGGGCGAACGAACACCCCCGCTGCATGTACACCCGCCGCTGGGCGCACGCACACGCCCGCACCATGTACACCCGCCACTGGGCGCAGGCAGACACCCGCTGCATGTACACGCACCGCTGGGCGCACGCACACGCCCGCACCATGTAACCCGCCGCTGGGGGCACGCACACGCCCGCACCATGTACACCCACCGCTGGGCGCACGCACACGCCCGCTGCATGTACACCCGCCGCTGGGAGCACACACACGCCCGCACCATGTACACCGGCCGCTGGGCGCACGCAGACACCCGCTGCATGTACACGCACCGCTGGGCGCACGCACACGCCCGCACCATGTAACCCGCCGCTGGGCGCACGCACACGCCCGCACCATGTACACCCGCCGCTGAGCGCACGCACACGCCCGCTGTATGTACACCCACTGCTGGGCGCACGTACACGCCCGCTGCATGTACAACCGCCGCTGGGCGCACGCACACGCCCGCTGCATGTACACGCACCGCTGGGCGCACGCACACGCCCGCACCATGTACACCCGCCGCTGGGCGCACGCACACGCCCGCTTCATGTACACCCTCCGCTGGGCGCACGCACACGCCCGCTGCATGTACACCCACCGCTGGGCGCACGCACACGCCCGCTGCATGTACACGCACCGCTGGGCGCACGCACACGCCCGCACCATGTACACCCGCCGCTGGGCGCACGCACACGCCCGCTGCATGTACACCCGCCGCTGGGCGCACGCACACGCCCGCACCATGTACACCCACCGCTGGGCGCACGCACACGCCCGCTCCATGTACACCCACCGCTGGGCGCACGCACACGCCCGCTGCATGTACACGCACCGCTGGGCGCACGCACACGCCCGCTGCATGTACACCCTCCGCTGGGCGCACGCACACGCCCGCTGCATGTACACCCGCCGCTGGGCGCACGCACACGCCCGCTGCATGTACACCCACCGCTGGGCGCACTCACACGCCCGCTGCATGTACACGCACCGCTGGGCGCACGCACACGCCCGCTGCATGTACACCCACCGCTGGGCGCACGCACACGCCCGCACCATGTACACCCACTGCTGGGCGCACGTACACGCCCGCATCATGTACACCCACCGCTGGGCGCACGCACACGCCCGCACCATGTACACCCACCGCTGGGCGCACGAAGACACCCGCTGCATGTACACCAGCCGCTGGGCGCACACACACGCCCGCTCCATGTACACCCGCTGCTGGGCGCACGCACACGCCCGCACCATGTACACCCACTGCTGGGCGCACGCACACGCCCGCTACATGTACACCCGCCGCTGGGCGCACGCACACGCCCGCTCCATGTACACCCGCCGCTGGGCGCACGCACACGCCCGCTGCATGTACACCCGCCGCTGGGCGCACGCAGACACCCGCTGCATGTACACCCGCCGCTGGGCGCACGCACACGCCCGCTGCATGTACACCCGCCGCTGGGCGCACACACACGCCCGCTGCATGTACACCCGCCGCTGGGCGCACGCACACGCCCGCTGCATGTACACCCTCCGCTGGGCGCACGCAGACACCCGCTCCATGTACACCCGCCGCTGGGCGCACGCACACGCCCGCTGCATGTACACCCTCCGCTGGGAGCACGCACACGCCCGCTGCATGTACACCCTCCGCTGGGCGCACGCACACGCCCGCTGCATGTACACCCTCCGCTGGGCGCACGCACACGCCCGCTGCATGTACACCCTCCGCTGGGCGCACGCAGACACCCGCTGCATGTACACCCGCCGCTGGGCGCACGCACACGCCCGCTGCATGTACACCCGCCGCTGGGCGCACGCACACGCCCGCTGCATGTACACGCACCGCTGGGCGCACGCACACGCCCGCTGCATGTACACGCACCGCTGGGCGCACGCACACGCCCGCACCATGTAACCCGCCACTGGGGGCACGCACACGCCCGCACCATGTACACCCACCGCTGGGCGCACGCACACGCCCGCTGCATGTACACCCGCCGCTGGGCGCACGCACACGCCCGCACCATGTAACCCGCCGCTGGGCGCACGCACACGCCCGCACCATGTACACCCGCCGCTGAGCGCACGCACACGCCCGCTGTATGTACACCCACTGCTGGGCGCACGTACACGCCCGCTGCATGTACACCCGCCGCTGGGCGCACGCACACGCCCGCTGCATGTACACGCACCGCTGGGCGCATGCACACGCCCGCTGCATGTACACCCGCCGCTGGGCGCACGCACACGCCCGCTGCATGTACACCCACCGCTGGGCGCACGCACACGCCCGCACCATGTACACCCACCGCTGGGCGCACGCACACGCCCGCTGCATGTACACCCGCCGCTGGGCGCACGCACACGCCCGCACCATGTAACCCGCCGCTGGGCGCACGCACACGCCCGCACCATGTACACCCGCCGCTGAGCGCACGCACACGCCCGCTGTATGTACACCCGCCGCTGGGCGCACGCACACGCCCGCTGCATGTACACGCACCGCTGGGCGCATGCACACGCCCGCTGCATGTACACCCGCCGCTGGGCGCATGCACACGCCCGCTGCATGTACACCCACCGCTGGGCGCACGCACACGCCCGCACCATGTACACCCACCGCTGGGCGCACGCACACGCCCGCTGCATGTACACCCGCCGCTGGGCGCACGCACACGCCCGCACCATGTAACCCGCCGCTGGGCGCACGCACACGCCCGCACCATGTACACCCGCCGCTGAGCGCACGCACACGCCCGCTGTATGTACACCCACTGCTGGGCGCACGTACACGCCCGCTGCATGTACACCCGCCGCTGGGCGCACGCACACGCCCGCTGCATGTACACGCACCGCTGGGCGCATGCACACGCCCGCTGCATGTACACCCGCCGCTGGGCGCACGCACACGCCCGCTGCATGTACACCCACCGCTGGGCGCACGCACACGCCCGCTGCATGTACACCCTCCGCTGGGCGCACGCAGACACCCGCTGCATGTACACCCTCCGCTGGGCGCACGCACACGCCCGCTGCATGTACACCCTCCGCTGGGCGCACGCACACGCCCGCTGCATGTACACCCTCCGCTGGGCGCACGCAGACACCCGCTGCATGTACACCCGCCGCTGGGCGCACGCACACACCCGCTGCATGTACACCCGCCGCTGGGCGCACGCACACGCCCGCTGCATGTACACGCACCGCTGGGCGCACGCACACGCCCGCTGCATGTACACGCACCGCTGGGCGCACGCACACGCCCGCACCATGTAACCCGCCACTGGGGGCACGCACACGCCCGCACCATGTACACCCACCGCTGGGCGCACGCACACGCCCGCTGCATGTACACCCGCCGCTGGGCGCACGCACACGCCCGCACCATGTAACCCGCCGCTGGGCGCACGCACACGCCCGCACCATGTACACCCGCCGCTGAGCGCACGCACACGCCCGCTGTATGTACACCCACTGCTGGGCGCACGTACACGCCCGCTGCATGTACACCCGCCGCTGGGCGCACGCACACGCCCGCTGCATGTACACGCACCGCTGGGCGCATGCACACGCCCGCTGCATGTACACCCGCCGCTGGGCACACGCACACGCCCGCTGCATGTACACCCACCGCTGGGCGCACGCACACGCCCGCTGCATGTACACGCACCGCTGGGCGCACGCACACGCCCGCACCATGTACACCCGCCGCTGGGCGCACGCACACGCCCGCTGCATGTACACGCACCGCTGGGCGCACGCACACGCCCGCACCATGTACACCCGCCGCTGGGCGCACGCACACGCCCGCTGCATGTACACCCGCCGCTGGGCGCACGCACACGCCCGCACCATGTACACCCACCGCTGGGCGCACGCACACGCCCGCTCCATGTACACCCACCGCTGGGCGCACGCACACGCCCGCTGCATGTACACGCACCGCTGGGCGCACGCACACGCCCGCACCATGTACACCCACTGCTGGGCGCACGCACACGCCCGCACCATTTACACCCACCGCTGGGCGCACGCACACGCCCGCACCATGTACACCCACCGCTGGGCGCACGAAGTCACCCGCTGCATGTACACCCGCCGCTAGGCGCACACACACGCCCGCTCCATGTACACCCGCCGCTGGGCGCACGCACACGCCCGCACCATGTACACCCACTGCTGGGCGCACGCACACGCCCGCTGCATGTACACCCGCCGCTGGGCGCACGCACACGCCCGCACCATGTACACCCACTGCTGGGCGCACGCAGACACCCGCTGCATGTACACCCGCCGCTGGGCGCACGCACACGCCCGCTGCATGTACACCCGCCGCTGGGCGCACGCACACGCCCGCACCATGTACACCCACTGCTGGGCGCACGCACACGCCCGCACCATGTACACGCACCGCTGGGCGCACGCACACGACCGCACCATGTACACCCGCCGCTAGGCGCACGCACACCCCTGCTGCATGTACACCCGCCGCTAGGCGCACGCACACGCCCGCACCATGTACACCCGCCGCTGGGCGCACGCACACGCCCGCTGCATGTACACCCTCCGCTGGGCGCATGCACACGCCCGCACCATGTACACCCACTGCTGGGCGCACGCACACGCCCGCACCATGTACACCCGCGGCTCGGCGCACGAACACGCCCGCACCATGTACACCCACCGCTGGGCGCCCGAAGACACCCGCTGCATGTACACCCGCCGCTGGGCGCACACACACGCCCGCTCCATGTACACCCGCCGGCGGGCGCACGCACACGCCCGCACCATGTACACCCACTGCTGGGCGCACGCACACGCCCGCTGCATGTACACCCGCCGCTGGGCGCACGCACACGCCAGCACCATGTACACCCGCCGCTGGGCGCACGCACACGCCCGCACCATGTCCACCCACTGCTGGGCGCACGCACACGCCCGCACCATGTACACCCGCCGCTGGGCGCACACACACGCCCGCTGCATGTACACCCTCCGCTGGGCGCATGCACACGCCCGCACCATGTACACCCACTGCTGGGCGCACGCACACGCCCGCACCATGTACACCCGCGGCTCGGCGCACGCACACGCCCGCAGCATGTACACCCGCCGCTGGGCGCACGCACACGCCCGCACCATGTACACCTCCCACTAGGCGCACGAACACGCCCGCACCATGTAACCCGCCGCTGGGCGCACGCACACGCCCGCACGATGTAACCCGCCGCTACGCGCACGCACACGCCCTCTGCATGTGCACCCGCCGCTGGGCGCACGCACACGCCCCCTGCATGTACACCCACCGCTGGGCGCACGCACACGCCCGCACCATGTAACCCGCCGCTAGGCGCACGCACACGCCCGCTTCATGTACACCCTCCGCTGGGCGCACGCACACGCCCGCTGCATGTACACCCGGCGCTGGGCGCACGCACACGCCCGCTGCATGTACACCCTCCGCTGGGCGCACGCACACGCCCGCACCATGTAACCCGCCTCTTGGCGCATGCACACGCCCGCACCATGTACACCCACCGCTGAGCGCACGCACACGCCCGCTGCATGTACACCCGCCGCTGGGCGCACGCACACGCCCGCAGCATGTACACCCTCCGCTGGGCGCACGCACACGCCCGCTGCATGTACACCCTCCGCTGGGCGCACGCACACGCCCGCACCATGTAACCCGCCTCTTGGTGCATGCACACGCCCGCAGCATGTACACCCTCCGCTGGGCGCACGCACACGCCCGCACCATGTAACCCGCCTCTTGGTGCATGCACACGCCCGCAGCATGTACACCCTCCGCTGGGCGCACGCACACTCCCGCACCATGTACACCCGCCGCTGGGCGCACGCACACGCCCGCAGCATGTACACCCGCCACTGGGCACACGCACACTCCCACACCATGTACACCCTCCGCTGGGCGCACGCACACGCCCGCACCATGTAACCCGCCTCTTGGCGCACGCACACGCCCGCTGCATGTACACCCACCGCTGGGCGCACGCACACGCCCGCACCATGTACACCCACCGCTGGGCGCACGCACACGCCCGCTGCATGTACACCCGCCGCTGGGCGCACGCACACGCCCGCACCATGTAACCCGCCGCTGGGCGCACGCACACGCCCGCACCATGTACACCCGCCGCTGAGCGCACGCACACGCCCGCTGTATGTACACCCACTGCTGGGCGCACGTACACGCCCGCTGCATGTACACCCGCCGCTGGGCGCACGCACACGCCCGCTGCATGTACACGCACCGCTGGGCGCATGCACACGCCCGCTACATGTACACCCGCCGCTGGGCGCACGCACACGCCCGCTGCATGTACACCCACCGCTGGGCGCACGCACACGCCCGCTGCATGTACACCCTCCGCTGGGCGCACGCAGACACCCGCTGCATGTACACCCTCCGCTGGGCGCACGCACACGCCCGCTGCATGTACACCCTCCGCTGGGCGCACGCACACGCCCGCTGCATGTACACCCTCCGCTGGGCGCACGCAGACACCCGCTGCATGTACACCCGCCGCTGGGCGCACGCACACACCCGCTGCATGTACACCCGCCGCTGGGCGCACGCACACGCCCGCTGCATGTACACGCACCGCTGGGCGCACGCACACGCCCGCTGCATGTACACGCACCGCTGGGCGCACGCACACGCCCGCACCATGTAACCCGCCACTGGGGGCACGCACACGCCCGCACCATGTACACCCACCGCTGGGCGCACGCACACGCCCGCTGCATGTACACCCGCCGCTGGGCGCACGCACACGCCCGCACCATGTAACCCGCCGCTGGGCGCACGCACACGCCCGCACCATGTACACCCGCCGCTGAGCGCACGCACACGCCCGCTGTATGTACACCCACTGCTGGGCGCACGTACACGCCCGCTGCATGTACACCCGCCGCTGGGCGCACGCACACGCCCGCTGCATGTACACGCACCGCTGGGCGCATGCACACGCCCGCTGCATGTACACCCGCCGCTGGGCACACGCACACGCCCGCTGCATGTACACCCACCGCTGGGCGCACGCACACGCCCGCTGCATGTACACGCACCGCTGGGCGCACGCACACGCCCGCACCATGTACACCCGCCGCTGGGCGCACGCACACGCCCGCTGCATGTACACGCACCGCTGGGCGCACGCACACGCCCGCACCATGTACACCCGCCGCTGGGCGCACGCACACGCCCGCTGCATGTACACCCGCCGCTGGGCGCACGCACACGCCCGCACCATGTACACCCACCGCTGGGCGCACGCACACGCCCGCTCCATGTACACCCACCGCTGGGCGCACGCACACGCCCGCTGCATGTACACGCACCGCTGGGCGCACGCACACGCCCGCACCATGTACACCCACTGCTGGGCGCACGCACACGCCCGCACCATTTACACCCACCGCTGGGCGCACGCACACGCCCGCACCATGTACACCCACCGCTGGGCGCACGAAGTCACCCGCTGCATGTACACCCGCCGCTAGGCGCACACACACGCCCGCTCCATGTACACCCGCCGCTGGGCGCACGCACACGCCCGCACCATGTACACCCACTGCTGGACGCACGCACACGCCCGCTGCATGTACACCCGCCGCTGGGCGCACGCACACGCCCGCACCATGTACACCCACTGCTGGGCGCACGCAGACACCCGCTGCATGTACACCCGCCGCTGGGCGCACGCACACGCCCGCTGCATGTACACCCGCCGCTGGGCGCACGCACACGCCCGCACCATGTACACCCACTGCTGGGCGCACGCACACGCCCGCACCATGTACACGCACCGCTGGGCGCACGCACACGACCGCACCATGTACACCCGCCGCTAGGCGCACGCACACGCCCGCTGCATGTACACCCGCCGCTGGGCGCACGCACACCCCTGCTGCATGTACACCCGCCGCTAGGCGCACGCACACGCCCGCACCATGTACACCCGCCGCTGGGCGCACGCACACGCCCGCTGCATGTACACCCTCCGCTGGGCGCATGCACACGCCCGCACCATGTACACCCACTGCTGGGCGCACGCACACGCCCGCACCATGTACACCCGCGGCTCGGCGCACGAACACGCCCGCACCATGTACACCCACCGCTGGGCGCCCGAAGACACCCGCTGCATGTACACCCGCCGCTGGGCGCACACACACGCCCGCTCCATGTACACCCGCCGGCGGGCGCACGCACACGCCCGCACCATGTACACCCACTGCTGGGCGCACGCACACGCCCGCTGCATGTACACCCGCCGCTGGGCGCACGCACACGCCAGCACCATGTACACCCGCCGCTGGGCGCACGCACACGCCCGCACCATGTCCACCCACTGCTGGGCGCACGCACACGCCCGCACCATGTACACCCGCCGCTGGGCGCACACACACGCCCGCTGCATGTACACCCTCCGCTGGGCGCATGCACACGCCCGCACCATGTACACCCACTGCTGGGCGCACGCACACGCCCGCACCATGTACACCCGCGGCTCGGCGCACGCACACGCCCGCAGCATGTACACCCGCCGCTGGGCGCACGCACACGCCCGCACCATGTACACCTCCCACTAGGCGCACGAACACGCCCGCACCATGTAACCCGCCGCTGGGCGCACGCACACGCCCGCACGATGTAACCCGCCGCTACGCGCACGCACACGCCCTCTGCATGTGCACCCGCCGCTGGGCGCACGCACACGCCCCCTGCATGTACACCCACCGCTGGGCGCACGCACACGCCCGCACCATGTAACCCGCCGCTAGGCGCACGCACACGCCCGCTTCATGTACACCCTCCGCTGGGCGCACGCACACGCCCGCTGCATGTACACCCGGCGCTGGGCGCACGCACACGCCCGCTGCATGTACACCCTCCGCTGGGCGCACGCACACGCCCGCACCATGTAACCCGCCTCTTGGCGCATGCACACGCCCGCACCATGTACACCCACCGCTGAGCGCACGCACACGCCCGCTGCATGTACACCCGCCGCTGGGCGCACGCACACGCCCGCAGCATGTACACCCTCCGCTGGGCGCACGCACACGCCCGCTGCATGTACACCCTCCGCTGGGCGCACGCACACGCCCGCACCATGTAACCCGCCTCTTGGTGCATGCACACGCCCGCAGCATGTACACCCTCCGCTGGGCGCACGCACACGCCCGCACCATGTAACCCGCCGCTGGGCGCACGCACACGCCCGCTGCATGTACACCCGCCGCTGGGCGCACGCACACGCCCGCACCAGGTACACCCACTGCTGGGCGCACGCACACGTCCGCTGCATGTACACGCACCGCTGGGCGCACGCACACGCCCGCACCATGTACACCCACTGCTGGGCGCACGCACACGCCCGCTGCATGTACACCCTCCGCTGGGCGCATACACACGCCCGCAGCATGTACACCCACTGCTGGGCGCACGCACACGCCCGCACCATGTACACCCACCGCTGGGCGCACGCAGACACCCGCTGCATGTACACCCGCCGCTGGGCGCATGCACACGCCCGCAGCATGTACACCCACTGCTGGGCGCACGCACACGCCCGCACCATGTACACCCACCGCTGGGCGCACGCACACGCCCGCACCATGTAACCCGCCGCTGGGCGCACGCACACGCCCGCAGCATGTACACCCACCGCTGGGCGCACGCAGACACCCGCAGCATGTAACCCGCCGCTGGGCGAACGCACACGCCCGCACCATGTACACCCACTGCTGGGCGCACGCACACGCCCGCACCATGTACACCCACCGCTGGGCGCACGCACACGCCCGCTGAATGTACACCCAATGCTGGGCGCACGCACACGCCCGCACCATGTACACCCACTGCTGGGCGCACGCACACGCCCGCTGCATGTCCACCCTCCGCTGGGCGCATGCACACGCCCGCACCATGTACACCCACTGTTGGGCGCACGCACACGCCCGCACCATGTACACCCTCCGCTGGGCGCATGCACACGCCCGCTCCATGTACACCCGCCGCTGGGCGCACGCACACGCCCGCTCCATGTACACCAGCCGCTGGGCGCACGCAGACACCCGCTGCATGTACACCCGCCGCTGGGCGCACGCACACGCCCGCACCATGTACAACCACCGCTGGGCGCACGCACACGCGCGCACCATGTACACCCTCCGCTGGGCGCACGTACACGACCGCACCATGTACACCCGCCGCTAGGCGCACGCACACGCCCGCTGCATGTACACCCGCCGCTGGGCGCACGCACACGCCCGCACCATGTACACCCACTGCTGGGCGCACGCACACGCCCGCACCATGTACACCCTCCGCTGGGCGCACGTACACGACCGCACCATGTACACCCGCCGCTAGGCGCACGCACACGCCCGCTGCATGTACACCCGCCGCTGGGCGCACACACACGCCAGCAGCATGTACACCCGCCGCTGGGCGCACACACACGCCCGCAGCATGTACACCCGCCGCTGGGCGCACGCACACGCCCGCACCATGTACACCTCCCACTGGGCGCACGAACACGCCCGCACCATGTACACCCGCCGCTGGGCGCACGCACACGCCCGCACCATGTACACCCGCCGCTGGGCGCACGCACACGCCCGCTGCATGTACACCCTCCGCTGGGCGCATGCACACGCCCGCACCATGTACACCCGCGGCTCGGCGCACGCACACGCCCGCACCATGTACACCCGCGGCTCGGCGCACGCACACGCCCGCACCATGTACACCCACCGCTGGGCGCACGAAGACACCCGCTGCATGTACACCCGCCGCTGGGCGCACGCACACGCCCGCACCATGTACACCCACTGCTGGGCGCACGCACACGCCCGCACCATGTACACCCGCCGCTGGGCGCACGCACACGCCCGCTGCATGTACACCCTCCGCTGGGCGCATGCACACGCCCGCACCATGTACACCCACTGTTGGGCGCACGCACACGCCCGCAACATGTACACCCGCGGCTCGGCGCACGCACACGCCCACGCCATGTACACCCACCGCTGGGCGCACGAAGACACCCGCTGCATGTACACCCGCCGCTGGGCGCACACACACGCCCGCTCCATGTACACCCGCCGCTGGGCGCACGCACACGCCCGCTGCATGTACACCCTCCGCTGGGCGCATGCACACGCCCGCACCATGTACACCCACTGCTGGGCGCACGCACACGCCCGCACCATGTACACCCGCCGCTGGGCGCACGCACACGCCCGCTGCATGTACACCCTCCGCTGGGCGCATGCACACGCCCGCACCATGTACACCCACTGCTGGGCGCACGCACACGCCCGCAACATGTACACCCGCGGCTCGGCGCACGCACACGCCCACGCCATGTACACCCACCGCTGGGCGCACGAAGACACCCGCTGCATGTACACCCGCCGCTGGGCGCACGCACACGCCCGCACCATGTACACCCACTGCTGGGCGCACGCACACGCCCGCACCATGTAACCCTCCGCTGGGCGCACGCACACGCCCGCACCATGTAACCCGCCGCTGGGCGCACACCCACGCCCGCACCATGTACACCCGCCGCTGGGGGCACGCACACGCCCGCGCCATGTACACCCGCCGCTGGGCGCACGCACACCCCCGCTGCATGTACACCCTCCGCTGGGCGCACGCCCATGCCCACACCATGTACACCCGCCGCTGGGCGCACGCACACGCCCGCTTCATGTACACCCTCCGCTGGGCGCACGCACACGCCCGCTGCATGTACACCCGCCGCTGGGCGCACGCACACGCCCGCTGCATGAACACCCGCCGCTGGGCGCACGCCCATGTTCGCACCATGTACACCCGCCGCTGGGCGCACGCACACGCCCGCACCATGTACACCTCCCACTGGGCGCACGAAGACGCCCGAATCATGTAACCCGCCGCTGGGCGCACGCACACGCCCGCACCATGTAACCCGCCGCTAGGCGCACGCACACGCCCGCTGCATGTACACCCGCCGCTGGGCGCACGCACACGCCCGCTGCATGTACACCCGCCGCTGGGCGCACGCACACGCCCGCTGCATGTATACCCACCGCTGGGCGCACGCACACGCCCGCACCATGTAACCCGCCGCTAGGCGCACGCACACGCCCGCTTCATGTACACCCTCCGCTGGGCGCACGCACACGCCCGCTGCATGTACACCCGCCGCTGGGCGCACGCACACGCCCGCTGCATGTACACCCTCCGCTGGGCGCACGCAGACACCCGCTGCATGTACACCCGCCGCTGGGCGCACGCACACGCCCGCTGCATGTACAGCCTCCGCTGGGCGCACGCACACGCCCGCTGCATGTACACCCTCCGCTGGGCGCACGCAGACACCCGCTGCATGTACACCCTCCGCTGGGCGCACGCACACGCCCGCTGCATGTACACCCTCCGCTGGGCGCACGCACACGCCCGCTGCATGTACACCCTCCGCTGGGCGCACGCAGACACCCGCTGCATGTACACCCGCCGCTGGGCGCACGCACACGCCCGCTGCATGTACACCCGCCGCTGGGCGCACGCACACGCCCGCTGCATGTACACGCACCGCTGGGCGCACGCACACGCCCGCTGCATGTACACGCACCGCTGGGCGCACGCACACGCCCGCTGCATGTACACCCGCCGCTGGGCGCACGCACACGCCCGCACCATGTAACCCGCCACTGGGGGCACGCACACGCCCGCACCATGTACACCCACCGCTGGGCGCACGCACACGCCCGCTGCATGTACACCCGCCGCTGGGCGCACGCACACGCCCGCACCATGTAACCCGCCGCTGGGCGCACGCACACGCCCGCACCATGTACACCCGCCGCTGAGCGCACGCACACGCCCGCTGTATGTACACCCACTGCTGGGCGCACGTACACGCCCGCTGCATGTACACCCGCCGCTGGGCGCACGCACACGCCCGCTGCATGTACACGCACCGCTGGGCGCATGCACACGCCCGCTGCATGTACACCCGCCGCTGGGCGCACGCACACGCCCGCTGCATGTACACCCACCGCTGGGCGCACGCAAACGCCCGCTGCATGTACACGCACCGCTGGGCGCACGCACATGCCTGCACCATGTACACCCGCCGCTGGGCGCACGCACACGCCCGCTGCATGTACACCCGCCACTGGGCGCACGCACACGCCCGCACCATGTACACCCACCGCTGGGCGCACGCACACGCCCGCTGCATGTACACGCACCGCTGGGCGCACGCACACGCCCGCACCATGTACACCCGCCGCTGGGCGCACGCACACGCCCGCTGCATGTACACCCGCCGCTGGGCGCAGGCACACGCCCGCACCATGTACACCCGCCGCTGGGCGCACGCACACGCCCGCTCCATGTACACCCACCGCTGGGCGCACGCACACGCCCGCTCCATGTACACCCACCGCTGGGCGCACGCACACGCCCGCTGCATGTACACGCACCGCTGGGCGCACGCACACGCCCGCACCATGTACACCCACTGCTGGGCGCACGTAAACGCCCGCACCATGTACACCCACCGCTGGGCGCACGCACACGCCCGCACCATGTACACCCACCGCTGGGCGCACGAAGACACCCGCTGCATGTACACCCGCCGCTGGGCACACACACACGCCCGCTCCATGTACACCCGCCGCTGGGCGCACGCACACGCCCGCACCATGTACACCCACTGCTGGGCGCACGCACACGCCCGCTGCATGTACACCCGCCGCTGGGCGCACGCACACTCCCGCACCATGTACACCCACTGCTGGGCGCACGCACACGCCCGCAGCATGTACACCCTCCGCTGGGCGCACGCACACGCCCGCACCATGTAACCCGCCGCTGGGCGCACGCACACGCCCGCTGCATGTACACCCGCCGCTGGGCGCACGCACACGCCCGCACCAGGTACACCCACTGCTGGGCGCACGCACACGTCCACTGCATGTACACGCACCGCTGGGCGCACGCACACGCCCGCACCATGTACACCCACTGCTGGGCGCACAGACACGCCCGCTGCATGTACACCCTCCGCTGGGCGCATGCACACGCCCGCAGCATGTACACCCACTGCTGGGCGCACGCACACGCCCCCACCATGTACACCCACCGCTGGGCGCACGCAGACACCCGCTGCATGTACACCCGCCGCTGGGCGCATGCACACGCCCGCACCATGTACACCCACTGCTGGGCGCACGCACACGCCCGCACCATGTAACCCGCCGCTGGGCGTACGCACACGCCCGCAGCATGTACACCCACCGCTGGGCGCACGCACACGCCCGCAGCATGTACACCCGCCGCTGGGCGCACGCAGACACCCGCAGCATGTAACCCGCCGCTGGGCGCACGCACACGCCCGCACCATGTACACCCACCGCTGGGCGCACGCAAACGCCCGCTGCATGTACACCCAATGCTGGGCGTACGCACACGCCCGCACCATGTACACCCACTGCTGGGCGCACGCACACGCCCGCACCATGTCCACCCTCCGCTGGGCGCATGCACACGCCCGCACCATGTACACCCACTGTTGGGCGCACGCACACGCCCGCACCATGTACACCCTCCGCTGGGCGCATGCACACGCCCGCTCCATGTACACCCGCCGCTGGGCGCACGCACACGCCCGCTCCATGTACACCCGCCGCTGGGCGCACGCAGACACCCGCTGCATGTACACCCGCCGCTGGGCGCACGCACACGCCCGCACCATGTACAACCACCGCTGGGCGCACGCACACGCCCGCCCCATGTACACCCTCCGCTGGGCGCACGTACACGACCGCACCATGTACACCCGCCGCTAGGCGCACGCACACGCCCGCTGCATGTAAACCCGCCGCTGGGCGCACGCAGACGCCCGCACCATGTACACCCACTGCTGGGCGCACGCACACGCCCGCACCATGTACACCCTCCGCTGGGCGCACGTACACGACCGCACCATGTACACCCGCCGCTAGGCGCACGCACACGCCCGCTGCATGTACACCCGCCGCTGGGCGCACGCACACCCCCGCTGCATGTACACCAGCCGCTGAGCGCAGGCACACGCCCGCACCATGTACACCCACCGCTGGGCGCACGCACACGCCCGCACCATGTACACCCACTGCTGGGCTCACACACACGCCCGCACCATGTACACCCGCCGCTGGGCGCACGCACACGCCCGCTCCATGTACACCCGCCGCTGGGCGCACGCAGACACCAGCTGCATGTACACCCGCCGCTAGGCGCACGCACACACCAGCTGCATGTACACCCGCCGCTAGGCGCACGCAGACACCCGCTCCATGTACACCCGCCGCTGGGCGCACGCAAACACCCGCACCATGTACACCCACTGCTGGGCGCACGCACACGTCCGCACCCTGTGAACCCGCCGCTGGGCGAACGAACACCCCCACTGCATGTACACCCGCCGCTGGGCGCACGCACACGCCCGCACCATGTACACCCACTGCTGGGCGCACGCACACGCCCGCTGCATGTACACCCGCCGCTGGGCGCACGCACACTCCCGCACCATGTACACCCACTGCTGGGCGCACGCAGACACCCGCTGCATGTACACCCGCCGCTGGGCGCACGCACACGCCCGCTCCATGTACACCCGCCGCTGGGCGCACGCAGACACCCGCTGCATGTACACCCGCCGCTGGGCGCACGCACACGCCCGCACCATGTACACCCACTGCTGGGCGCACGCACACGCCCGCACCATGTACACGCACCGCTGGGCGCACGCACACGACCGCACCATGTACACCCGCCGCTAGGCGCACGCACACGCCCGCTGCATGTACACCCGCCGCTGGGCGCACGCACACCCCTGCTGCATGTACACCCGCCGCTAGGCGCACGCACACACCCGCACCATGTACACCCGCCGCTGGGCGCACACACACGCCCGCTCCATGTACACCCGCCGCTGGGCGCACGCACACGCCCGCACCATCTACACCCACCGCTGGGCGCACGCACACGCCCGCACCATGTACACCCGCCGCTGGGCGCACGCACACGCCCGCACCATGTACACCCGCCGCTGGGCGCACGAAGACACCCGCTGCATGTACACCCGCCGCTGGGCGCACACACACGCCCGCTCCACGTACACCCGCCGACGGGCGCACGCACACGCCCGCTGCATGTACACCCGCCGCTGGGCGCACGCACACGCCAGCACCATGTACACCCGCCGCTGGGCGCACGCACACGCCCGCACCATGTCCACCCACTGCTGGGCGCACGCACACGCCCGCACCATGTACACCCGCCGCTGGGCGCACGCACACGCCCGCTGCATGTACACCCTCCGCTGGGCGCATGCACACGCCCGCACCATGTACACCCACTGCTGGGCGCACGCACACGCCCGCACCATGTACACCCGCGGCTCGGCGCACGCACACGCCCGCACCATGTACACCCACCGCTGGGCGCACGAAGACACCCGCTGCATGTACACCCGCCGCTGGGCGCACGCACACACCCGCTGCATGTACACCCTCCGCTGGGCGCACGCACACGCCCGCACCATGTACACCCACCGCTGGGCGCACGCAGACACCCGCTGCATGTACACCCGCCGCTGGGCGCACACACACGCCAGCAGCATGTACACCCGCCGCTGGGCGCACACACACGCCCGCAGCATGTACACCCGCCGCTGGGCGCACGCACACGCCCGCACCATGTACACCTCCCACTAGGCGCACGAACACGCCCGCACCATGTAACCCGCCGCTGGGCGCACGCACACGCCCGCACGATGTAACCCGCCGCTACGCGCACGCACACGCCCTCTGCATGTGCACCCGCCGCTGGGCGCACGCACACGCCCGCTGCATGTACACTCACCGCTGGGCGCACGCACACGCCCGCTGCATGTACACCCGCCGCTGGGCGCACGCACACGCCCGCTGCATGTACACCCTCCGCTGGGCGCACGCACACGCCCGCACCATGTAACCCGCCTCTTGGCGCATGCACACGCCCGCACCATGTACACCCACCGCTGAGCGCACGCACACGCCCGCTGCATGTACACCCGCCGCTGGGCGCACGCACACGCCCGCAGCATGTACACCCTCCGCTGGGCGCACGCACACGCCCGCTGCATGTACACCCTCCGCTGGGCGCACGCACACGCCCGCACCATGTAACCCGCCTCTTGGTGCATGCACACGCCCGCAGCATGTACACCCTCCGCTGGGCGCACGCACACGCCCGCACCATGTAACCCGCCTCTTGGTGCATGCACACGCCCGCAGCATGTACACCCTCCGCTGGGCGCACGCACACTCCCGCACCATGTACACCCGCCGCTGGGCGCACGCACACGCCCGCAGCATGTACACCCGCCACTGGGCACACACACACTCCCACACCATGTACACCCACCGCTGGGCACACGCCCACTGCATGTACACCCGCCGCTGGGCGCACGCACACGCCCGCAGCATGTACACCCGCCGCTGGGCGCACGCACACGCCCGCACCATGTAACCCGCCTCTTGGCGCATGCAGACGCCCGCACCATGTACACCCACCGCTGAGCGCACGCACACGCCCGCTGCATGTACACCCGCCGCTGGGCGCACGCACCCGCCCGCTGCATGTACACCCGCCGCTGGGCGCACGCACACGCCCGCAGCATGTACACCCTCCGCTGGGCGCACGCACACGCCCGCACCATGTAACCCGCCGCTGGGCGCACGCACACGCCCGCTGCATGTACACCCGCCGCTGGGCGCACGCACACGCCCGCACCAGGTACACCCACTGCTGGGCGCACGCACACGTCCGCTGCATGTACACGCACCGCTGGGCGCACGCACACGCCCGCACCATGTACACCCACTGCTGGGCGCACAGACACGCCCGCTGCATGTACACCCTCCGCTGGGCGCATGCACACGCCCGCAGCATGTACACCCACTGCTGGGCGCACGCACACGCCCGCACCATGTACACCCACCGCTGGGCGCACGCAGACACCCGCTGCATGTACACCCGCCGCTGGGCGCATGCACACGCCCGCACCATGTACACCCACTGCTGGGCGCACGCACACGCCCGCACCATGTAACCCGCCGCTGGGCGTACGCACACGCCCGCAGCATGTACACCCACCGCTGGGCGCACGCACACGCCCGCAGCATGTACACCCGCCGCTGGGCGCACGCAGACACCCGCAGCATGTAACCCGCCGCTGGGCGCACGCACACGCCCGCACCATGTACACCCACCGCTGGGCGCACGCACACGCCCGCTGCATGTACACCCAATGCTGGGCGTACGCACACGCCCGCACCATGTACACCCACTGCTGGGCGCACGCACACGCCCGCACCATGTCCACCCTCCGCTGGGCGCATGCACACGCCCGCACCATGTACACCCACTGTTGGGCGCACGCACACGCCCGCACCATGTACACCCTCCGCTGGGCGCATGCACACGCCCGCTCCATGTACACCCGCCGCTGGGCGCACGCACACGCCCGCTCCATGTACACCCGCCGCTGGGCGCACGCAGACACCCGCTGCATGTACACCCGCCGCTGGGCGCACGCACACGCCCGCACCATGTACAACCACCGCTGGGCGCACGCACACGCCCGCCCCATGTACACCCTCCGCTGGGCGCACGTACACGACCGCACCATGTACACCCGCCGCTAGGCGCACGCACACGCCCGCTGCATGTAAACCCGCCGCTGGGCGCACGCACACGCCCGCACCATGTACACCCACTGCTGGGCGCACGCACACGCCCGCACCATGTACACCCTCCGCTGGGCGCACGTACACGACCGCACCATGTACACCCGCCGCTAGGCGCACGCACACGCCCGCTGCATGTACACCCGCCGCTGGGCGCACGCACACCCCCGCTGCATGTACACCAGCCGCTGAGCGCAGGCACACGCCCGCACCATGTACACCCACCGCTGGGCGCACGCACACGCCCGCACCATGTACACCCACTGCTGGGCTCACACACACGCCCGCACCATGTACACCCGCCGCTGGGCGCACGCACACGCCCGCTCCATGTACACCCGCCGCTGGGCGCACGCAGACACCAGCTGCATGTACACCCGCCGCTAGGCGCACGCACTCACCAGCTGCATGTACACCCGCCGCTAGGCGCACGCAGACACCCGCTCCATGTACACCCGCCGCTGGGCGCACGCAAACACCCGCACCATGTACACCCACTGCTGGGCGCACGCACACGTCCGCACCCTGTAAACCCGCCGCTGGGCGAACGAACACCCCCGCTGCATGTACACCCGCCGCTGGGCGCACGCACACGCCCGCACCATGTACACCCGCCGCTGGGCGCACGCACACGACCGCTCCATGTACACCCTCCACTGGGCGCACGCACACGCCCGCACCATGTACACCCACCGCTGGGCGCACGCACACACCCGCTGCATGTACACCCTCCGCTGGGCGCACGCACACGCCCGCACCATGTACACCCACCGCTGGGCGCACGCAGACACCCGCTGCATGTACACCCGCCGCTGGGCGCACACACACGCCAGCAGCATGTACACCCGCCGCTGGGCGCACACACACGCCCGCAGCATGTACACCCGCCGCTGGGCGCACGCACACGCCCGCACCATGTACACCCGCCGCTGGGCGCACGCACACGCCCGCAGCATGTACACCCGCCGCTGGGCGCACGCACACGCCCGCAGCATGTACACCCTCCGCTGGGCGCACGCACACGCCCGCTGCATGTTCACCCTCCGCTGGGCGCACGCACACGCCCGCACCATGTACACCCACCGCTGGGCACACGCCCACTGCATGTACACCCGCCGCTGGGCGCACGCACACGCCCGCAGCATGTACACCCGCCGCTGGGCGCACGCACACGCCCGCACCATGTAACCCGCCTCTTGGCGCATGCAGACGCCCGCACCTTGTACACCCACCGCTGAGCGCACGCACACGCCGGCTGTATGTACACCCGCCGCTGGGCGCACGCACACGCCCGCACCAGGTACACCCACCGCTGGGCGCACGCACACACCCGCTGCATGTACACCCTCCGCTGGGCGCACGCACACGCCCGCACCATGTACACCCACCGCTGGGCGCACGCAGACACCCGCTGCATGTACACCCGCCGCTGGGCGCACACACACGCCAGCAGCATGTACACCCGCCGCTGGGCGCACACACACGCCCGCAGCATGTACACCCGCCGCTGGGCGCACGCACACGCCCGCACCATGTACACCTCCCACTGGGCGCACGAACACGCCCGCACCATGTACACCCGCCGCTGGGCGCACGCACACGCCCGCACCATGTACACCCGCCGCTGGGCGCACGCACACGCCCGCTGCATGTACACCCTCCGCTGGGCGCATGCACACGCCCGCACCATGTACACCCGCGGCTCGGCGCACGCACACGCCCGCACCATGTACACCCGCGGCTCGGCGCACACACACGCCCGCACCATGTACACCCACCGCTGGGCGCACGAAGACACCCGCTGCATGTACACCCGCCGCTGGGCGCACGCACACGCCCGCACCATGTACACCCACTGCTGGGCGCACGCACACGCCCGCACCATGTACACCCGCCGCTGGGCGCACGCACACGCCCGCTGCATGTACACCCTCCGCTGGGCGCATGCACACGCCCGCACCATGTACACCCACTGCTGGGCGCACGCACACGCCCGCAACATGTACACCCGCGGCTCGGCGCACGCACACGCCCGCACCATGTACACCGACCGCTGGGCGCACGAAGACACCCGCTGCATGTACACCCGCCGCTGGGCGCACACACACGCCCGCTCCATGTACACCCGCCGCTGGGCGCACGCACACGCCCGCTGCATGTACACCCTCCGCTGGGCACATGCACACGCCCGCACCATGTACACCCACTGCTGGGCGCACGCACACGCCCGCACCATGTACATCCGCGGCTCGGCGCACGCACACGCCCGCACCATGTACACCCACCGCTGGGCGCACGAAGACACCCGCTGCATGTACACCCGCCGCTGGGCGCACACACACGCCCGCTCCATGTACACCCGCCGCTGGGCGCACGCACACGCCCGCACCATGTACACCCACTGCTGGGCGCACGCACACGCCCGCACCATGTAACCCTCCGCTGGGCGCACGCACACGCCCGCACCATGTAACCCGCCGCTGGGCGCACACCCACGCCCGCACCATGTACACCTCCCACTGGGCGCACGAACACGCCCGCACCATGTACACCCGCCGCTGGGCGCACGCACACGCCCGCACCATGTACACCCGCCGCTGGGCGCACGCACACGCCCGCTGCATGTACACCCTCCGCTGGGCGCATGCACACGCCCGCACCATGTACACCCACTGCTGGGCGCACGAAGACACCCGCTGCATGTACACCCGCAGCTGGGCGCACGCACACGCCCGCACCATGTACACCCACTGCTGGGCGCACGCACACGCCCGCACCATGTACACCCTCCGCTGGGCGCACGTACACGACCGCACCATGTACACCCGCCGCTAGGCGCACGCACACGCCCGCTGCATGTACACCCGCCGCTGGGCGCACGCACACCCCCGCTGCATGTACACCAGCCGCTGAGCGCAGGCACACGCCCGCACCATGTACACCCACCGCTGGGCGTACGCACACGCCCGCACTATGTACACCCACTGCTGGGCATACGCACACGCCCGCACCATGTATACCCGCCGCTGGGCGCACGCACACGCCCGCTCCATGTACACCCGCCGCTGGGCGCACGCAGACACCCGCTGCATGTACACCCGCCGCTGGGCGCACGCACACACCCGCACCATGTACACCCACTGCTGGGCGCACGCACACGCCCGCTCCATGTACACCCGCCGCTGGGCGCACGCAGACACCCGCTGCATGTACACCCGCCGCTGGGCGCACGCACACGCCCGCACCATGTACATCCGCCGCTGGGCGCACGCACAAGACCGCTCCAGGTACACCCTCCACTGGGCGCACGCACACGCCCGCACCATGTACACCCACCGCTGGGCGCACGCACACACCCGCTGCATGTACACCCTCCGCTGGGCGCACGCACACGCCCGCACCATGTACACCCACCGCTGGGCGCACGCAGACACCCGCTGCATCTACACCCGCCGCTGGGCGCACACACACGCCAGCAGCATGTACACCCGCCGCTGGGCGCACACACACGCCCGCAGCATGTACACCCGCCGCTGGGCGCACGCACACGCCCGCACCATGTAACCCGCCGCTAGGCGCACGCACACGCCCGCTGCATGTACACCCGCCGCTGGGCGCACGCAGACGCCCGCTGCATGTACACCCACCGCTGGGCGCACGCACACGCCCGCACCATGTAACCCGCCGCTAGGCGCACGCACACGCCCGCTTCATGTACACCATCCGCTGGGCGCACGCACACGCCCGCTGCATGTTCACCCGCCGCTGGGCGCACGCACACGCCCGCTGCATGTACACCCTCCGCTGGGCGCACGCACACGCCCGCACCATGTAACCCGCCTCTTCGCGCATGCACACGCCCGCACCATGTACACCCACCGCTGAGCGCACGCACACGCCCGCTGCATGTACACCCGCCGCTGGGCGCACGCACACGCCCGCAGCATGTACACCCTCCGCTGGGCGCACGCACACGCCCGCTGCATGTTCACCCTCCGCTGGGCGCACGCACACGCCCGCACCATGTACACCCACCGCTGGGCACACGCCCACTGCATGTACACCCGCCGCTGGGCGCACGCACACGCCCGCAGCATGTACACCCGCCGCTGGGCGCACGCACACGCCCGCACCATGTAACCCGCCTCTTGGCGCATGCAGACGCCCGCACCTTGTACACCCACCGCTGAGCGCACGCACACGCCGGCTGTATGTACACCCGCCGCTGGGCGCACGCACCCGCCCGCTGCATGTACACCCGCCGCTGGGCGCACGCACACGCCCGCAGCATGTGCACCCTCCGCTGGGCGCACGCACACGCCCGCACCATGTAACCCGCCGCTGGGCGCACGCACACGCCCGCTGCATGTACACCCGCCGCTGGGCGCACGCACACGCCCGCACCAGGTACACCCACTGCTGGGCGCACGCACACGCCCGCACCATGTACACCCGCGGCTCGGCGCACGCACACGCCCGCACCATGTTCCCCCACCGCTGGGCGCACGAAGACACCCGCTGCATGTACACCCGCCGCTGGGCGCACGCACACGCCCGCTCCATGTACACCCGCCGCTGGGCGCACGCACACGCCCGCTGCATGTACACCCTCCGCTGGGCGCACGCACACGCCCGCACCATGTACACCCACTGCTGCGCGCACGCACACGCCCACACCATGTACACCCGCGGCTCGGCGCACGCACACGCCCGCACCATGTACACCCACCGCTGGGCTCACGAAGACACCCGCTGCATGTACACCCGCCGCTGGGCTCACGAAGACACCCGCTGCATGTACACCCGCCGCTGGGAGCACACACACGCCCGCTCCATGTACACCCGCCGCTGGGTGCACGCACACGCCCGCACCATGTACACCCACTGCTGGGTGCACGCACACGCCCGCTGCATGTACACCCGCCGCTGGGCGCACGCACACGCCCGCTCCATGTACACCCGCCGCTGGGCGCACGCAGACACCCGCTGCATGTACACCCGCCGCTGGGCGCACGCACACGCCCGCACCATGTACACCCACTGCTGGGCGCACGCACACGCCCGCACCATGTACACCCTCCGCTGGGCGCACGTACACGACCGCACCATATACACCCGCCGCTAGGCGCACGCACACGCCCGCTGCATGTACACCCGCCGCTGGGCGCACGCACACCCCCGCTGCATGTACACCAGCCGCTGAGCGCAGGCACACGCCCGCACCATGTACACCCACCGCTGGGCGCACGCACACGCCCGCACTATGTACACCCACCGCTGGGCGCACGCACACGCCCGCACCATGTAGACCCGCCGCTGGGCGCACGCACACGCCCGCTCCATGTACACCCGCCGCTGGGCGCACGCAGACACCCGCTGCATGTACACCCGCCGCTGGGCGCACGTACACACCCGCACCATGTACACCCACTGCTGGGCGCACGCACACGTCCGCACCATGTAAACCCGCCGCTGGGCGAACGAACACCCCCGCTGCATGTACACCCGCCGCTGGGCGCACGCACAAGCCCGCACCATGTACACCCGTCGCTGGGCGCACGCACACGACCGCTCCATGTACACCCTCCACTGGGCGCACGCACACGCCCCCACCATGTACACCCACCGCTGGGCGCACGCACACACCCGCTGCATGTACACCCTCCGCTGGGCGAACGCACACGCCCGCACCATGTACACCCACCGCTGGGCGCACGCAGACACCTGCTGCATGTACACCCGCCGCTGGGCGCACGCACACGCCCGCACCATGTACACCCGCGGCTCGGCGCACGCACACGCCCGCACCATGTACACCCACCGCTGGGCGCACGAAGACACCCGCTGCATGTACACCCGCCGCTGGGCGCACACACACGCCCGCTCCATGTACACCCGCCGCTGGGCGCACGCACACGCCCGCACCATATACACCCACTACTGGGCGCACGCGCACGCCCGCTGCATGTACACCCGCCGCTGGGCGCACGCACACGCCCGCACCATGTACACCCACCGCTGGGCGCACGAAGACACCCGCTGCATGTACACCCGCCGCTGGGCGCACACACACGCCCGCTCCATGTACACCCGCCGCAGGGCGCACGCACACGCCCGCTCCATGTACACACGCCGCTGGGCTCACGCAGACACCCGCTGCATGTACACCCGCCGCTGGGCGCACGCACACGCCCGCACCATGTACACCCACTGCTGGGCGCACGCACACGCCCGCACCATGTACACCCTCCGCTGGGCACACGTACACGACCGCACCATGTACATCCGCCGCTAGGCGCACGCACACGCCCGCTGCATGTACACCCGCCGCTGGGCGCACGCCCACCCCAGCTGCATGTACACCAGCCGCTGAGCGCAGGCACACGCCCGCACCATGTACACCCACCGCTGGGCGCACGCACACGCCCTCACCATGTACACCCGCCGCTGGGCGCAAGCACACGCCCGCTCCATGTACACCCGTCGCTGGGCGAACGCAGACACCCGCTGCATGTACACCCGCCGCTGGGCGCACGCACACACCCGCACCATGTACACCCACTGCTGGGCGCACGCACACGTCCGCACCATGTAAACCCGCCGCTGGGCGAACGAACACCCCCGCTGCATGTACACCCGCCGCTGGGCGCACGCACACGCCCGCACCATGTACATCCGCCGCTGGGCGCACGCACACGACCGCTCCATGTACACCCTCCACTGGGCGCACGCACACGCCCGCACCATGTACACCCACCGCTGGGCGCACGCACACACCCGCTGCATGTACACCCTCCGCTGGGCGCACGCACACGCCCGCACCATGTACACCCACCGCTGGGCGCACGCAGACACCCGCTGCGTGTACACCCGCCGCTGGGCGCACACACACACCAGCAGCATGTACACCCGCCGCTGGGCGCACACACACGCCCGCAGCATGTACACCTGCCGCTGGGCGCACGCACACGCCCGCACCATATAACCCGCCGCTAGGCGCACGCACACGCCCGCTGCATGTACACCCGCCGCTGGGCGCACGCACACGCCCGCTGCACGTACACCCACCGCTGGGCGCACGCACACACCCGCACCATGTAACCCGCCGCTAGGCGCACGCACACGCCCGCTTCATGTACACCCTCCGCTGGGCGCACGCACACGCCCGCTGCATGTTCACCCGCCGCTGGGCGCACGCACACGCCCGCTGCATGTACACCCTCCGCTGGGCACATGCACACGCCCGCACCATGTACACCCACTGCTGGGCGCACGCACACGCCCGCACCATGTACATCCGCGGCTCGGCGCACGCACACGCCCGCACCATGTACACCCACCGCTGGGCGCACGAAGACACCCGCTGCATGTACACCCGCCGCTGGGCGCACACACACGCCCGCTCCATGTACACCCGCCGCTGGGCGCACGCACACGCCCGCACCATGTACACCCACTGCTGGGCGCACGCACACGCCCGCACCATGTAACCCTCCGCTGGGCGCACGCACACGCCCGCACCATGTAACCCGCCGCTGGGCGCACACCCACGCCCGCACCATGTACACCTCCCACTGGGCGCACGAACACGCCCGCACCATGTACACCCGCCGCTGGGCGCACGCACACGCCCGCACCATGTACACCCGCCGCTGGGCGCACGCACACGCCCGCTGCATGTACACCCTCCGCTGGGCGCATGCACACGCCCGCACCATGTACACCCACTGCTGGGCGCACGAAGACACCCGCTGCATGTACACCCGCAGCCGGGCGCACGCACACGCCCGCACCATGTACACCCACTGCTGGGCGCACGCACACGCCCGCACCATGTACACCCTCCGCTGGGCGCACGTACACGACCGCACCATGTACACCCGCCGCTAGGCGCACGCACACGCCCGCTGCATGTACACCCGCCGCTGGGCGCACGCACACCCCCGCTGCATGTACACCAGCCGCTGAGCGCAGGCACACGCCCGCACCATGTACACCCACCGCTGGGCGTACGCACACGCCCGCACTATGTACACCCACTGCTGGGCATACGCACACGCCCGCACCATGTATACCTGCCGCTGGGCGCACGCACATGCCCGCTCCATGTACACCCGCCGCTGGGCGCACGCAGACACCCGCTGCATGTACACCCGCCGCTGGGCGCACGCACACACCCGCACCATGTACACCCACTGCTGGGCGCACGCACACGCCCGCTCCATGTACACCCGCCGCTGGGCGCACGCAGACACCCGCTGCATGTACACCCGCCGCTGGGCGCACGCACACGCCCGCACCATGTACATCCGCCGCTGGGCGCACGCACAAGACCGCTCCAGGTACACCCTCCACTGGGCGCACGCACACGCCCGCACCATGTACACCCACCGCTGGGCGCACGCACACACCCGCTGCATGTACACCCTCCGCTGGGCGCACGCACACGCCCGCACCATGTACACCCACCGCTGGGCGCACGCAGACACCCGCTGCATCTACACCCGCCGCTGGGCGCACACACACGCCAGCAGCATGTACACCCACCGCTGGGCGCACACACACGCCCGCAGCATGTACACCCGCCGCTGGGCGCACGCACACGCCCGCACCATGTAACCCGCCGCTAGGCGCACGCACACGCCCGCTGCATGTACACCCGCCGCTGGGCGCACGCAGACGCCCGCTGCATGTACACCCACCGCTGGGCGCACGCACACGCCCGCACCATGTAACCCGCCGCTAGGCGCACGCACACGCCCGCTTCATGTACACCATCCGCTGGGCGCACGCACACGCCCGCTGCATGTTCACCCGCCGCTGGGCGCACGCACACGCCCGCTGCATGTACACCCTCCGCTGGGCGCACGCACACGCCCGCACCATGTAACCCGCCTCTTCGCGCATGCACACGCCCGCACCATGTACACCCACCGCTGAGCGCACGCACACGCCCGCTGCATGTACACCCGCCGCTGGGCGCACGCACACGCCCGCAGCATGTACACCCTCCGCTGGGCGCACGCACACGCCCGCTGCATGTTCACCCTCCGCTGGGCGCACGCACACGCCCGCACCATGTACACCCACCGCTGGGCACACGCCCACTGCATGTACACCCGCCGCTGGGCGCACGCACACGCCCGCAGCATGTACACCCGCCGCTGGGCGCACGCACACGCCCGCACCATGTAACCCGCCTCTTGGCGCATGCAGACGCCCGCACCTTGTACACCCACCGCTGAGCGCACGCACACGCCGGCTGTATGTACACCCGCCGCTGGGCGCACGCACCCGCCCGCTGCATGTACACCCGCCGCTGGGCGCACGCACACGCCCGCAGCATGTGCACCCTCCGCTGGGCGCACGCACACGCCCGCACCATGTAACCCGCCGCTGGGCGCACGCACACGCCCGCTGCATGTACACCCGCCGCTGGGCGCACGCACACGCCCGCACCAGGTACACCCACTGCTGGGCGCACGCACACGCCCGCACCATGTACACCCGCGGCTCGGCGCACGCACACGCCCGCACCATGTTCCCCCACCGCTGGGCGCACGAAGACACCCGCTGCATGTACACCCGCCGCTGGGCGCACACACACGCCCGCTCCATGTACACCCGCCGCTGGGCGCACGCACACGCCCACTCCATGTACACCCGCCGCTGGGCGCACGCACACGCCCGCTGCATGTACACCCTCCGCTGGGCGCATGCACACGCCCGCACCATGTACACCCACTGCTGCGCGCACGCACACGCCCACACCATGTACACCCGCGGCTCGGCGCACGCACACGCCCGCACCATGTACACCCACCGCTGGGCTCACGAAGACACCCGCTGCATGTACACCCGCCGCTGGGAGCACACACACGCCCGCTCCATGTACACCCGCCGCTGGGTGCACGCACACGCCCGCACCATGTACACCCACTGCTGGGTGCACGCACACGCCCGCTGCATGTACACCTGCCGCTGGGCGCACGCACACGCCCGCTCCATGTACACCCGCCGCTGGGCGCACGCAGACACCCGCTGCATGTACACCCGCCGCTGGGCGCACGCACACGCCCGCACCATGTACACCCACTGCTGGGCGCACGCACACGCCCGCACCATGTACACCCTCCGCTGGGCGCACGTACACGACCGCACCATATACACCCGCCGCTAGGCGCACGCACACGCCCGCTGCATGTACACCCGCCGCTGGGCGCACGCACACCCCCGCTGCATGTACACCAGCCGCTGAGCGCAGGCACACGCCCGCACCATGTACACCCACCGCTGGGCGCACGCACACGCCCGCACTATGTACACCCACCGCTGGGCGCACGCACACGCCCGCACCATGTAGACCCGCCGCTGGGCGCACGCACACGCCCGCTCCATGTACACCCGCCGCTGGGCGCACGCAGACACCCGCTGCATGTACACCCGCCGCTGGGCGCACGTACACACCCGCACCATGTACACCCACTGCTGAGCGCACGCACACGTCCGCACCATGTAAACCCGCCGCTGGGCGAACGAACACCCCCGCTGCATGTACACCCGCCGCTGGGCGCACGCACAAGCCCGCACCATGTACACCCGCCGCTGGGCGCACGCACACGACCGCTCCATGTACACCCTCCACTGGGCGCACGCACACGCCCCCACCATGTACACCCACCGCTGGGCGCACGCACACACCCGCTGCATGTACACCCTCCGCTGGGCGAACGCACACGCCCGCACCATGTACACCCACCGCTGGGCGCACGCAGACACCTGCTGCATGTACACCCGCCGCTGGGCGCACGCACACGCCCGCACCATGTACACCCGCGGCTCGGCGCACGCACACGCCCGCACCATGTACACCCACCGCTGGGCGCACGAAGACACCCGCTGCATGTACACCCGCCGCTGGGCGCACACACACGCCCGCTCCATGTACACCCGCCGCTGGGCGCACGCACACGCCCGCACCATATACACCCACTACTGGGCGCACGCGCACGCCCGCTGCATGTACACCCGCCGCTGGGCGCACGCACACGCCCGCACCATGTACACCCACCGCTGGGCGCACGAAGACACCCGCTGCATGTACACCCGCCGCTGGGCGCACACACACGCCCGCTCCATGTACACCCGCCGCAGGGCGCACGCACACGCCCGCTCCATGTACACCCGCCGCTGGGCTCACGCAGACACCCGCTGCATGTACACCCGCCGCTGGGCGCACGCACACGCCCGCACCATGTACACCCACTGCTGGGCGCACGCACACGCCCGCACCATGTACACCCTCCGCTGGGCACACGTACACGACCGCACCATGTACATCCGCCGCTAGGCGCACGCACACGCCCGCTGCATGTACACCCGCCGCTGGGCGCACGCCCACCCCAGCTGCATGTACACCAGCCGCTGAGCGCAGGCACACGCCCGCACCATGTACACCCACCGCTGGGCGCACGCACACGCCCTCACCATGTACACCCGCCGCTGGGCGCAAGCACACGCCCGCTCCATGTACACCCGTCGCTGGGCGAACGCAGACACCCGCTGCATGTACACCCGCCGCTGGGCGCACGCACACACCCGCACCATGTACACCCACTGCTGGGCGCACGCACACGTCCGCACCATGTAAACCCGCCGCTGGGCGAACGAACACCCCCGCTGCATGTACACCCGCCGCTGGGCGCACGCACACGCCCGCACCATGTACATCCGCCGCTGGGCGCACGCACACGACCGCTCCATGTACACCCTCCACTGGGCGCACGCACACGCCCGCACCATGTACACCCACCGCTGGGCGCACGCACACACCCGCTGCATGTACACCCTCCGCTGGGCGCACGCACACGCCCGCACCATGTACACCCACCGCTGGGCGCACGCAGACACCCGCTGCGTGTACACCCGCCGCTGGGCGCACACACACACCAGCAGCATGTACACCCGCCGCTGGGCGCACACACACGCCCGCAGCATGTACACCTGCCGCTGGGCGCACGCACACGCCCGCACCATATAACCCGCCGCTAGGCGCACGCACACGCCCGCTGCATGTACACCCGCCGCTGGGCGCACGCACACGCCCGCTGCACGTACACCCACCGCTGGGCGCACGCACACACCCGCACCATGTAACCCGCCGCTAGGCGCACGCACACGCCCGCTTCATGTACACCCTCCGCTGGGCGCACGCACACGCCCGCTGCATGTTCACCCGCCGCTGGGCGCACGCACACGCCCGCTGCATGTACACCCTCTGCTGGGCGCACGCACACGCCCGCACCATGTAACCCGCCTCTTGGCGCATGCACACGCCCGCAGCATGTACACCCACCGCTGAGCGCACGCACACGCCCGCTGCATGTACACCCGCCGCTGGGCGCACGCACACGCCCGCAGCATGTACACCCTCCGCTGGGCGCACGCACACGCCCGCTGCATGTACACCCTCCGCTGGGCGCACGCACACGCCCGCACCATGTAACCCGCCTCTTGGTGCATGCACACGCCCGCAGCATGTACACCCTCCGCTGGGCGCACGCACACGCCCGCACCATGTAACCCGCCTCTTGGTGCATGCACACGCCCGCAGCATGTACACCCTCCGCTGGGCGCACGCACACTCCCGCACCATGTACACCCGCTGCTGGGCGCACGCACACGCCCGCAGCATGTACACCCGCCACTGGACACACGCACACTCCCACACCATGTACACCCACCGCTGGGCGCACGAAGACACCCGCTGCATGTACACCCGCCGCTGGGCGCACACACACGCCCGCTCCATGTACACCCGCCGCTGGGCGCACGCACACGCCCGCTGCATGTACACCCGCCGCTGGGCGCACGCACAGCCCCGCTGCATGTATACCAGCCGCTGAGCGCAGGCACAGGCCCGCACCATGTACACCCACCGCTGGGCGCACGCACACGCCCGCACTATGTACACCCACTGCTGGGCGCACGCACACGCCCGCTGCATGTACACCCTCCGCTGCGCGCATGCACACGCCCGCACCATGTACACCCACTGCTGGGCGCACGCACACGCCCGCACCATGTACACCCGCGGATCGGCGCACGCACACGCCCGCACCATGTACACCCACCGCTGGGCGCACGAAGACACCCGCTGCATGTACACCCGCCGCTGGGCGCACACACACGCCCGCTCCATGTACACCCGCCGCTGGGCGCACGCACACGCCCGCTCCATGTACACCCGCCGCTGGGCGCACGCAGACACCCGCTGCATGTACACCAGCCGCTGAGCGCAGGCACACGCCCGCACCATGTACACCCACCGCTGGGCGCACGCACACGCCCGCACTATGTACACCCACTGCTGGGCGCACGCACACGCCCGCACCATGTACACCCGCCGCTGGGCGCAAGCACACGCCCGCTCCATGTACACCGTCGCTGGGCGAACGCAGACACCCGCTGCATGTACACCCGCCGCTGGGCGCACGCACACACCCGCACCATGTACACCCACTGCTGGGCGCACGCACACGTCCGCACCATGTAAACCCGCCGCTGGGCGAACGAACACCCCCACTGCATGTACACCCGCCGCTGGGCGCACGCACACGCCCGCACCATGTACATCCGCCGCTGGGCGCACGCACACGACCGCTCCATGTACACCCTCCACTGGGCGCACGCACACGCCCGCACCATGTACACCCACCGCTGGGCGCACGCACACACCCGCTGCATGTACACCCTCCGCTGGGCGGACGCACACGCCCGCACCATGTACACCCACCGCTGGGCGCACGCAGACACCCGCTGCGTGTACACCCGCCGCTGGGCGCACAAACACGCCAGCAGCATGTACACCCGCCGCTGGGTGCACACACACGCCCGCAGCATGTACACCTGCCGCTGGGCGCACGCACACGCCCGCACCATATAACCCGCCGCTAGGCGCACGCACACGCCCGCTGCATGTACACCCGCCGCTGGGCGCACGCACACGCCCGCTGCATGTACACCCACCGCTGGGCGCACGCACACGCCCGCACCATGTAACCCGCCGCTAGGCGCACGCACACGCCCGCTTCATGTACACCCTCCGCTGGGCGCACGCACACGCCCGCTGCATGTTCACCCGCCGCTGGGCGCACGCACACGCCCGCTGCATGTACACCCTCTGCTGGGCGCACGTACACGCCCGCACCATGTAACCCGCCTCTTGGCGCATGCACACGCCCGCAGCATGTACACCCACCGCTGAGCGCACGCACACGCCCGCTGCATGTACACCCGCCGCTGGGCGCACGCACACGCCCGCAGCATGTACACCCTCCGCTGGGCGCACGCACACGCCCGCTGCATGTACACCCTCCGCTGGGCGCACGCACACGCCCGCACCATGTAACCCGCCTCTTGGTGCATGCACACGCCCTCAGCATGTACACCCTCCGCTGGGCGCACGCACACGCCCGCACCATGTAACCCGCCTCTTGGTGCATGCACACGCCCGCAGCATGTACACCCGCCACTGGACACACGCACACTCCCACACCATGTACACCCACCGCTGGGCGCACGAAGACACCCGCTGCATGTACACCCGCCGCTGGGCGCACACACACGCCCGCTCCATGTACACCCGCCGCTGGGCGCACGCACACGCCCGCTCCATGTACACCCACCGCTCGGCGCACGCAGACACCCGCTGCATGTACACCCGCCGCTGGGCGCACGCACACGCCCGCACCATGTACACCCACTGCTGGGCGCACGCACACGCCCGCACCATGTACACCCTCCGCTGGGCGCACGTACACGACCGCACCATGTACACCCGCCGCTAGGCGCACGCACACGCCCGCTGCATGTACACCCGCCGCTGGGCGCACGCACACCCCCGCTGCATGTATACCAGCCGCTGAGCGCAGGCACACGCCCGCACCATGTACACCCATCGCTGGGCGCACGCACACGCCCGCACTATGTACACCCACTGCTGGGCGCACGCACACGCCCGCACCATGTACACCAGCCGCTGGGCGCACGCACACGCCCGCTCCATGTACACCCGTCGCTGGGCGAACGCAGACACCCGCTGCATGTACACCCGCCGCTGGGCGCACGCACACACCCGCACCATGTACACCCACTGCTGGGCGCACGCACACGTCCGCACCATGTAAACCCGCCGCTGGGCGAACGAACACCCCCGCTGCATGTACACCCGCCGCTGGGCGCACGCACACGCCCGCACCATGTACATCCGCCGCTGGGCGCACGCACACGACCGCTCCATGTACACCCTCCACTGGGCGCACGCACACGCCCGCACCATGTACACCCACCGCTGGGCGCACGCACACACCCGCTGCATGTACACCCTCCGCTGGTCGCACGCACACGCCCGCACCATGTACACCCACCGCTGGGCGCACGCAGACACCCGCTGCGTGTACACCCGCCGCTGGGCGCACACACACGCCAGCAGCATGTACACCCGCCGCTGGGCGCACACACACGCCCGCAGCATGTACACCCGCCGCTGGGCGCACGCACACGCCCGCACCATATAACCCGCCGCTAGGCGCACGCACACGCCCGCTGCATGTACACCCGCCGCTGGGCGCACGCACACGCCCGCTGCATGTACACCCACCGCTGGGCGCACGCACACGCCCGCACCATGTAACCCGCCGCTAGGCGCACGCACACGCCCGCTTCATGTACACCCTCCGCTGGGCGCACGCACACGCCCGCTGCATGTTCACCCGCCGCTGGGCGCACGCACACGCCCGCTGCATGTACACCCTCTGCTGGGCGCACGCACACGCCCGCACCATGTAACCCGCCTCTTGGCGCATGCACACGCCCACAGCATGTACACCCACCGCTGAGCGCACGCACACGCCCGCTGCATGTACACCCGCCGCTGGGCGCACGCACACGCCCGCAGCATGTACACCCTCCGCTGGGCGCACGCACACGCCCGCTGCATGTACACCCTCCGCTGGGCGCACGCACACGCCCGCACCATGTAACCCGCCTCTTGGTGCATGCACACGCCCGCAGCATGTACACCCTCCGCTGGGCGCACGCACATGCCCGCACCATGTAACCCGCCTCTTGGTGCATGCACACGCCCGCAGCATGTACACCCTCCGCTGGGCGCACGCACACTCCCGCACCATGTACACCCGCCGCTGGGCGCACGCACACGCCCGCAGCATGTACAACCGCCACTGGACACACGCACACTCCCACACCATGTACACCCACCGCTGGGCACACGCCCACTGCATGTACACACGCCGCTGGGCGCACGCACACGCCCGCAGCATGTACACCCGCCGCTGGGCGCACGCACACGCCCGCACCATGTAACCCGCCTCTTGGCGCATGCAGACGCCCGCACCATGTACACCCACCGCTGAGCGCACGCACACGCCCGCTGTATGTACACCCGCCGCTGGGCGCACGCACCCGCCCGCTGCATGTACACCCGCCGCTGGGCGCACGCACACGCCCGCAGCATGTACACCCTCCGCTGGGCGCACGCACACGCCCGCACCATGTAACCCGCCGCTGGGCGCACGCACACGCCCGCTGCATGTACACCCGCCGCTGGGCGCACGCACACGCCCGCACCAGGTACACCCACTGCTGGGCGCACGCACACGCCCGCACCATGTACACCCGCGGCTCGGCGCACGCACACGCCCGCACCATGTACACCCACCGCTGGGCGCACGAAGACACCCGCTGCATGTACACCCGCCGCTGGGCGCACACACACGCCCGCTCCATGTACACCCGCCGCTGGGCGCACGCACACGCCCGCTCCATGTACACCCGCCGCTGGGCGCACGCACACGCCCGCTGCACGTACACCCTCCGCTGGGCGCATGCACACGCCCGCACCATGTAACCCGCCGCTGGGCGCACGCACACGCCCCCACCATGTAACCCGCCGCTGGGCGCACGCAGACACCCGCTGCATGTACACCCGCCGCTGGGCGCACGAAGACACCCGCTGCATGTACACCCGCCGCTGGGCGCACACACACGTCCGCTCCATGTACACCCGCCGCTGGGTGCACGCACACGCCCGCACCATGTACACCCACTGCTGGGCGCACGCACACGCCCGCTGCATGTACACACGCCGCTGGGCGCACGCACACGCCAGCACCATGTACACCCGCCGCTGGGCGCACGCACACGCCCGCACCATGTACACCCACTGCTGGGCGCACGCACACGCCCGCACCATGTACACCCGCCGCTGGGCGCACGCACACGCCCGCTGCATGTACACCCTCCGCTGGGCGCATGCACACGCCCGCACCATGTACACCCACTGCTGGGCGCACGCACACGCCCGCACCATGTACACCCGCGGCTCGGCGCACGCACACGCCCGCACCATGTACACCCACCGCTGGGCGCACGAAGACACCAGCTGCATGTACACCCGCCGCTGGGCGCACACACACGCCCGCTCCATGTACACCCGCCGCTGGGCGCACGCACACGCCCGCTCCATGTACACCCGCCGCTGGGCGCACGCAGACACCCGCTGCATGTACACCCGCCGCTGGGCGCACGCACACGCCCGCACCATGTACACCCACTGCTGGGCGCACGTACACGACCGCACCATATACACCCGCCGCTAGGCGCACGCACACGCCCGCTGCATGTACACCCGCCGCTAGGCGCACGCACACCCCCGCTGCATGTACACCAGCCGCTGGGCGTAGGCACACGCCCGCACCATGTACACCCGCCGCTGGGCGCACGCACACGCCCGCTCCATGTACACCCGCCGCTGGGCGCACGCAGACACCCGCTGCATGTACACCCTCCGCTGGGCGCACGCACACGCCCGCACCATGTACACCCACCGCTGGGCGCACGCACACGCCAGCACTATGTACACCCACCGCTGGGCGCACGCACACGCCCGCACCATGTACACACACGGCTGGGCGCACGCACACGCCCGCTCCATGTACACCCGCCGCTGGGCGCACGCACACGCCCGCTGCATGTACACCCACCGCTGGGCGCACGCACACGCCCGCACCATGTAACCCGCCGCTAGGCGCACGCACACGCCCGCTTCATGTACACCCTCCGCTGGGCGCACGCACACGCCCGCTGCATGTTCACCCGCCGCTGGGCGCACGCACACGCCCGCTGCATGTACACACTCTGCTGGGCGCACGCACACGCCCGCACCATGTAACCCGCCTCTTGGCGCATGCACACGCCCGCAGCATGTACACCCTCCGCTGAGCGCACGCACACGCCCGCTGCATGTACACCCGCCGCTGGGCGCACGCACACGCCCGCAGCATGTACACCCTCCGCTGGGCGCACGCACACGCCCGCTGCATGTACACCCTCCGCTGGGCGCACGCACACGCCCGCACCATGTAACCCTGCTCTTGGTGCATGCACACGCCCGCAGCATGTACACCCTCCGCTGGGCGCACGCACACGCCCGCACCATGTAACCCGCCTCTTCGTGCATGCACACGCCCGCAGCATGTACACCCTCCGCTGGGCGCACGCACACTCCCGCACCATGTACACCCGCCGCTGGCTGCACGCACACGCCCGCAGCATGTACACCCGCCACTGGACACACGCACACTCCCACACCATGTACACCCACCGCTGGGCACACGCCCACTGCATGTACACCCGCCGCTGGGCGCACGCACACGCCCGCAGCATGTACACCCGCCGCTGGGCGCACGCACACGCCCGCACCATGTAACCCGCCTCTTGGCGCATGCAGACGCCCGCACCATGTACACCCACCGCTGAGCGCACGCACACGCCCGCTGTATGTACACCCGCCGCTGGGCTCACGCACCCGCCCGCTGCATGTTCACCCGCCGCTGGGCGCACGCACACGCCCGCACCATGTACACCCACTTCTGGGCGCACGCACACGCCCGCACCATGTACACCCTCCGCTGGGCGCACGCACACGCCCGCTGCATGTACACCCGCCGCTGGGCGCACGCACACCCCCGCTGCATGTATACCAGCCGCTGAGCGCAGGCACACGCCCGCACCATGTTCACCCACCGCTGGGCGCACGCACACGCCCGCACTATGTACACCCACTGCTGGGCGCACGCACACGCCCGCACCATGTACACCCGCCGCTGGGCGCACGCACACGCCCGCTGCATGTACACCCTCCGCTGGGCGCATGCACACGCCCGCACCATGTACACCCACTGCTGGGCGCACGCACACGCCCGCACCATGTACACCCGCGGCTCGGCGCACGCACACGCCCGCACCATGTACACCCACCGCTGGGCGCACGAAGACACCCGCTGCATGTACACCCGCCGCTGGGCGCACACACACGCCCGCTCCATGTACACCCGCCGCTGGGCGCACGCACACGCCCGCTCCATGTACACCCGCCGCTGGGCGCACGCAGACACCCGCTGCATGTACACCCGCCGCAGGGCGCACGCACACGCCCGCACCATGTACACCCACTGCTGGGCGCACGCACACTCCCGCACCATGTACACCCGCCGCTGGGCGCACGCACACGCCCGCAGCATGTACACCCGCCACTGGACACACGCACACTCCCACACCATGTACACCCACCGCTGGGCGCACGAACACACCCGCTGCATGAACACCCGCCGCTGGGCGCACACACACGCCCGCTCCATGTACACCCGCCGCTGGGCGCACGCACACGCCCGCTCCATGTACACCCGCCGCTGGGCGCACGCAGACACCCGCTGCATGTACACCCGCCTCTGGGCGCACGCACACGCCCGCACCATGTACACCCACTGCTGGGCGCACGCACACGCCCGCACCATGTACTCCCTCCGCTGGGCGCACGTACACGACCGCACCATGTACACCCGCCGCTAGGCGCACGCACACGCCCGCTGCATGTACACCCGCCGCTGGGCACACGCACACCCCCGCTGCATGTATACCAGCCGCTGAGCGCAGGCACACGCCCGCACCATGTACACCCACCGCTGGGCGCACGCACACGCCCGCACTATGTACACCCACTGCTGGGCACACGCCCGCACCATGTACACCAGCCGCTGGGCGCACGCACACGCCCGCTCCATGTACACCCGTCGCTGGGCGAACGCAGACACCCGCTGCATGTACACCCGCCGCTGGGCGCACGCACACACCCGCACCATGTACACCCACTGCTGGGCGCACGCACACGTCCGCACCATGTAAACCCGCCGCTGGGCGAACGAACACCCCCGCTGCATGTACACCCGCCGCTGGGCGCACGCACACGCCCGCACCATGTACATCCGCCGCTGGGCGCACGCACACGACCGCTCCATGTACACCCTCCACTGGGCGCACGCACACGCCCGCACCATGTACACCCACCGCTGGGCGCACGCACACCCCCGCTGCATGTACACCCTCCGCTGGGCGCACGCACACGCCCGCACCATGTACACCCACCGCTGGGCGCACGCAGACACCCGCTGCGTGTACACCCGCCGCTGAGCGCACACACACGCCAGCAGCATGTACACCCGCCGCTGGGCGCACACACACGCCCGCAGCATGTACACCCGCCGCTGGGCGCACGCACACGCCCGCACCATATAACCCGCCGCTAGGCGCACGCACACGCCCGCTGCATGTACACCCGCCGCTGGGCGCACGCACACGCCCGCTGCATGTACACCCACCGCTGGACGCACGCACACGCCCGCACCATGTAACCCGCCGCTAGGCGCACGCACACGCCCGCTTCATGTACACCCTCCGCTGGGCGCACGCACACGCCCGCTGCATGTTCACCCGCCGCTGGGCGCACGCACACGCCCGCTGAATGTACACCCTCTGCTCGGCGCACGCACACGCCCGCACAATGTAACCCGCCTCTTGGCGCATGCACACTCCCGCAGCATGTACACCCACCGCTGAGCGCACGCACACGCCCGCTGCATGTACACCCGCCGCTGGGCGCACGCACACGCCCGCAGCATGTACACCCTCCGCTGGGCGCACGCACACGCCCGCTGCATGTACACCCTCCGCTGGGCGCACGCACACGCCCGCACCATGTAACCCGCCTCTTGGTGCATGCACACGCCCGCAGCATGTACACCCTCCGCTGGGCGCACGCACATGCCCGCACCATGTAACCCGCCTCTTGGTGCATGCACACGCCCGCAGCATGTACACCCTCCGCTGGGCGCACGCACACTCCCGCACCATGTACACCCGCCGCTGGGCGCACGCACACGCCCGCAGCATGTACAACCACCACTGGACACACGCACACTCCCACACCATGTACACCCACCGCTGGGCACACGCCCACTGCATGTACACCCGCCGCTGGGCGCACGCACACGCCCGCAGCATGTACACCCGCCGCTAGGCGCACGCACACGCCCGCACCATGTAACCCGCCTCTTGGCGCATGCAGACGCCCGCACCATGTACACCCACCGCTGAGCGCACGCACACGCCCGCTGTATGTACACCCGCCGCTGGGCGCACGCACCCGCCCGCTGCATGTACACCCGCCGCTGGGCGCACGCACACGCCCGCAGCATGTACACCCTCCGCTGGGCGCACGCACACGCCCGCACCATGTAACCCGCCGCTGGGCGCACGCACACGCCCGCTGCATGTACACCCGCCGCTGGGCGCACGCACACGCCCGCACCAGGTACACCCACTGCTGGGCGCACGCACACGCCCGCACCATGTACACCCGCGGCTCGGCGCACGCACACGCCCGCACCATGTACACCCACCGCTGGGCGCACGAAGACACCCGCTGCATGTACACCCGCCGCTGGGCGCACACACACGCCCGCTGCATGTACACCCGCCGCTGGGCGCACACACACGCCCGCTCCATGTACACCCGCCGCTGGGCGCACGCACACGCCCGCTGCACGTACACCCTCCGCTGGGCGCATGCACACGCCCGCACCATGTAACCCGCCGCTGGGCGCACGCACACGCCCGCACCATGTAACCCGCCGCTGGGCGCACGCAGACACCCGCTGCATGTACACCCGCCGCTGGGCGCACGAAGACACCCGCTGCATGTACACCCGCCGCTGGGCGCACACACACGTCCGCTCCATGTACACCCGCCGCTGGGTGCACGCACACGCCCGCACCATGTACACCCACTGCTGGGCGCACGCACACGCCCGCTGCATGTACACCCGCCGCTGGGCGCACGCACACGCCAGCACCATGTACACCCGCCGCTGGGCGCACGCACACGCCCGCACCATGTACACCCACTGCTGGGCGCACGCACACGCCCGCACCATGTACACCCGCCGCTGGGCGCACGCACACGCCCGCTGCATGTACACCCTCCGCTGGGCGCATGCACACGCCCGCACCATGTACACCCACTGCTGCGCGCACGCACACGCACGCACCATGTACACCCGCGGCTCGGCGCACGCACACGCCCTCACCATGTACACCCACCGCTGGGCGCACGAAGACACCAGCTGCATGTACACCCGCCGCTGGGCGCACACACACGCCCGCTCCATGTACACCCGCCGCTGGGCGCACGCACACGCCCGCTCCATGTACACCCTCCGCTGGGCGCACGCAGACACCCGCTGCATGTACACCCGCCGCTGGGCGCACGCACACGCCCGCTGCATGTACACCCGCGGCTGGGCGCACGCACACCCCCGCTGCATGTACACCAGCCGCTGAGCGCAGGCACACGCCCGCACCATGTACACCCACCGCTGGGCGCACGCACACGCCCGCACTATGTACACCCACCGCTGGGCGCACGCACACGCCCGCACCATGTACACACGCGGCTGGGCGCACGCACACGCCCGCTCCATGTACACCCGCCGCTGGGCGCACGCACACGCCCGCTGCATGTACACCCACCGCTGGGCGCACGCACACGCCCGCACCATGTAACCCGCCGCTAGGCGCACGCACACGCCCGCTTCATGTACACCCTCCGCTGGGCGCACGCACACGCCCGCTGCATGTTCACCCGCCGCTGGGCGCACGCACACGCCCGCTCCATGTACACACTCTGCTGGGCGCACGCACACGCCCGCACCATGTAACCCGCCTCTTGGCGCATGCACACGCCCGCAGCATGTACACCCTCCGCTGAGCGCACGCACACGCCCGCTGCATGTACACCCGCCGCTGGGCGCACGCACACGCCCGCAGCATGTACACCCTCCGCTGGGCGCACGCACACGCCCGCTGCATGTACACCCTCCGCTGGGCGCACGCACACGCCCGCACCATGTAACCCTGCTCTTGGTGCATGCACACGCCCGCAGCATGTACACCCTCCGCTGGGCGCACGCACACGCCCGCACCATGTAACCCGCCTCTTGGTGCATGCACACGCCCGCAGCATGTACACCCTCCGCTGGGCGCACGCACACTCCCGCACCATGTGCACCCGCCGCTGGGTGCACGCACACGCCCGCAGCATGTACACCCGCCACTGGACACACGCACACTCCCACACCATGTACACCCACCGCTGGGCACACGCCCACTGCATGTACACCCGCCGCTGGGCGCACGCGCACGCCCGCAGCATGTACACCCGCCGCTGGGCGCACGCACACGCCCGCACCATGTAACCCGCCTCTTGGCGCATGCAGACGCCCGCACCATGTACACCCACCGCTGAGCGCACGCACACGCCCGCTGTATGTACACCCGCCGCTGGGTGCACGCACCCGCCCGCTGCATGTACACCCGCCGCTGGGCGCACGCACACGCCCGCAGCATGTACACCCTCCGCTGGGCGCACGCACACGCCCGCACCATGTAACCCGCCGCTGGGCGCACGCACACGCCCGCTGCATGTACACCCGCCGCTGGGCGCGCGCACACGCCCGCTGCATGTACACCCGCCGCTGGGCGCACGCACACGCCCGCACCAGGTACACCCACTGCTGGGCGCACGCACACGCCCGCACCATGTACACCCGCGGCTCGGCGCACGCACACGCCCGCACCATGTACACCCACCGCTGGGCGCACGAAGACACCCGCTGCATGTACACCCGCCGCTGGGCGCACACACACGCCCGCTCCATGTACACCCGCCGCTGGGCGCACGCACACGCCCGCTCGATGTACACCCGCAGCTGGGCGCACGCACACGCCCGCTGCACGTACACCCTCCGCTGGGCGCATGCACACGCCCGCACCATGTAACCCGCCGCTGGGCGCACGCACACGCCCGCACCATGTAACCCGCCGCTGGGCGCACGCAGACACCCGCTGCATGTACACCCGCCGCTGAGCGCACGAAGACACCCGCTGCATGTACACCCGCCGCTGGGCGCACACACACGCTCGCTCCATGTACACCCGCCGCTGGGTGCACGCACACGCCCGCACCATGTACACCCACTGCTGGGCGCACGCACACGCCCGCTGCATGTACACCCGCCGCTGGGCGCACGCACACGCCAGCACCATGTACACCCGCCGCTGGGCGCACGCACACGCCCGCACCATGTACACCCACTGCTGGGCGCACGCACACGCCCGCACCATGTACACCCGCCGCTGGGCGCACGCACACGCCCGCTGCATGTACACCTTCCGCTGGGCGCATGCACACGCCCGCACCATGTACACCCACCGCTGGGCGCACGCACACGCCCGCACCATGTACACCCGCGGCTCGGCGCACGCACACGCCCGCACCATGTACACCCACCGCTGGGCGCACGAAGACACCAGCTGCATGTACACCCACCGCTGGGCGCACACACACGCCCGCTCCATGTACACCCGCCGCTGGGCGCACGCACACGCCCGCTCCATGTACACCCGCCGCTGGGCGCACGCAGACACCCGCTGCATGTACACCCGCCGCTGGGCGCACGCACACGCCCGCACCATGTACACCCACTGCTGGGCGCACGCACACGCCCGCACCATGTACACCCTCCTCTGGGCGCACGTACACGACCGCACCATATACACCCGCCGCTAGGCGCACGCACACGCCCGCTGCATGTACACCCGCCGCTGGGCGCACGCACACCCCCGCTGCATGTACACCAGCCGCTGAGCGCAGGCACACGCCCGCACCATGTACACCCACCGCTGGGCGCACGCACACGCCCGCACTATATACACCCACCGCTGGGCGCAAGCACACGCCCGCACCATGTACACACGTGGCTGGGCGCACGCACACGCCCGCTCCATGTACACCCGCGGCTGGGCGCACGCAGACACCCGCTGCATGTACACCCGCCGCTGGGCGCACGCACACACCCGCACCATGTACACCCACTGCTGGGCGCACGCACACGTCCGTACCATGTAAACCCGCCGCTGGGCGAACGAACACCCCCGCTGCATGTACACCCGCCGCTGGGCGCACGCACACGCCCGCACCATGTACACCCGCCGCTGGGCGCACGCACACGACCGCTCCATGTACACCCTCCACTGGGCGCACGCACACGCCCGCACCATGTACACCCACCGCTGGGCGCACGCACACACCCGCTGCATGTACACCCGCCGCTGGGCGCACGCACACGCCAGCAGCATGTACACCCGCCGCTGGGCGCACACACACGCCCGCAGCATGTACACCCGCCGCTGGGCGCACGCACACGCCCGCACCATGTACACCTCCCACTGGGCGCACGAACACGCCCGCACCATGTAACCCGCCGCTGGGCGCACGCACACGCCCGCTGCATGTACACCCGCCGCTGGGCGCACGCACACGCCCGCTGCATGTACACCCACCGCTGGGCGCACGCACACGCCCGCACCATGTACACCCACCGCTGGGCGCACGCTCACGCCCGCACCATGTACACCCACTGCTGGGCGCACGCACACGCCCGCACAATGTACACCCGCGGCTCGGCGCACGCACACGCCCGCACCATGTACACCCACCGCTGGGCGCACGAAGACACCAGCTGCATGTACTCCCGCCGCTGGGCGCACACACACGCCCGCTCCATGTACACCCGCCGCTGGGCGCACGCACTCGCCCGCTCCATGTACACCCGCCCCTGGGCGCACGCAGACACCCGCTGCATGTACACCCGCCGCTGGGCGCACGCACACGCCCGCACCATGTACACCCACTGCTGGGCGCACGCACACGCCCGCACCATGTACACCCTCCGCTGGGCGCACGTACACGACCGCACTATATACACCCGCCGCTAGGCGCACGCACACCCCCGCTGCATGTACACCAGCCGATGAGCGCAGGCACACGCCCGCACCATGTACACCCACCGCTGGGCGCACGCACACGCCCGCACTATGTACACCCACCGCTGGGCGCACGCACACGCCCGCACCATGTAGACCCGCCGCTGGGCGCACGCACACGCCCGCTCCATGTACACCCGCCGCTGGGCGCACGCAGACACCCGCTGCATGTACACCCGCCGCTGGGCGCACGCACACACCCGCACCATGTACACCCACTGCTGGGCGCACGCACACGTCCGCACCATGTAAACCCGCCGCTGGGCGAACGAGCACCCCCGCTGCATGTACACCCGCCGCTGGGCGCACGCACGCGCCCGCACCATGTACACCCGCCGCTGGGCGCACGCACACGACCGCTCCATGTACACCCTCCACTGGGCGCAAGCACACGCCCGCACCATGTACACCCACCGCTGGGCGCACGCACACACCCGCTGCATGTACACCCTCCGCTGGGCGAACGCACACGCCCGCACCATGTACACCCACCGCTGGGCGCACGCAGACACCTGCTGCATGTACACCCGCCGCTGGGCGCACGGACACGCCCGCACCATGTACACCCGCGGCTCGGCGCACGCACACGCCCGCACCATGTACACCCACCGCTGGGCGCACGAAGACACCCGCTGCATGTACACCCGCCGCTGGGCGCACACACACGCCCGCTCCATGTACACCCGCCGCTGGGCGCACGCACACGCCCGCACCATGTACACCCACTGCTGGGCGTACGCACACGCCCGCTGCATGTACACCCGCCGCTGGGCGCACGCACACGCCAGCACCATGTATACCCGCCGCTGGGCGCATGCACACGCCCGCACCATGTACACCCACTGCTGGGCGCACGCACACGCCCGCACCATGTACACCCGCCGCTGGGCGCACGCACACGCCCGCTGCATGTACACCCTCCGCTGGGCGCATGCACACGCCCGCACCATGTACACCCACTGCTGGGCGCACGCACACGCCCGCACCATGTGCACCCGCGGCTCGGCGCACGCACACGCCCGCACCATGTACACCCACCGCTGGGCGCACGAAGACACCCGCTGCATGTACACCCGCCACTGGGCGCACACACACGCCCGCTCCATGTACACCCGCCGCTGGGCGCACGCACACGCCCGCTCCATGTACACCCGCCGCTGGGCGCACGCAGACACCCGCTGCATGTACACCCGCCGCTGGGCGCACGCACACGCCCGCACCATGTACACCCACTGCTGGGCGCACGCACACGCCCGCACCATGTACACCCTCCGCTGGGCGCACGTACACGACCGCACCATGTACACCCGCCGCTAGGCGCACGCACACGCCCGCTGCATGTACACCAGCCGCTGGGCGCACGCACACCCCCGCTGCATGTACACCAGCCGCTGAGCGCAGGCACACGCCCGCACCATGTACACCCACCGCTGGGCGCACGCACACGTCCGCACTATGTACACCCACTGCTGGGCGCACGCACACGCCCGCACCATCTACACCAGCCGCTGGGCGCACGCACACGCCCGCTCCATGTACACCCGCCGCTGGGCGAACGCACACACCCGCTGCATGTACACCCTCCGCTGGGCGCACGCACACGCCCGCACCATGTACACCCACCGCTGGGCGTACGCACACGTCCGCACCATGTAAACCCGCCGCTGGGCGAACGAACACCCCCGCTGCATGTACACCCGCCGCTGGGCGCACGCACACGCCCGCACCATGTACATCCGCCGCTGGGCGCACGCACACGACCGCTCCATGTACACCCTCCACTGGGCGCACGCACACGCCCGCACCATGTGCACCCACCGCTGGGCGCACGCACACACCCGCTGCATGTACACCCTCCGCTGGGCGCACGCACACGCCCGCACCATGTACACCCACCGCTGGGCGCACGCAGACACCCGCTGCATGTACACCCGCCGCTGGGCGCACACACACGCCAGCAGCATGTACACCCGCCGCTGGGCGCACACACACGCCCGCAGCATGTACACCCGCCGCTGGGCGCACGCACACGCCCGCACCATGTAACCCGCCGCTAGGCGCACGCACACGCCCGCTGCATGTACACCCGCCGCTGGGCGCACGCACACGCCCGCTGCATGTACACCCACCGCTGGGCGCACGCACACGCCCGCACCATGTAACCCGCCGCTGGGCGCACGCACACGCCGCTGCATGTACACCCTCCGCTGGGCGCATGCACACGCCCGCACCATGTACACCCACTGCTGGGCGCACGCACACGCCCGCACCATGTACACCCGCGGCTCGGCGCACGCACACGCCCGCACCATGTACACCCACCACTGGGCGCACAAAGACACCAGCTGCATGTACACCCGCCGCTGGGCGCACACACACGCCCGCTCCATGTACACCCGCCGCTGGGCGCACGCACACGCCCGCTCCATGTACACCCGCCGCTGGGCGCACGCAGACACCCGCTGCATGTACACCCGCCGCTGGGCGCACGCACACGCCCGCACCATGTACACCCACTGCTGGGCGCACGCACACGCCCGCACCATGTACACCCTCCGCTGGGCGCACGTACACGACCGCACCATATACACCCGCCGCTAGGCGCACGCACACGCCCGCTGCATGTACACCCGCCGCTGGGCGCACGCACACCCCCGCTGCATGTACACCAGCCGCTGAGCGCAGGCATACGCCCGCACCATGTACACCCACCGCTGGGCGCACGCACACGCCCGCACTATGTACACCCACCGCTGGGCGCACGCACACGCCCGCACCATGTACACACGCGGCTGGGCGCACGCACACGCCCGCTCCATGTACACCCGCCGCTGGGCGCACGCAGACACCCGCTGCATGTACACCCGCCGCTGGGCGCACGCACACACCCGCACCATGTACACCCACTACTGGGCGCACGCACACGTCCGTACCATGTAAACCCGCCGCTGGGCGAACGAACACCCCCGCTGCATGTACACCCGCCGCTGGGCGCACGCACACGCCCGCACCATGTACACCCGCCGCTGGGCGCACGCACACGACCGCTCCATGTACACCCTCCACTGGGCGCACGCACACGCCCGCACCATGTACACCCACCGCTGGGCGCACGCACACACCCGCTGCATGTACACCCTCCGCTGGGCGCACGCACACGCCCGCACCATGTACACCCTCCACTGGGCGCACGCACACGCCCGCACCATGTACACCCACCGCTGGGCGCACGCACACGCCCGCACCATGTACACCTCCCACTGGGCGCACGATCACGCCCGCACCATGTAACCCGCCGCTGGGCGCACGCACACGCCCGCACCATGTAACCCGCCGCTAGGCGCACGCACACGCCCGCTGCATGTACACCCGCCGCTGGGCGCACGCACACGCCCGCTGCATGTACACCCACCGCTGGGCGCACGCACACGCCCGCACCATGTAACCCGCCTCTTGGTGCATGCACACGCCCGCAGCATGTACACCCTCCGCTGGGCGCACGCACACGCCCGCACCATGTAACCCGCCTCTTGGTGCATGCACACGCCCGCAGCATGTACACCCTCCGCTGGGCGCACGCACACTCCCGCACCATGTACACCCGCCGCTGGGCGCACGCACATGCCCGCAGCATGTACAGCCGCCACTGGGCACACGCACACTCCCACACCATGTACACCCACCGCTGGGCACACGCCCACTGCATGAACACCCGCCGCTGGGCGCACGCTCACGCCCGCAGCATGTACACCCGCCGCTGGGCGCACGCACACGCCCGCACCATGTAACCCGCCTCTTGGCGCATGCAGACGCCCGCACCATGTACACCCACCGCTGAGCGCACGCACACGCCCGCTGTATGTACACCCGCCGCTGGGCGCACGCACCCGCCCGCTGCATGTACACCCGCCGCTGGGCGCACGCACACGCCCGCAGCATGTACACCCGCCGCTGGGCGCACGCACACGCCCGCACCAGGTACACCCACTGCTGGGCGCACGCACACGTCCGCTGCATGTACACGCACCGCTGCGCGCACGCACACGCCTGCACAATGTACACCCACTGCTGGGCGCACGCAGACACCCGCTGCATGTACACCCGCTGCTGGGCGCACGCACACGCCCGCACCAGGTACACCCACTGCTGGGCGCACGCACACGTCCACTGCATGTACACGCACCGCTGGGCGCACGCACACGCCCGCACCATGTACACCCACTGCTGGGCGCACGCACACGCCCGCTGCATGTACACCCTCCGCTGGGCGCATGCACACGCCCGCAGCATGTACACCCACTGCTGGGCGCACGCACACGCCCGCACCATGTACACCCACCGCTGGGCACACGCAAACACCCGCTGCATGTACACCCGCCGCTGGGCGCATGCACACGCCAGCAGCATGTACACCCACTGCTGGGCGCACGCACACGCCCGCACCATGTACACCCACCGCTGGGCGCACGCACACGCCCGCTCCATGTAACCCGCCGCTGGGCGCACGCACACGCCCGCAGCATGTACACCCACCGCTGGGCGCACGCAGACACCCGCAGCATGTAACCCGCCGCTGGGTGCACGCACAGGCCCGCACCATGTACACCCACTGCTGGGGGCACGCACACGCCCGCAGCATATAACCCGCCGCTGGGCGCACGCACACGCCCGCTGCATGTACACCCGCCGCTGGACGCACGGACACCCCCGCTGCATGTACACCAGCCGCTGGGCGCAGGCACACGCCCGCACCATGTACACCCACCGCTGGGCGCACGCACACGCCGGCACCATGTAACCCGCCGCTGGGCGCACGCAGACACCCGCTGCATGTACACCCGCTGCTGGGCACACGCCCATGCCCACATCATGTACACCCGCCGCCGGGCGCACGCACACGCCCGCTGCATGTACACGCACTGCTGGGCGCACGCACACGCCCGCACCATGTACACCCGCCGCTGGGCGCACACACACGCCCGCACCATGTACACCCACTGCTGGGCGCACGCACACGCCCGCTGCATGTACACCCACCGCTGGGCGCACGCACACGCCCGCACCATGTACACCCACTGCTGGGCGCACGCACACGCCCGCTGCATGTACACACACCGCTGGGCGCACGCACGCGCCCGTACCATGTAACCCGCCGCTGGGCGCACGCACACGCCCGCACCATGCACACCCACTGCTGGGCGCACGCACACGCCCGCTGCATGTACACGCACCGCTGGGCGTACGCACACGCCCGCACCATGTAACCCGCCGCTGGGCGCACGCACACGCCTGCACCATGTACACCCGCGGCTCGGCGCACGCACACGCCCGCAGCATGTACACACACCGCTGGGTGCACGCACACGCCCGCAGCATATAACCCGCCGCTGGGCGCACGCAGACGCCCGCTGCATGTACACCCGCCGCTAGACGCACGCACACCCCCGCTGCATGTACACCAGCCGCTGGGCGTAGGCACACGCCCGCACCATGTACACCCACCGCTGGGCGCACGCACACGCCCGCACCATGTAACCCGCCGCTGGGCGCACGCACACGCCCGCACCATGTAACCCGCCGCTGGGCGCACGCACACGCCCGCAGCATGTACACCCACCGCTGGGGGCACGCACACGCTCACAGCATGTAACCCGCCGCTAGGCGCACGCACACGCCCGCACCATGTACACCCACTGCTGGGTGCACGTACACGCCCGCTGCATGTACACGCACCGCTGGGCGCACGCACAAGCCCGCACCATGTAACCCGCCGCTGGGCGCACGCCCACGCCCGCAGCATGTACACCCGCCGCTGGGTGCACGCACACGCCCGCACCGTGTACACCCACCGCTGGGGGCACGCACACGCCCGCAGCGTGTACACCCTCCGCTGGGCGCACGCACACGCCCGCACCATGTACACCCGCTACTGGGCGCACGCACACGCCCGCACCATGTACACCCACCGCTGGGCGCACGCACACGCCCGCAGCATGTACACCCGCCGCTGGGTGCACGCACACGCCCGCACCATGTACACCCGCCGCTGGGGGCACGCAGACGCCCGCACCATGTACACCCGCCGCTGGGCGCACGCACACGCCCGCACCATGTAACCCGCCGCTGGGCGCACGCACACACCCGCACAATGTACACCCACCGCTGGGCGCACGCAGACACCCGCAGCGTGTACACCCTCCGCTGGGCGCACGCACACGCCCGCACCATGTACACCCGCCGCTGGGCGCACGCACACGCCCGCACCATGTACATCCACCGCTGGGCGCACGCACACGCCCGCTCCATGTACACCCGCCGCTGGGCGAACGCACACGCCCGCACCATGTAACCCACCGCTGGGCGCACGCACACGCTCGCAGCATGTAACCCGCCGCTCGGCGCACGGAGACACCGGCTGCATATACACCCGCCGCTGGGAGCACGCCCATGCCCACACCATGTACACCCGCCGCTGGGCGCACGCACACCCCCGCACCATGTACACCCGCCACTGGGCACACGCCCATGCCCACACCATGTACACCCGCCGCTGGGCGCACGCACACGCCCGCTGCATGTACACGCACTGCTGGGCGCACGCACACGCCCGCACCATGTACACCCGCCGCTGGGCGCACACACACGCCCGCACCATGTACACCCACTGCTGGGCGCACGCACACGCCCGCTGCATGTACACCCACCGCTGGGCGCACGCACACGCCCGCACCATGTACACCCACTGCTGGGTGCACGTACACGCCCGCTGCATGTACACGCACCGCTGGGCGCACGCACAAGCCCGCAGCATGTAACCCGCCGCTGGGCGCACGCCCACGCCCGCAGCATGTACACCCGCCGCTGGGTGCACGCACACGCCCGCACCGTGTACACCCACCGCTGGGGGCACGCACACGCCCGCAGCGTGTACACCCTCCGCTGGGCGCACGCACACGCCCGCACCATGTACACCCGCCACTGGGCGCACGCACACGCCCGCACCATGTGCACCCAACGCTGGGCGCACGCACACGCCCGCAGCATGTACACCCGCCGCTGGGTGCACGCACACGCCCGCACCATGTACACCCGCCGCTGGGGGCACGCAGACGCCCGCACCATGTACACCCGCCGCTGGGCGCACGCACACGCCCGCACCATGTAACCCGCCGCTGGGCGCACGCACACACCCGCACCATGTACACCCACCGCTGGGCGCACGCAGACACCCGCAGCGTGTACACCCTCCGCTGGGCGCACGCACACGCCCGCACCATGTACACACGCCGCTGGGCGCACGCACACGCCCGCACCATGTACATCCACCGCTGGGCGCACGCACACGCCCGCTCCATGTACACCCGCCGCTAGGCGCACGCACACGCCCGCACCATGTAACCCGCCGCTGGGCGCACGCACACGCCCGCACCATGTAACCCGCCGCTCGGCGCACGCAGACACCGGCTGGATGTACACCCGCCGCTGGGCGCACGCCCATGCCCACACCATGTACACCCGCCGCTGGGCGCACGCACACCCCCGCACCATGTACACCCGCCACTGGGCGCACGCACACGCCCGCACCATGTACACCCACCGCTGGGCGCACGCACACGCCCGCAGCATGTACACCCGCCGCTGGGTGCACGCACACGCCCGCACCATGTACACCCGCCGCTGGGGGCACGCAGACGCCCGCACCATGTACACCCGCCGCTGGGCGCACGCACACGCCCGCATCATGTAACCCGCCCCTGGACGCACGCACACACCCGCACCATGTACACCCACCGCTGGGCGCACGCAGACACCCGCAGCGTGTACACCCTCCGCTGGGCGCACGCACACGCCCGCACCATGTACACCCGCCGCTGGGCGCACGCACACGCCCGCTCCATGTACACCCGCCGCTGGGCGCACGCACACGCCCGCACCATGTAACCCGCCGCTGGGCGCACGCACACGCCCGCACCATGTAACCCGCCGCTCGGCGCACGCAGACACCCGCTGCATGTTCACCCGCCGCTGGGCGCACGCCCATGCCCACACCATGTACACCCGCCGCTGGGCGCACGCACACCCCCGCACCATGTACACCCGCCGCTGGGCGCACGCACACGCCCGCACCATGTACACCCGCCGCTGGGGGCACGCACACGCCCGCACCATGTACACCCGCCGCTGGGCGCACGCTCACGCCCGCACTCGCCGCTGGGCGCACGCACACGTCCGTAGCATGTACACCCGTCGCTGGGGGCACGCACACGCCCGCAGCATGTACACCCGCCGCTGGGCGCACGCACACGCCCGTAGCATGCACACCCGCCGCTGGGCGCACGCACACGCCCGCTGCATGTACACCCACCGCTGGGCGCACGCAGACACCCGCCGCGTGTACACCCTCCGCTGGGCGCACGCACACGCCCGCACCATGTACACCCGCCGCTGGGCGCACGCACACGCCCGCACCATGTACATCCACCGCTGGGCGCACGCACACGCCCGCTCCATGTACACCCGCCGCTGGGCGCACGCACACGCCCGCACCATGTAACCCGCCGCTGGGCGCACGCACACGCCCGCACCATGTAACCCGCCTCTCGGCGCACGCAGACACCGGCTGGATGTACACCCGCCGCTGGGCGCACGCCCATGCCCACACCATGTACACCCGCCGCTGGGCGCACGCACACCCCCGCACCATGTACACCCGCCACTGGGCGCACGCACACGCCCGCACCATGTACACCCACCGCTGGGCGCACGCACACGCCCGCAGCATGTACACCCGCCGCTGGGTGCACGCACACGCCCGCACCATGTACACCCGCCGCCGGGCGCACGCACACGCCCGCAGCATGTACACGCACTGCTGGGCGCACGCACACGCCCGCACCATGTACACCCGCCGCTGGGCGCACACACACGCCCGCACCATGTACACCCACTGCTGGGCGCACGCAGACACCCGCAGCGTGTACACCCTCCGCTGGGCGCACGCACACGCCCGCACCATGTACACCCGCCGCTGGGCGCACGCACACGCCCGCACCATGTACACCCACCGCTGGGCGCACGCACACGCCCGCTGCATGTACACGCACCGCTGGGCGTACGCACACGCCCGCACCATGTAACCCGCCGCTGGGCGCACGCACACGCCCGCACCATGTAACCCGCCGCTCGGCGCACGCAGACGCCCGCAGCATGTACACCCGCCGCTGGGTGCACGCCCATGCCCACACCATGTACACCCGCCGCTGGGCGCACGCACACCCCCGCACCATGTACACCCGCCGCTAGACGCACGCACACCCCCGCTGCATGTACACCCGCCGCTGGGCGTAGGCACACGCCCGCACCATGTACACCCACCGCTGGGCGCACGCACACGCCCGCACCATGTAACCCGCCGCTGGGCGCACGCACACGCCCGCACCATGTAACCCGCCGCTGGGGGCACGCACACGCCCGCAGCATGTACACCCGCCGCTGGGCGCACGCACACGCCCGTAGCATGCACACCCGCCGCTGGGCGCACGCACACGCCCGCTGCATGTACACCCGCCGCTGGGCGCACGCACACGCCCGCTCCATGTACACCCGCCGCTGGGCGCACGAACACGCCCGCACCATGTCCACCCTCCGCTGGGCGAACGAACACGCCCGCTGCATGTACACCCGCCGCAGGGTGCACGCACACGACCGCTGCATGTACACCCACCGCTGGGCACACGCACACGCCCGCAGCATGTACACCCTCCGCTGGGCGCACGCACACGCCCGCTGCATGTACGCCCTCCGCTGGGCGCACGCACAGGCCCGCACCATGTAACCCGCCGCTGGGCGCACGCACACGCCCGCTGCATGTACACGCACTGCTGGGCGCACGCCCACGCCCGCACCATGTACACCCACCGCTGGGCGCACGCACACGCCCGCACCATTTACACCCACTGCTGGGCGCATGCACACGCCCGCTGCATGTACACCCACCGCTGGGCGCACGCACACGCCCGCACAATGTACACCCACTGCTGGGCGCACGCAGACACCCGCTGCATGTACACCCGCCACTGGGTGCACACACACGCCCGCACCATGTAACCCGCCGCTGGGCGCACGCACACACCCGCAGCATGTACACCCACCGCTGGGGGCACGCACACCCCCGCTGTATGTACACCCGCCGCTGGGCGCACGCACACGCCCGCACCATGTACACCCACTGCTGGGCGCACGTACACGCCCGCTGCATGTACTCGCACCGCTGGGCGCAGGCACAAGCCCGCACCATGTAACCCGCCGCTGGGCGCATGCCCACGCCCGCACCATGTACACCCGCCCCTGGGCGCACGAACACGCCCGCAGCATGTACACCCGCCGCTGGGTGCACACACACGCCCGCTGCATGTACACCCGCCGCTGGGCGCACGCACACGCCCGCACCATGTACACCCGCCGCTGGAGGCACGCACACGCCCGCACCATGTACACCCGCCGCTGGAGGCACGCACACGCCCGCACCATGTACACCCGCCGCTGGGCGCACGCACACGCCCGCACACGCCGCTGGGCGCACGCACACGTCAGCAGCATGTACACCCGCCGCTGGGGGCACGCACACGCCCGCAGCATGTACACCCGCAGCTGGGCGCACGCACACGCCCGCTGCATGTACACCCGCCGCTGGGCGGACGCACACGCCCGTAGCATGTACACCCGCCGCTGGGTGCACGCACACGCCCGCACCATGTACACCCGCCGCTGGGGGCACGCAGACGCCCGCACCATGTACACCCGCCGCTGGGCGCACGCACGCGCCCGCACCATGTACGCCCGCCGCTGGGGGCACGCAGACGCCCGCACCATCTACACCCGCCGCTGGGCGCACGCACACACCCGCACCATGTAACCCGCCGCTGGGCGCACGCACACACCCGCACCATGTACACCCACCGCTGGGCGCACGCAGACACCCGCAGCGTGTACACCCTCCGGTGGGCGCACGCACACACCCGCACCATGTACATCCGCCGCTGGGCGCACGCACACGCCCGCACCATGTACACCCACCGCTGGGCGCACGCACACGCCCGCTCCATGTACACCCGCCGCTGGGCGCACGCACACGCCCGCACCATGTAACCCGCCGCTGGGCGCGCGCACACGCCCGCACCATGTAACCCGCCACTCGGCGCACGCAGACACCCGCTGCATGTACACCCGCCGCTGGGCGCACGCCCATGCCCACACCATGTACATCCGCCGCTGTGCGCACGCACACCCCCGCACCATGTACACCCGCCGCTGGGCGCACGCACACGCCCGCACCATGTACACCCGCCGCTGGGGGCACGCACACGCCCGCACCATGTACACCTGCCGCTGGGCCCACGCACACGCCCGCACCCGCCGCTGGGCGCACGCACACGTCCGCAGCATGTACACCCGCCGCTGGGGGCACGCACACGCCCGCAGCATGTACACCCGCCGCTGGGCGCACGCACACGCCCGCTGCATGTACACCCGCCGCTGGGCGCACGCACACGCCCGTAGCATGTACACCCGCCGCTGGGCGCACGCACACGCCCGCGGCATGTACACCCGCCGCTGGGCGCACGCACATGCCCGCTCCATGTACACCCGCCGCTGGGCGCACGAACACGCCCGCACCATGTCCACCCTCCGCTGCGCGAACGAACACCCCCGCTGCATGTACACCCGCCGCTGGGTGCACGCACACGACCGCTGCATGTACACCCACCGCTGGGCGCACGCACACGCCCGCAGCATGTACACCCTCCGCTGGGCGCACGCACACGCCCGCTGCATGTACACCCTCCGCTGGGCGCACGCACACGCCCGCACCATGTAACCCGCCGCTGGGCTCACGCACACGCCCGCTGCATGTACACGCACTGCTGGGCGCACGCCCACGCCCGCACCATGTACACCCACCGCTGGGCGCACGCACACGCCCGCACCATTTACACCCACTGCTGGGCACACGCACACGCCCGCTGCATGTACACCCACCGCTGGGCGCACGCACACGCCCGCACCATGTACACCCACTGCTGGGCGCACGCAGACACCCGCTGCATGTACACCCGCCACTGGGTGCACACACACGCCCGCACCATGTAACCCGCCGCTGGGCGCATGCACACGCCCGCAGAATGTACACCCACCGCTGGGGGCACGCACACCCCCGCTGCATGTACACCAGCCGCTGGGCGCACGCACACGCCCGCACCATGTACACCCACTGCTGGGCGCACGTACACGCCCGCTGCATGTACACGCACCGCTGGGCGCAGGCACAAGCCCGCACCATGTAACCCGCCGGTGAGCGCATGCCCACCCCCGCACCATGTACACCCGCCGCTGGGCGCACGAACACGCCCGCAGCATGTACACCCGCCGCTGGGTGCACACACACGCCCGCTGCATGTTCACCCGCCGCTGGGCGCACGCACACGCCCGCACCATGTACACCCGCCGCTGGGCGCACGCACACGCCCGCACCATGTGCACCCGCCGCTGCAGGCACGCACACGCCCGCACCATGTACACCCGCCGCTGGGCGCACGCACACGCCCGCACCCGCCGCTGGGCGCACGCACACGCCCGCTGCATGTACACCCACTGCTGGGCGCACGCACACGCCCGCAACATGTACACCCGCGGCTCGGCGCACGCACACGCCCGCACCATGTACACCCACCGCTGGGCGCACGAAGACACCCGCTGCATGTACACCCGCCGCTGGGCGCACACACACGCCCGCTCCATGTACACCCGCCGCTGGGCGCACGCACACGCCCGCACCATGTACACCCACTGCTGGGCGCACGCACACGCCCGCACCATGTAACCCTCCGCTGGGCGCACGCACACGCCCGCACCATGTAACCCGCCGCTGGGCGCACACCCACGCCCGCACCATGTACACCTCCCACTGGGCGCACGAACACGCCCGCACCATGTACACCCGCCGCTGGGCGCACGCACACGCCCGCACCATGTACACCCGCCGCTGGGCGCACGCACACGCCCGCTGCATGTACACCCTCCGCTGGGCGCATGCACACGCCCGCACCATGTACACCCACTGCTGGGCGCACGCACACGCCTGCACCATGTACACCCGCGGCTCGGCGCACGCACACGCCCGCACCATGTACACCCACCGCTGGGCGCACGAAGACACCCGCTGCATGTACACCCGCCGCTGGGCGCACACACACGCCCGCTCCATGTACACCCGCCGCTGGGCGCACGCACACGCCCGCTCCATGTACACCCGCCGCTGGGCGCACGCAGACACCCGCTGCATGTACACCCGCAGCTGGGCGCACACACACGCCCGCACCATGTACACCCTCCGCTGGGCGCACGTACACGACCGCACCATGTACACCCGCCGCTAGGCGCACGCACACGCCAGCTGCATGTACACCCGCCGCTGGGCGCACGCACACCCCCGCTGCATGTACACCAGCCGCTGAGCGCAGGCACACGCCCGCAGCATGTACACCCGCCGCTGGGTGCGCACACACGCCCGCAGCATGAACATCCGCCGCTGGGCGCACGCACACGCCCGCACCATGTACACCCACTGCTGGGCGCACGCACACGCCCGCTGCATGTACACACACCGCTGGGCGCACGCACACGCCCGCAGCATGTAACCCGCCGCTGGGTGCACGCACACGCCAGCACCATGTAACCCGCCGCTGGGCGCACACACACGCCCGCTCCATGTACGCCCGCCGCTGGGCGCACGCACACGCCCGCACCATGCAGCCCGCCGCTGGGCGCACGCACACGCCCGCACCATGTAACCCGCCGCTGGGCGCACGCAGACACCCGCTGCATGTACACCCGCCGCTGGGCGCACGCCCATGCCCACACCATGTACACCCGCCGCTGGGCGCACGCACACGCCCGCTGCATGTACACGCACTGCTGGGCGCACGCACACGCCCGCACCATGTACACCCGCCGCTGGGCGCTCACACACGCCCGCACCATGTACACCCACTGCTGGGCGCACGCACACTCCCGCTGCATGTACACCCACCGCTGGGCGCACGCACACGCCCGCACCATGTACACCCACTGCTGGGCGCACGCACACGCCCGCTGCATGTACACACACCGCTGGGCGCACGCACACGCCCGCAGCATGTAACCCGCCGCTGGGTGCACGCACACGCCCGCACCATGCACACCCACTGCTGGGCGCACGCACACGCCCGCTGTATGTACACGCACCGCTGGGCGCACGCACACGCCCGCACCATGTAACCCGCCGCTCCGCTGCATGTACACACACCGCTGGGCGCACGCACACGCCCGTAGCATGTACACCCGCCGCTGGGCGCACGCACACGCCCGCACCATGTACACCCTCCGCTGGGCGCACGTACACGACCGCACCATATACACGCACCGCTGGGCGCACGCACACGGCCGCACCATGTAACCCGCCGCTGGGCGCACGCACACGCCCGCACCATGTACACCCGCGGCTCGGCGCACGCACACGCCCGCAGCATGTACACCCACCGCTGGGGGCACGCACACGCCCGCACCATGTACACCCACTGCTGGGCGCACGCACACGCCCGCTGCATGTACACACACCGCTGGGCGCACGCACACGCCCGCAGCATGTAACCCGCCGCTGGGTGCACGCACACGCCAGCACCATGTAACCCGCCGCTGGGCGCACACACACGCCCGCTCCATGTACGCCCGCCGCTGGGCGCACGCACACGCCCGCACCATGCAGCCCGCCGCTGGGCGCACGCACACGCCCGCACCATGTAACCCGCCGCTGGGCGCACGCAGACACCCGCTGCATGTACACCCGCCGCTGGGCGCACGCCCATGCCCACACCATGTACACCCGCCGCTGGGCGCACGCACACGCCCGCTGCATGTACACGCACTGCTGGGCGCACGCACACGCCCGCACCATGTACACCCGCCGCTGGGCGCTCACACACGCCCGCACCATGTACACCCACTGCTGGGCGCACGCACACTCCCGCTGCATGTACACCCACCGCTGGGCGCACGCACACGCCCGCACCATGTACACCCACTGCTGGGCGCACGCACACGCCCGCTGCATGTACACACACCGCTGGGCGCACGCACACGCCCGCAGCATGTAACCCGCCGCTGGGTGCACGCACACGCCCGCACCATGCACACCCACTGCTGGGCGCACGCACACGCCCGCTGTATGTACACGCACCGCTGGGCGCACGCACACGCCCGCACCATGTAACCCGCCGCTCCGCTGCATGTACACACACCGCTGGGCGCACGCACACGCCCGTAGCATGTACACCCGCCGCTGGGCGCACGCACACGCCCGCACCATGTACACCCTCCGCTGGGCGCACGTACACGACCGCACCATATACACGCACCGCTGGGCGCACGCACACGGCCGCACCATGTAACCCGCCGCTGGGCGCACGCACACGCCCGCACCATGTACACCCGCGGCTCGGCGCACGCACACGCCCGCAGCATGTACACCCACCGCTGGGGGCACGCACACGCCCGCAGCATGTACACCCGCCGCTGGGCGCACGCAGACACCCGCTGCATGTACACCCTCCGCTGGGCGCACGCACACGCCCGCAGCATGTAACCCACCGCTGGGCGCACGCAGACACCCGCAGCATGTAACCCGCCGCAGGGCGCACGCACACGCCCGCACCATGTACACCCACCGCTGGGCGCACGCACACGCCCGCTCCATGTACATCCGCCGCTGGGCGCACGCACACGCCCGCACCATGTAACCCGCCGCTGGGCGCACGCAGACACCCGCTGCATGTACACCCGCCGCTGGGCGCATGCCCATGCCCACACCATGTAAACCCGCCGCTGGGTGCACGCACACGCCCGCACCATGTACGCCCGCCGCTGGGCGCACGCACACGCCCGCTGCATGTACACCCACCGCTGGGCGCACGCACACGCCCGCAGCATGTACACCCGCTGCTGGGTGCACGCACACGCCCGCTGCATGTACACCCGCCGCTGGGCGCACGCACACGCCCGCACCATGTACACCCTCCGCTGGGCGAACGCACACCCCTGCTGCATGTACACCCGCCGCTGGGTGCACGCCCATGCCCACACCATGTACACCCGCCGCTGGGCGCACGCACACGCCCGCACCATGTACACCCCCCGCTGGGGGCACGCACACGCCCGCAGCATGTACACCCTCCGCTGGGCGAACGCACACCCCCGCTGCATGTACACCCGCCGCTGGGCGCACGCCCATGCCCACACCATATACACCCTCCGCTGGGCGCACGCACACGCCCGCACCATGTACACCCGCCGCTGGGCGCACGCACACGCCAGCACCATGTAACCCGCCGCTGGGCGCACACACACGCCCGCACCATGTACACCCACTGCTGGGCGCACGCACACGCGCGCAGCATGTAACCCGCCGCTGGGTGCACGCACACGCCCGCACCATGCACACCCACTGCTGGGCGCACGCACACGCCCGCTGCATGTACACGCACCGCTGGGCGCACGCACACGCCCGCACCATGTAACCCGCCGCTCCGCTGCATGTACACACACCGCTGGGCGCACGCACACGCCCGCACCATGTAACCCGCCGCTGGGCGCACGCACACGCCCGCACCATGCACACCCACTGCTGGGCGCACGCACACGCCCGCTGCATGTACACGCACCGCTGGGCGCACGCACACGGCCGCACCATGTAACCCGCCGCTGGGCGCACGCACACGCCCGCACCATGTACACCCGCGGCTCGGCGCACGCACACGCCCGCAGCATGTACACCCACCGCTGGGGGCACGCACACGCCCGCAGCTTATAACCCGCCGCTGGGCGCACGCACACGCCCGCTGCATGTACACCCGCCGCTGGGCGCACGCACACCCCCGCTGCATGTACACCAGCCGCTGGGCGCAGGCACACGCCCGCACCATGTAACCCGCCGCTGGGCGCAGGCACACGCCCGCAGCATGTACACCCACCGCTGGGGGCACGCACACGCCCGCACCATGTACACCCTCCGCTGGGCGCACGCACACGCCCGCACCATGTAACCCGCCGCTGGGCGCACGCACACGCCCGCAGCATGTACACCCACCGCTGGGGGCACGCACACGCCCGCAGCATGTAACCCGCCGCTGGGCGCACGCACACGCCCGCTGCATGTACACCCGCCGCTGGGCGCACGCACACGCCCGCACCTTGTTCACCCGCCGCTGGGCGCACGCACACGCCCGCACCATGTACACCTGCCACTGGGCGCACGCACACGCCCGCAGCATGTACACCCGCCGCTGGGCGCACGCAGACACCCGCTGCATGTACACCCTCCGCTGGGCGCACGCACACGCCCGCTGCATGTACACCCGCCGCTGGGCGCACGCACACGCCCGCTGCATGTACACCCGCCGCTGGGCACACGCACACGCCCGCACCATGTACACCCGCCGCTGGGCACACGCACACGCCCGCACCCGCCGCTGGGCGCACGCACACGTCCGCAGCATGTACACCCGCCGCTGGGGGCACGCACACGCCCGCAGCATGTACACCCGCCGCTGGGCGCACGCACACGCCCGTAGCATGTACACCCGCCGCTGGGCGCACGCTCACGCCCGCTCCATGTACACCCGCCGCTGGGCGCACGAACACACCCGCACCATGTCCACCCTCCGCTGGGCGAACGAACACCCCCGCTGCATGTACACCCGCCGCTGGGCGCACGCACACGACCGCTGCATGTACACCCACCGCTGGGCGCACGCACACGCCCGCAGCATGTACACCCTCCGCTGGGCGCACGCACACGCCCGCACCATGTAACTCGCCGCTGGGCGCACGCACACGCCCGCTGCATGTACACGCACTGCTGGGCGCACGCCCACGCCCGCACCATGTACACCCACCGCTGGGCGCACGCACACGCCCGCACCATTTACACCCACTGCTGGGCGCACGCACACGCCCGCTGCATGTACACCCACCGCTGGGCGCACGCACACGCCCGCACCATGTACACCCACTGCTGGGCGCACGCAGACACCCGCTGCATGTACACCCGCCGCTGGGTGCACACACACGCCCGCACCATGTAACCCGCCGCTGGGCGCACGCACACGCCCGCAGCATGTACACCCGCCGCTGGGCGCACGCACACGCCCGCAGCATGTACACCCGCCGCTGGGCGCACGCACAGGCCCGCACCATGTACACCCACTGCTGGGCGCACGTACACGCCCGCTGCATGTACACGCACCGCTGGGCGCACGCACAAGCCCGCACCATGTAACCCGCCGCTGGGCGCATGCCCACGCCCGCACCATGTACACCCGCCGTTGGGCGCAGGAACACGCCCGCAGCATGTACACCCGCCGCTGGGTGCACACACACGCCCGCAGCATGAACATCCGCCGCTGGGCGCACGCACACACCCGCACCATGTACAGCCACCGCTGGGCGCACGAACACGCCCGCAGCATGTACACCCTCCGCTGGGCGCACGAACACGCCCGCACCATGTAACCCGCCGCTGGGCGCACGCACACGCCCGCAGCATGTACACCCACCGCTGGGGGCACGCACACGCCCGCAGCATGTACACCCGCCGCTGGGCGCACGCACACGCCCGCTGCATGTACACCCGCCGCTGGGCGCACGCACACGCCCGCACCATGTACACCCTCCGCTGGGCGCACGAACACGCCCGCACCATGTAACCCGCCGCTGGGCGCACGCACACCCCCGCAGCATGTACACCCACCGCTGGGGGCACGCAAACGCCCGCAGCATGTACACCCGCCGCTGGGCGCACGCAGACACCCGCAGCATGTACACCCTCCGCTGGGCGCACGCACATGCCCGCAGCATGTACACCCGCCGCTGGGCGCACGCACACGCCCGCACCATGTACACCCGCCGCTGGGCGCACGCACACGCCCGCACCATGTACACCCGCCGCTTGGCGCACGAACACGCCCGCAGCATGTACACCCAGCGCTGGGGGCACGCACACGCCCGCAGCATGTACACCCGCCGCTGGGCGCACGCAGACACCCGCTGCATGTACACCCTCCGCTGGGCGCACGCACACGCCCGCAGCATGTAACCCACCGCTGGGCGCACGCAGACACCCACAGCATGTAACCCGCCGCAGGGCGCACGCACACGCCCGCACCATGTACACCCGCCGCTGGGCGCACGCACACGCCCGCTCCATGTACATCCGCCGCTGGGCGCACGCACACGCCCGCACCATGTAACCCGCCGCTGGGCGCACGCAGACACCCCCTGCATGTACACCCGCCGCTGGGCGCATGCCCATGCCCACACCATGTAAACCCGCCGCTGGGTGCACGCACACGCCCGCACCATGTACGCCCGCCGCTGGGCGCACGCACACGCCCGCTGCATGTACACCCACCGCTGGGCGCACGCACACGCCCGCAGCATGTACACCCGCCGCTGGGTGCACGCACACGCCCGCACCATGTACACCCTCCGCTGGGCGAACGCACACCCCCGCTGCATGTACACCCGCCGCTGGGCGCACGCCCATGCCCACACCATGTACACCCGCCGCTGGGCGCACGCACACGCCCGCACCATGTACACCCGCCGCTGGGGGCACGCACACGCCGGCACCATGTACACCCACCGCTGGGGGCAAGCACACGCCCGCAGCATGTACACCCTCCGCTGGGCGAACGCACACCCCCGCTGCATGTACACCCGCCGCTGGGCGCACGCCCATGCCCACACCATGTACACCCGCCGCTGGGCGCACGCACACGCCCGCACCATGTACACCCTCCGCTGGGCGCACGCACACGCCCGCACCATGTACACCCGCCGCTGGGCGCACGCACACGCCCGCACCATGTAACCCGCCGCTGGGCGCACGCACACGCCCGCTCCATGTACGCCCGCCGCTGGGCGCACGCACACGCCCGCACCATGTAACCCGCCGCTGGGCGCACACACACGCCCGCACCATATAACCCGCCGCTGGGCGCACGCAGACACCCGCTGTATGTACACCCGCCGCTGGGCACACGCCCATGCCCACACCATGTACACCCGCCGCTGGGCGCACGCACACGCCCGCTGCATGTACACGCACTGCTGGGCGCACGCACACGCCCGCACCATGTACACCCGCCGCTGGGCGCACACACACGCCCGCACCATGTACACCCATTGCTGGGCGCACGCACACTCCCGCTGCATGTACACCCACCGCTGGGCGCACGCACACGCCCGCACCATGTAACCCGCCGCTGGGCGCACGCACACGCCCGCTGCATGTACACGCACTGCTGGGCGCACGCACACGCCCGCACCATGTACACCCACTGCTGGGCGCACGCACACGCCCGCTGCATGTACACACACCGCTGGGCGCACGCACACGCCCCCAGCATGTAACCCGCCGCAGGGCGCACGCACACGCCCGCACCATGCACACCCACTGCTGGGCGCACGCACACGCCCGCTGCATGTACACGCACCGCTGGGCGCACGCAGACACCCGCTGCATGTACACCCTCCGCTGGGCGCACGCACACGCCCGCAGCATGTAACCCACCGCTGGGCGCACGCAGACACCCACAGCATGTAACCCGCCGCAGGGCGCACGCACACGCCCGCACCATGTACACCCGCCGCTGGGCGCACGCACACGCCCGCTCCATGTACATCCGCCGCTGGGCGCACGCAGACACCCGCTGCATGTACAACCGCCGCTGGGCGCATGCCCATGCCCACACCATGTAAACCCGCCGCTGGGTGCACGCACACGCCCGCACCATGTACGCCCGCCGCTGGGCGCACGCACACGCCCGCTGCATGTACACCCACCGCTGGGCGCACGCACACGCCCGCAGCATGTACACCCGCCGCTGGGTGCACGCACACGCCCGCACCATGTACACCCTCCGCTGGGCGAACGCACACCCCTGCTGCATGTACACCCGCCGCTGGGCGCACGCCCATGCCCACACCATGTACACCCGCCGCTGGGCGCACGCACACGCCCGCACCATGTACACCCACCGCTGGGGGCACGCACACGCCGGCACCATGTACACCCACCGCTGGGGGCACGCACACGCCCGCAGCATGTACACCCTCCGCTGGGCGAACGCACACCCCCGCTGCATGTACACCCGCCGCTGGGCGCACGCCCATGCCCACACCATGTACACCCGCCGCTGGGCGCACGCATTCGCCCGCACCATGTACACCCTCCGCTGGGCGCACGCACCTGCCCGCACCATGTACACCCGCCGCTGGGCGCACGCACACGCCCGCACCATGTAACCCGCCGCTGGGCGCACGCACACGCCCGCTCCATGTACGCCCGCCGCTGGGCGCACGCACACGCCCGCACCATGTAACCCGCCGCTGGGCGCACGCACACGCCCGCACCATGTAACCCGCCGCTGGGCGCACGCAGACACCCGCTGCATGTACACCCGCCGCTGGGCACACGCCCATGCCCACACCATGTACACCCGCCGCTGGGCGCACGCACACGCCCGCTGCATGTACACGCACTGCTGGGCGCACGCACACGCCCGCACCATGTACACCCGCCGCTGGGCGCACACACACGCCCGCAGCATGTACACCCATTGCTGGGCGCACGCACACTCCCGCTGCATGTACACCCACCGCTGGGCGCACGCACACGCCCGCACCATGTAACCCGCCGCTGGGCGCACGCACACGCCCGCTGCATGTACACGCACTGCTGGGCGCACGCACACGCCCGCACCATGTATACCCACTGCTGGGCGCACGCACACGCCCGCTGCATGTACACACACCGCTGGGCGCACGCACACGCCCCCAGCATGTAACCCGCCGCTGGGCGCACGCACACGCCCGCACCATGCACACCCACTGCTGGGCGCACGCACACGCCCGCTGCATGTACACGCACCGCTGGGCGCACGCAGACGCCCGCACCATGTAACCCGCCGCTCCGCTGCATGTACACACACCGCTGGGCGCACGCACACGCCCGCACCATGTAACCCGCCGCTGGGCGCACGCACACGCCCGCACCATGCACACCCACTGCTGGGCGCACGCACACGCCCGCTGCATGTACACGCACCGCTGGGCGCACGCACACGCCCGCACCATGTAACCCGCCGCTGGGCGCACGCACACGCCCGCACCATGTACACCCGCGGCTCGTCGCACGCACACGCCCGCAGCATGTACACCCACCGCTGGGGGCACGCACACGCCCGCAGCATATAACCCGCCGCTGGGCGCACGCACACGCCCGCTGCATGTACACCCGCCGCTGGGCGCACGCACACCCCCGCTGCATGTACACCAGCCGCTGGGCGCAGGCACTCGCCCGCACCATGTAACCCGCCGCTGGGCGCAGGCACACGCCCGCAGCATGTACACCCACCGCTGGGGGCACGCACACGCCCGCACCATGTACACCCTCCGCTGGGCGCACGCACACGCCCGCACCATGTAACCCGCCGCTGGGCGCACGCACACGCCCGCAGCATGTACACCCACCGCTGGGGGCACACACACGCCCGCAGCATGTAACCTGCCGCTGGGCGCACGCACACGCCCGCTGCATGTACACCCGCCGCTGGGCGCACGCACACGCCCGCACCTTGTTCACCCGCCGCTGGGCGCACGCACATGCCCGCAGGATGTACACCCGCCGCTGGGCGCACGCACACGCCCGCACCATGTACACCTGCCACTGGGCGCATGCACATGCCCGCACCATGTACACCCGCCGCTGGGCGCATGCACACGCCCGCACCATGTACACCCGCCGCTGGGCGCACGCACACGCCCGCAGCATGTACACCCACCGCTGGGCGCACGCACATGCCCGCACCATGTACAGCCACTGCTGGGCGCACGCACATGCCCGCAGCATGTACACCCGCCGCTGGGGGCACGCACACGCCCGCACCATGTACACCCTCCCCTGGGCGCACGCACACGCCCGCACCATGTAACCCACCGCTGGGCGCACGCAAACGCCCGCACCATGTACACCCACCGCTGGGCGCACGCACACGCCCGCACATTGTACCGCTGCAGCTGCACATATATACAGCTAACACACAGACACCAGTCAAGATGCTGCACACAGATGTACACCTGAGAGCACACACACATACAAGTGATAAAACACACTCACACAGACAAGTTGGGAGAGGCAATATCTTTTACAGCACTATCTTCTGTTGTGAGAGAGACCAGCTACACAGAGCTCCCCTTCAGACCCTGAAGCACGAGAGCTTGTCTCTCTGACCACCAGGAGTTGGTCCAATAAAAGCTATTTCCTCCCCCACCTTGTCTGTCTGATCTCCTGGGACAAACACAGCCACACCACCACTGAGCATGGACACACACCAAACAGGATCCTGCACACTGGAGCACACAACACTGACGCTGCAGGCACATGGGGATCCCAGGGCAGCACACGCCAGGCCCACGTGAATATGGCCATGCACCCTCTGGCCAGCTCCTTTAAGGACTGCGGATGACACTAAACTGGGAGGAGTGGTAGATACGCTGGAGGGGAGGGATAGGATACAGAGGGACCTAGACAAATTGGAGGATTGGGCCAAAAGAAATCTGATGAGGTTCAATAAGGATAAGTGCAGGGTCCTGCACTTAGAACGGAAGAACCCAATGCACAGCTACAGACTAGGGACCGAATGGCTAGGCAGCAGTTCTGCGGAAAAGGACCTAGGGGTGACAGTGGACGAGAAGCTGGATATGAGCCAGCAGTGTGCCCTTGTAGCCAAGAAGGCCAATGGCATTTTGGGATGTATAAGTAGGGGCATAGCGAGCAGATCGAGGGACGTCATCGTCCCCCTCTATTCGACATTGGTGAGGCCTCATCTGGAGTACTGTGTCCAGTTTTGGGCCCCACACTACAAGAAGGATGTGGAGAAATTGGAGAGAGTCCAGTGAAGGGCAAAAAAATGATTAGGGGACTGGAACACATGACTTATGAGGAGAGGCTGAGGGAACTGGGATTGTTTAGCCTGCAGAAGAGAAGAATGAGGGGGGATTTGATAGCTGCTTTCAACTACCTGAAAGGGGGTTCCAAAGAGGATGGTCCTAGACTGTTCTCAATGGTAGCAGATGACAGAACGAGGAGTAATGGTCTCAAGTTGCAGTGGGGGAGGTTTAGATTGGATATTAGGAAAAACTTTTTCACTAAGAGGGTGGTGAAACACTGGAATGCGTTACCTAGGGAGGTGGTAGAATCTCCTTCCTTAGAGGTTTTTAAGGTCAGGCTTGACAAAGCCCTGGCTGGGATGATTTTACTGGGAATTGGTCCTGCTTCGAGCAGGGGGTTGGACTAGATGACCTTCAGGGGTCCCTTCCAACCCTGATATTCTATGATTCTATGATTCTATGACTCTGGTTCTTAGCAGGTCAGACTCTCTCAGCTAGAAGGCAAGTGCGGTACCCTTAGATGAATTCAGATTGTCAGCTGTTTGGAGCAGGGGCCGTCTCTTGGCTCTGTGTTTGTACAGCACCTAGCACCATGGGACCCTGCTTCCTGGATGGAGTTCTTAGCTGCTACCACAATACAAATAATAATACCCTAAGCTGGCTTCCCACACCTTTTGTTAACGACTGCACCCAATACCTTGCTACCCCAGGTGCTCTAAATAGAAATTAAATAGCTCTCTGGATTTATTATGATAAAGCCTAGCTTACATACCACTTTTCATCAGTAGGAGTACAAAGGCAGTCAGTCTCACTGTGGAGATGTCAGTATCCTCTATGGGGAAACTGAGTCACAGAGCTGGAAAGTGATTTGCCCAAGATTATGGGAAGAGCTTGGAATAGAACCCTGGGCTACTGCATACCAGTCCAGTGCTCCATCCCCTAGGAGTCAAGTATCCAGATCTTTGCTGTGAGGATGCAGTTCTCTGAGTGCTACCCAGCTTGTTCCTGGCAGAGGTTCGGGTGAGGGTAGTTCTTGACACAGGGTTGTCCAGGATGCCGGGATATGCTACAAGTCTGATCCAAATGGGAAGGATTTGAAAAGCAGCCACCTTTAGTTCAGCCCAAGGTCCCCGGTGAGACAAGAGTCGCCGAGCCCACCCGCGCTGGCCTCCGTGCTCACTTCCAAGCAATGAATTCATCAGGCTGGAGGCCTGGGAAAGTTTAGACAGAAACTCACCCGACAATCATTCACAAAGTTTGACATTAAAAAGTGCTGACAGCAGCGAGGGGGAAAGGAATGGAAGAAGGGCCACTTTCATCTTGTGATAGCCTCCTCCTGGCCCCAGGTCACCGCTGTCTCCTCGTCCTCCCCCCCACCTTCCCAACACCACCTCCCTTCACCCCACTGCTCCTAGCCTCCCTCCCGCGCTCTCGGCATTTTATTAAATAGGGTCACAGCCCACATTCAGGTCCCTCCCACCTCCCAGCCGAAATGAAAACACTCATCCCTTTGCTCTTACCCTTGGCGCGAGGCACACGGCCCTCTCTCCTGCCGCAGCCTTGAACTTTCCCTGCGAAACATCAAGGCAAAGGCTGCTTCTCCCCTCTCATCCCCCACCCTTTTCCCTCCATTAATTATCTTCTTCTGTTGAAAGAAAAGTAAAAATTGGAGCCTTCCTTGGGCAATTTATGACGTCGGGAGACTGAGCGATCATTTATTGCTTGATCCAATTTTATTTTATGCGTTCTTTACAAACACACACACAAAGGTATGGGGAAGGGGAAGAGACACTAACCTGAATTGATCTGCCACATACCTGCCTGCTGGAGGTAAAGATTGGATGTAATTTACAGGGCAGGAGGGGGGCATTTAGCAGAGTTAATATTTGAAAGCTGGACTTTGAAGGTGGGAGGGGAAAAAAGCCCCAATAATTAAAACTGATGGGTCAATTTCAGAGGAAGAGTGTGATGGTAATGAAAATGCGCATGGGTGCCAGCAACAGTGGGGTGGTCTGCCCAAGAAGGTTAGACACCCACTAGGAAAACAGCCCTGAATTAAACATCAAAGTAGCTAATGAGAGCGTGTATCTATTTACAGGCTCATGGAGCCACTCACCGAAGTAGCAAGACACCAGGTGAGCCCTACTCAAAGCAAACCGGATAGGCCCAGCAGGGGGCACCCTTGCCACACCTGTATAAGTGTTGTACCAGAACTTCCCTCAGGGTAGCCACCCTGTGTACCCTCGCCCCACCCAGAAACATGCCTCTTGGGCTAGTGAAGTTGCCAACAGATTCCCCAGCCATCCCCTTTGAGCCCTGTGCACTTGATGGTCATGGAAAGAGTTTCCTGCACCCTCTTTCTAGTGCATTCATGTAAGTGCAGGCATGATGTAGCCCTACATATGAATGAATGAATCACTTCACACAACACTGAAATCCAGCTACCTCTGGGGTGGAAGGAAGCAGCTGCAGAAATACTGCATAACAGTTTGAGACAGGAAGTGAAAACACAAATAGAAACGCACACCCAGATGCTGGTGCACATGCACGTACTAGATAAATGTCCTCTTATGAAAACTACAATGAAAGCTTTTTTCCAATTTCTCATCAATTCTTCTTGAACTTGAACTTCAGATTCTTAGTCTCAGGCCCACAGGTGAAGTCTGAGCAATGAGTTATCAGATATATTTTTTTGCAGTGTGTACATCCAGCAAAAAGTTAATTATGTGATATGGGTTCATTAGAATGCCATGTGCCTGTACTAAACACTGCCACTGTTGCAACTAATGTTCCAGCATGCACCTGTGTCCAATTAGCTTGGAGTGCGAGCTTGGGGGAAGAGCGGCTTGAGGGCTGCTGTTAAAAATTTTGCTGGCTTCTCAAATGATTTCATTGCTGTTTTGATGCCTGGCTCACTGGAATCTCTTTATTGCACTGGGTAAACGGGAGACCCCACAAAGTGGCTGCTTCATGAGTTTGCAGTACACTAACGCATAGGGCGAGACAGCAAGCAGAACGCATAGCTTTGCTATCTTGGAAAAAAGGGCTTCCATCCAGATCCACAGGGGAACTTCAGCTCCTAACTTCCACTGAAATCCCTAGAAGTCAGCACCAAAACACCTGGGAGGATCTAGGCCTTAGTCATTTTAAATAGACCCCGTCAACTTGGAAAATCACATTGGCCCGATCATTTTGTACCTATTATAGCTACAAGTAACACCCAAGATCACTCTAAAAGAAAGAAGTTGAGTGTATCTATCTGCCTATCTATCCAAGTACTTATCTGGCCCTCATCACCACACCATCTGAGGGCCTCACAATCATTAACAGATTGTATCCTGGGTATACACACACACACACACACACACACACGAGGTAGGGAAATATTATCCCCTTTTTACAGCTTGGGGTCCAAGGCCTGCGATAGATCAAGTGAGGTACCTAAGGTTCCCCAGCAGGACAGTAGCAATAAACCCATGTCTCTTGAATCCACATCCAGTGTCCTACCCAGTGGCCAACCTTTCCACCCCAGGGAGCCCTCCAATTGACTTCAATGGGCTTTAGATCGGGCCCTGAGTTTCTTTCATCTGTGTAGAGTCAATTTCACGGTTTCTCATGTACAGTTAGTTACCTGTACATTGCAAAAGCCCTTAGAAACATCAAGAAGAGTACAGGAAAAAACCTTAAAACTTTTTTAAAGGATTTTTTGACACAGTACATTGGGAGATAAAGTTTAAAAGGGATCTCTGTGACAAACGGGAATTCCTTTCCATTTGTCACTTTAAAAATAGATCAGGGTGACATCGTCCCTTTAAACTTTTGAATTGTTGCAAAAGCGGGTGAGGCATTGACCATGCCTATTAGCCTATGATAGCAGATTCTGCTGCAAAAAAAAAAAAAAAAGTGATTTATACACGGATGCAGAACTACTGTGCAATTCGTAAGGATAAGTGTTATTTTTTCTTATTGTTTTAACTGTAGACTTCAGCTTACTCACAGATCTTACACCAGTATACAGCAGTGCTGTTAAACAGGTGAGGAAAATAGGGTTTTTCCTTATTGATTTAGGGATGGTTTCATTTATAAGCAAAAGGGCATCTGTCAGTACAGACTGACCAAAGGTCCAGCAGTTAAGCATGCGAATAGTCCAACTGATTTCAAGCAAGCATATGCTTAGATGCTTTACAGAATCAGGGCCTCAAGTCTCAACCTCATGGTACATTGACTGTTTACATTTCAGTGTAACAGATATGAGTGATCACATGAATGCAAAGGAGTTATACTCATTATTAAATAGGAAAAGGTGTCTATTTCTAGCTATTTCTATTCCAATAATATTAATAATACATTTATAAAAACAAAACAACATTAACCTTCACTCTTCTAAGCTTTCCACAAAGCCCCATCTACACTGTTTTGTTTAAATCCTACACTCTTCACAGCAGACTATCCTAATTTGGGTCTGGTACAACAGGTAGCTCTTTGTAGAATAGTAATAATCTATCAGGAAAAAGAAATCACGGCAGGCAGTGAAGCTGCAGAACTATTTCTGCCTGGAAAGAACAGCAGTGAAGCTCGGGAAAAGTTTCTACATTTGTTCAGATAAAGTGGGTGTGAGAATTTCATTAGGATCTGCAACCCCCCAGCACCCACAGAAGTCCCAAATGCATCAGCGTGAGGGCCTGGGGTATTAAGAGGTACATCCAGTAGCATTTGAAGTATCAGACGCTTATGAGAGTAAAACTGAACTGAGGTTTGAAATTTCATAGAATCATAGAATCATAGAATATCAGGGTTGGAAGGGACCCCAGAAGGTCATCTAGTCCAACCCCCTGCTCAAAGCAGGACCAATTCCCAGTAAAATCATCCCAGCCAGGGCTTTGTCAAGCCTGACCTTAAAAACCTCTAAGGAAGGAGATTCTACCACCTCCCTAGGTAACGCATTCCAGTGTTTCACCACCCTCTTAGTGAAAAAGTTTTTCCTAGTATCCAATCTAAACCTCCCCCACTGCAACTTGAGACCATTACTCCTCGTTCTGTCATCTGCTACCATTGAGAACAGTCTAGAGCCATCCTCTTTGGAACCCCCTTTCAGGTAGTTGAAAGCAGCTATCAAATCCCCCCTCATTCTTCTCTTCTGCAGGCTAAACAATCCCAGCTCCCTCAGCCTCTCCTCATAACTCAATTTAATTTACTTTGCACCAGGTCAGAAAAATATGGCAGCATGATCTAACAGTCAGGGCAGAAGACTGGGAGTCAGAGGTCAGGATTCTATTTCCCACGCTGCATTGACTCGCAGCCTGGCCTTGGCCAAACCACTTAAAGTCACTCTGGGCCTCAGCTGCTCCCTCTCTAAAATGGGGATGATGCTACCCACCTCTGCAAAAGGCTTAGAGGAGAGGCATTATATAAGGGGATCCCTTATGCCCACTGGGTCTAACGCTAGGTGTGAAATATCAATATTTTGCTGCTGAGTTACTTCCTGAGCCAAAAAGAAAAGGAGGACTTGTGGCACCTTAGAGACTAACTAATTTATTTGAGCATAAGCTTTCGTGAGCTACAGCTCACTTCATCGAATGCAACTGAGCCAGTATCACCAACTCTCATGATTTTTATCACAAATCTGGATATCTTGGGTGTTACTTAAAGTGCCAGATCCTAGAATCATGAGATTAGAGGGGAGAATCTCCGCTTTCATTTAATTTAAAAAAAAAACGTTTCTAATCCTTGTGTTTGCAGAGAATATCTCGATTGCAAAACATGACTGCAGTCCACGCTAATGGCTATGCCACCAGACAGCAGATAAAAACAACCCCACATTTCGTATTGGTGGTTTTGAGATCTTGTGATGTTTTTAAACTAATCTTATAATTGTGGGGAGCTTTGCTTATGATTTCTGAACATCCCTTGGGGTTAGCCATGCTGGTTTAGCTTGTAAAATGAAACTAGCTTGGTCAATTTCACTTCCTGGTTCCCTCAGCCTAATATGATTTCTACTAAATGCATCCGATGAAGTGAGCTGTAGCTCACGAAAGCTTATGCTCAAATAAATTTGTTAGTCTCTAAGGTGCCACAAGTACTCCTTTTCTTTTTGCGAATACAGACTAACTCGGCTGCTACTCTGAAACCTGTCACGATTTCTATTGTGTTTGGAATGACAATGAGAACAAGGCGGAGGACAGACGTCCCATTTTGTGAACGATTTTGAAATCTGGCTTCCTTCCAAACCGGAATGAAAACTGAAAATTTAAAAACTCTCTGTGAAAGAAAACTGCTTCCGGTTGATCAAAGCATTTCATTGCAATTTTGACTTTTTTTTACACTTTGTGTTATATGAGAAAATACAAACTAAACCCAATGAAAAGTCATTTCGAAAGGAAAAATCAAAACTTTTGGTTCCAAAAATGTCAAAATGAGCCATTTTGCCACTTTCAGAACATTTTTCCAATTTTCTTCACAACGAAAAATCAGAAAAATCAACCTGATTTCAGAGTGTTTCAGCTTTGATGGAACCACATAAATCTGATGGAATATGGTTCCCCCGAAATTTCTACAACCAACTCAAGAAACAACACAGCGCTGCTGTGCTCGGGGTAATGGTGAATGTGGTGGTGCCAATTCTTGTGATTTTACTGGGAGTTGCACAGTTTAGGTTGCTGTTTTTTTCTGACAGCCCCCAGCTACTGGAATCTGGTTATTAGCTGAGAATCTCAGCTTTCATTTTTTTTAAAAATAAGAAGTTCCTGGTTGCAAAGAAAAACTCAAAAGTGTGGCCCCCCTAAAGTCTCTAATGTTAGAAGGCAAATAAAATTAACCTTAAATATATGACAGTACTTTTACATGATCATGACTTTTAGCACGGGATCCATGATTTGTGAACATTTGGGGTTGGCCATACTAGGAAGGGGAAAGGGGGGGTGGGATTAGATGCAAAATAGTTTTCATTGACATTTTTAAAGAAAGATCATGAAAACCCATTTCTCGCCAGAATATGTTTTCCAAAAATATATAGATGTATTTAACTTCTTTAAAGCAAAGACCTAAATTTGAGCCTTAAACTCCTTTCTACTATCTTTTTAATAGTGGCCTGGAGGAAGTATTGCTAATAAATTAATAAGAATTGTGACCAGTGATATTTTTAGTATTTATTCATGTTCTCAGGAAAACACTTAGGCAAGAACTTAATTTTAACCTACTTGCTTAAGTCTGCTTGATTTCAGTGGGACTAAAGCATGGGCTTAAAGTTAAAACCCTGTTTAAGTGCTTTGCTGAATCACTTTTGGAAAGGACAGACGGTCAGCCTGCAAAATTTACCAATGCCACAAAATTGTTTGATTTAGTCATTAATCCTAATGCACCAGGGCAACAAAGCAGCAGATGAGAATCATCTTGGATGGGGTAAGGCAAGGTACATTTTGGCAAAAAGAATCTAAGCTATTTCTATACAGATTGGCTCTGAACCTGTGCAGTCCTCAGAGGAAGAATGATGTAGGAGTCTCCTTGGTTAACAAAATGAACATGCCACCAAAATGTCCAAACCACAGTTTAAAATGAAAATCAACGGATTGTTTGGATGCATTTAGCATAGAAACCGGAAACAATACAAGAAATATTAGCGGCCTGATCACTTGATCCAACACTGGGCAAAACTCCCACTGATATTCTTCTTCTTCCCCTTTCACAGAGGAGGAAACTGGGGCAGAGCAGGGATGCTGTGACTTACTAACGGTCACAGTGAGTGAGAGCCATAAAGAGAACTCAGGAGTCCTACACCAAAAAGACCTGGGACAAAAGTCTCTGATCTGTAGGTGCCATTATGTCTCTCACTTACTACTTTGTCAGATCACACCCTGTGCTGTTCACTCATCTAAATTTCAGCTTTGTAGTTTGCATCATTTTCAGGTTGCATGTACATAAAGCCTCAACTCATCCACATTAGGTTACCATCCCGTCAGGTTATACACTGGAGAGGGGGCTAGGAGAGCAGGCAGGCCATGCAGGGGAGGTGCCTTCACTTGCTATAAAGTACAATTCCATGGAGGTTTGTGAAGAACAATTCCCATCCTCACCTAGACCCTTGAAATTAGGATCATATGTGCTGATCTGTTGTCATTTTAATGCCTTCATTCAAATAGTGAAAGCCTGCTCCAATCTCTAGCTCCAAAACCCTCCAGAAATGGTAACTATATTTTGCAAAATATTTTGCATTTTTTCTGTTGATGTGTGTGTAAAAAAAATAAACCAAATTTTTGGGAGGTTTGGAGGTTTTCTCTCTTTATCCCCCATCTCCCGCCCCCTCCCCCCTTTGCTGGCAAGGTAGAAGAGCCACAAAAAGTCATTCAAAAGTGCGGGGTGGGGGGGAGGAGGAATGCCTTTCCATGCAAGACTGAAGGAGCTTATCAAAAAGATCAAGAGGTGATTTGATGACAGTGTTTATGTACCTTCACAGGGAGAAAATACCAGATATTCTTTAACCTAGTAGAGAGGGGCATAACAAGAACGGCTGGAAGCTGAAGCCAGACAAATTCAAGTCAGAAATGAGGCACACGTTTTCAGCGGTGAGGGTGATTAACCACTGAAACAAATTACCAAGGAAAGTGGTAAATGCTCTCTCTCTCTCTCTTGCTGTCTTCAGACCCAGACTGGAGCCTTTCCAGGAGAGACGCTTTAGTCAAACACAAATTAAAGGGCTCATCACAAAGGTAAGTGGGTAAAATTCTCTGCTCTGTGATATACAGGAGCTCAGACTAGAGGATCTAATGTGCCCTTAAAATGTATGAAGGGAAAAACCAGAGACCCCTGGAAAGAAAAAAAATTGGGTTCCCCCTCAGACAAAACAATAGAAAAGCTAGGGAACAAAACCTATTTTTAAAGCCATTTTTATCTGGAAAAAAGTTTTGGATTAAAAATGTCTAGCAGCATTCTGAAATGGGCAGCAGGCTCAAGAATTGGGCCTGTGACTCTAGAGAGGGGCTCCCTGGTCACCCACGGCCAGTTAAGTTGCACCCACCCCCAGAGCACAGAACGAGCTGCTCAGAACTCTCTGGTGAATCCTGTGGATTTCCAGCAGAACAGCTTTCCACACTCATGTTCTCTGCTGGTTTCAAGCAGGGACCTTCACTGGCTTGGAAGAACTGGTGCCATTTAGATAGCCCACTCCCAGGGTTTCCTCATGCCTTCCAATGGGGCCCGTCATTAGGATCTGTGAAGGGTTGGAGGAGAAAACATTATTTTCTTTTTACAGAGCCAATTTGATCACTCGCCTGTGATAACCGCTCTCCTCTTCTGACACCGAAATTCATTTCCTAGGTACATAGCACACAATAGGTTTCCAGTGCAAACAAAATTAAAAAATTAAAAAAACCCAAGCCCACCACCGAACAACACAGAAGAGTTAAAAATAGCCACGCTGTGGAGCAGGACGTCAGAGCAGACACAGCACAAGCAGGGGGCCATGGGAGACGGGAAGGAGTTTTGGAGGTGATGCAGCAGGAGCAGGCAAGAGCACAGGGGAGGGAGATCGGAGTGGTAAGTGGCGGAGGAGGGGGCAGGGGGAGGGTTTGGATGTGGTGATAATGGAATGCAAAGAAGACTGGAGGATAAGGGTGACCTGTGTGGCCATGGGGTAGCGGAAGAGACACAGGGGGTGGAAGGTGTAGTAGAAAGAAAGCTTAAGATCTAAGTCCGTGTATCAAAGGCCTGGTATGAGGCCTGAGCTAAAGTAGTGGGCAGGCTTTGCTAATTTAAAGCAAAGTTAGCAAAGTCAGGTTGTGAGCAAACCTCAGGCTCTGCCTGCTTGCGGGCTCACAGAACCCGGCAAGCACAGGGCTGGTATTGCAGAAACACACACTCCTAAGACGTGCTCGGCAAACCCATCCCAATATCAAGTGGTACCAAAACATCCCCATATCAAAAATGGTACAAAACCAGGATAATGAGAACACACTGACCCCTCCTAAAAGATAAGGTCAGGATGACAGTATGTAATAAAAATGTTTTAATCAAACCAACATGTATAATGCGATGGGTGAAAACTAGTCATGTCAGAGGGGCAGTACTAACTTGTTTGTATTAGGGTATAAAGATGTATCTCAGAGGGAGTCTCTTTGTCCGGTCTAGGGAGGAATGGAAAGTCCCACCGTTCACTGAGCTGGTCCACTGTTACATGCATACATGTATTAGCGGTCCCGTAGAGTCTGCAGGATAGTAGTACCGTGCTTCATCAACAACAAACCTGGCTGGATACCTTCATCCCTTAATGGATCTTGTGGTCATTGGGCAGTTTGATTGAGGTCTGCCGTGCCAGCTGTCTGCGTGGGGCTGGGGCGGCACACAGAGGGAACACACACACAGCCAAACATCTATCAACATCTAACCACAGAAGGAGTGATACACGGCCAGTGGGTAGCAGAAGGCTGGTTGGGGGTGTACAGCAGGTGTGACAGATATCATGGTGTCACTTGCCCCACCACCCAAGCTGTGTATTGCAGTGGGCTTGGTCTCTGCACTGCCGTGGGTTTCTGTCCTTGGAAGTCCCCCATCAGGGGGTTATTCTTAGGTCCTGTGCTGGATGGGAGGAAAGCTGCCAATTCCCAGTCCCTGCCAGGAAAGTCCCTCCCGACTAGTTTATCAGAAACCAATGCTTCAAAGAGCGATCAGCAAAGCTTCCGTACGTTTGACATTTCACACAACGTATCCATTTGGCAGAGCCAGGATAAATGACACAGCGTGAAATATACTCCACCGCATCAAACCCTATAAATCAGCGAGATTCCTGGTTTCTAAATGTCATGTGTGGAATATGAACTCCTTGGGAACATCTGAATCAGGCCAGAGGGCCCCTCCCTCCAGCACACTCCCCCGCTTTGAACAGGGGGCTCCTCGGCTCCCCTTTGGAGCCAACGTGTCCCCATCAATTCTTGTGTGGGCCACTGCCGACTGTTGGCCCAACATGGCAGCACGTCCACATAGAGCTGCTCACAACCTGCACGGGATGTAGCCGTATGGAAAGAAATCTGCACCCAGAGGACACAGCTGGAGGACTCTGGCCGTGATGGACCAATGGGCCGATCTGGAATGGCAACACCTATGTGTCAGTATAGGTACACACACACAGGCCAGAGAGAATGGAGTCTGCATCCCTAGCGCTGCTCATGTGGATCCGCTGGAGGGCATGGATCCGCAGATGGACGGGGAGGGCAGAGGGGCTCTGCTCAGCAGGAGGAAGAGCCTACAGAATTGCTCTTTCCTCTTGAGATCTCCTGATGGGTAGGAGTGGGAGCTAGGCTGGGCTGGGCTAGTTACACAGTACTTTGGGGCTATGTGGGCGCTGAGCACTACTGATCAGGCATCCCAGAGCGCGGTGTGGGCAGCAAGCAGGAGTCACTGGCCGGAAAGCAGGTGCAGGCAGGTGTCATTGACGTGCTGAGGGTACAAGAGAGAAAGTGACTAAGGGGGAAGTGTCAGACACAGCAGCCTCCTATCTCCATGTCCTGTCCCCTACACTGGGCTCTCTGATCTCACTCATTCCTGTGTCACTCTGCTGGCTTCAGCAGAGTCACTCTGGATTTATACCAAAATCCAAACCAGATCCACTATCTTACTCCCACCTCCGGCCTCCTGCGACCAGCTTCCTTGCTACAGGTTCCATTCCTGTCTCAGCAGAGCTCACTCACCGAATGCCAAGCACCTCTCCTGCCTGCCGTGCAGCGAACACTGCCTTTTGCTGGCCCTGATTCAGGCCAGAGGAATGCTCCCCAGCTCTGACCTGGGCGTGTTCTTATGGTGAGCATCCTGGGGCCGGGAAGTTGATCTGCTCTAACTTGTCCCTGCAAAGCCGGGCTGGGACTCTCAGGAGAAGAGACATTCCCAGGAGATCTCTATCGCTTCCTCGTGTCTCGCTGGACTCGAAGAGAGCAGGAATGCAGCGGCCTCTGTTGTGGCCTTTGATGCTGCTGGTGCAGCCAGCTCCTGGAGATGTCAAAATTCACAAAGAAAGAGAGACAGCAACAAAAGTACCTTGCAGAGCTCCAGGTCATTTGGGGTTTGTGCTTGAGGCAGAGCGGGGACTAAATCTTAGCTGGCTTCCCCCACATACATGGAGAGGTGGTGACACAGCCTGATCCTGCCCATATACCACCTCCATCCCCCAAGAGCCGCTAGCAAATGCCCCTCCTTGTGGTCTCCTGCTGGGGCACGAGCCAACTCAGGTGGAGAGCTTCCTGGTCTCTCTGTCCCTCCTAGCACCGGGAGGCAGAATTCAGTCCCAGCTGTGGACCAGCACCTGGTGTTATTCAGGCACTCCTGGGGCTGGGCAGAGACCTAGAGCCAACCTGCCAGCCCTGCCTGCCTCTCCCTTCGGAGGGGAAATCTGCACACATATTAATCTCATCTCACACACGACCCCACCATCCTGATCCCAGAATCCATCTATTAGGGGATTTACATAAATTACCAGCTATCAATAGGGCGCACAAGGTGCCGGGGCTCTGATTCGAGGGGCTTGGAAACTGGCAGATAGGGAGGGGGAGGGCTCAGCGGGGCTGGAGAAAGGTCGCTCCCCAAGCGAAGGAGAGATTGGGGTGCTGGGAGCAGGCTGCACAAGGAAACAGAAGAGATTAACCGTCACCCCCACCTTTGTTTTAAATCCATATTAGTTTCACTGCATTCCTCAAACGCTGGGTCCCCCCAGCACCGCTGACGCAAGAGCCTTCTCGTCTGCGTTCAGCCCAGCCATCCCAGACTCCCTCACCCTCAGGAGTGGATTGAGCCTCATAACCCCCGCCCCCCATGGGGAGTACCCTCCCCATTTTGCAGATGGGAAACTGAGGCACAGGGCAGACTAAGCGACCTGCCCAAGTCTCACAACACTGCTGCAGAGCTGGGCATTGAACCTGGGTCTCCTGACTCCCAAGTCAAATCCCGCACCACTAGACCACCCTTCCTAACCCCACGCTACCTCCTTTCCAATCTCCTCCGCACACATCTCTTTTCTCCATCACCCCCTCCCATTGCTTGTGTTGTTTAATGCTGCGAGGCATTTGGGGATGCGGCTGTATGGAAACCCTGGCCCTAAAGCCAGCTGGTATCATGGGTGGGAGGCAGATGATGGACTGGACTGGGCTGTTCCATCTCTAAGGCCTCCACGCCTCTGTTCCTAGGCCTCCTGCAGAGACACATGGGGATTCCATGCAAGCCAGACTCGGGTAGATGGGGGAAACGTGCAGATGTGAACGGCCGACGCAACTAAGGCCCACCTGGCTCTGGAGAGCGCTCTGAGTGGTACGTTCATCCCAGTTTCCTTTAGCACTGTCACTCAGGGAGGCCTTCTGCAGCATCGCGTATTCACTCTCTAAATTGATGCCCAGTTTCGAGTTCAGTCACCTCCTTTCTAAGCCACAGGAACTCCTGGGAAAAGAGATCCAGGGCTGCACAAGAGCAATGAATGGATTCTGGTGCCAGCTTGTGTGTAACATGGATTTCTCCGGGTTCCTTTAATGTCTCTGCCACTGACTCACTCTGGGGATTTTGGCATGTCATGTCATTGCTCCGTGCCTCAGTTTCCCCATGGATGAAATGGGGGTAATTCCATTTCCCTCCCTTGCAGTGCTGTTGAGGGGTCTCAGTTAATGGTTGCAAAGCCACTTCGGAGCTGTAGCTGAAAGGCTGGCAGGAGAGGGCACAGATACCTGCAAAGGTTTCTCTTTATTCTATCATTTCCTGAAGCAGGGCCTTGTGCCAGGGCACACAAACTGAAGGACTTCTCACTGTGCCAGACTAATGACTTGGCGTATGGCATGCCATGACCTGCACCAGCATCTCCACTCATGCTCCCGAGCCCTGTGCAGATTGGCATGATGCGCCCATGTTCCTGTCTTGTTTGCCCACTCCACTTCTCACTCTACTTGGGATGGGACACATCCACCATCCCAGGAACCTCCCCTTAGTGTGGGCCTTTTTAAGTGGGAGACGGGCTATATGTCCCCTTCTTGTTAAACTCTACAATGGTTCATCAGCTCTGGGGGTTAGGGATAATTCTTGGATAGGACAATGGAGCCGACTTCTCCCTCAATGCACAGCCCTAAGGTAGAGAAACCCCCATTGCCACCAGCCCTCTGGTCCATCTGGAAGGAGACCCAGACCCTGTGTATTAGCAGGGGTAAAAGAGCAACTTTTCCCATAGTGTTTTGCTGCCCCTTTGAGGCCAGTGGGGGGATTGCACCCTACCTGACTTGCAAGGGAAGTGACTCCATAAAAGTACATCTAAGCAACAAGTCATTCGTTCACACCCCAGACAGACGTCGGCGGGAGATTACTGGTCTAGGGGAAGAGCGGTGGAAAGGGAAGCAGAGCCAAGCGGGCAGCCCTGGCTGAGTGACAGATCAGTTGTGGTTGTTGCTTGGGCGCCTGTGTGGAGTGAGTTGGTGGATCTCAATTCAGTTCCTAGGGACAGATGTCCACACATGACAAACCCACTCACACAGCTGGCACCCAGGGGCCGTCTCTGGCAGTCTCAGCAAAGAGGCCAAGAATGGAATGAGTCAGAGAGTCAGACCCCTCGAAAAGGATATAGGCAGCGTGGGAGGAACTTGCCCTGCAGCTGCCTGTGCTCCATTCCTTCCTCTGGATGCACAGAGACCTCCTGGCTCCAGGGCCGGCAGAGAAAAAACTGACAGACTATAAGCTCTTTGGCGCAGGTGTCAGCTGTTTGTGAATGTACGGCACCCTGCGGAATGGGGCCCGGTCCATGGGTTACTGACAGTGATCTGCAACCTTTCAGCAGCCTCTGAAATCCACCACAACTTCCTTCATACCATGGGGAAGAGTTCAGTCTACTCCAACTTCTCCACCACTGAGAAAGCAGCTGGTGATGCAGAAGAGGTGTTGCAATCCGCCCCAGGCAGAGCAGTCCTGAAGCTGAGTTACTGTATGGAGAAGCCAAGCAAGAAAGGCAGAACTTTTCCTTGAGCTTTTCTCTCCAGCTGCATCTACAGTAAGAGCCCAAAAGGAGGAAGACAAGCAGATCATGGGGCCTTTAAGCAAAAGCATGGGCACAGCGCGCCTAAGCAGAGAAGGGGTCGGCCGGGAAAACATGTGTGACTGCAGGACAGTGGCTGCATCCATATGTGGGTATCTGCGTGTTTGCATGTATTAGTGCATGGTGTCTGGATCCTGGTTTCACCTGTATGTTTTTATGCGTGCATGTCTGGGGGTCTCTGCACACACATGCATGTGAGTTAGTGTGTGTGATTGTGTGTGTACGCATATGGATGTGTTGGTACAGGAGGGTGTATGTGAGCATGCACTGTTTCTACAGCACCTAGCATAATGGGGTCATGGACCAGGACTGGGGCTCCTAGATACTACTGCCATGCAAATAAATAAGGAATGTGTGGGTATGATCCTGTTTCCCTGTGTGTTCACAGCTGTGTCTCTGCCTAGACAGAGGTGGAGCCAGTGCTCAGCTCTGGCTCAGGATTAACTCCGGGCTAGTGTTTGGCCTGTGAAGTAAAACCACAGATAACATTGGGGCCCTGATTTGAGGGCACTGAAATCTCAAGCTGTGCTCCCCTCAGCTCAGCCCCACATAGTGAAAATCTCATGAAAACAGCTGCTCTTGAGAGATTGCAGAGGCATCCAAGTTGGCACCAGAAACGATAGGCTCCCTCCAGCTTCTTGGTCAGACTCAAAGCTGGAGCTAGAGGGTGGTTCGGAGCCAGCTGGATTTCAGACTGTCCCCTCCCCAAAATTCAAAGGAGCTGAGAGTCTGAGTCCTGGGTTTGGCCCATCTCTGTTTGTGTTTCTGAACATGTGGGCATATGTGAACACTGACCTGCTAAATGCTGCATGAAGACAGGCCAAGCCTGAAATACCCTCTCCAAGCATGACAGGTAACTCCAATGCCCTTTCTCAGCCTTCAGCAACTCACTAGGCACAGAACTACTGCAGATCAGGGGTCAGCACACTCCAAAACAGACCCAGTAACTGCCCAACACTGAAGCAGGTTCCTTTAAAATAGCTTCTCACCTGCCCCAAACAAATACTGCCCTGTTGAGCCCATATAGAACAAGGGCGCCACTCTGTGGCGAGACGGAAGAATTTCACTTTCACAAACTGATCACAGTGGCTGGAAGGTCGGTGACCATGTGCCCCATCTCCTTGAGGATATCCTGCAGTGCAGCCGCTGTGCCCAGGAATGCACATTCCTGCTGGTCGCGCATTCAGCCAAGTTAGCAGCTGCTGCTCGTTCAGTGCAGGACTCTCCTGTGTGCTGACCAGCCGGTGAGTCAGAAGTCCTGATATTCTCCCTTTATCCTGGCTAACTAGAGCTTTACCAGCTTGACAAGCTTGAACTAGAGCTTGTATCCAAGCCCAGACACCTTCAAGCCATCCCAATTTCTTTACTTGTTTCCTCTTAGCCCTGAGTACAAAAGGCCGCGTGGGGCCCAGAGCTCCCTCACCCATAGGCTGGACTGTAACCCCATTACTGGGCTCACTCAGCCATTCTCAAATGAGCCCCTTAAAGCAACCCCAGGACTGGGTTGCACTTACCACTGCTGCCCAATGCTGGGCCAGAACTTCCACTGCCAACTGCCCCTTTAACCGCAGAACCAGGACGTAGCTACCAGCCTATTCAACAAGCCACCCCAATGCCAGGCTGTACTGCATCACCAACAGCTCCACCAGGGATCCACCTCCAATACCTTCCCCGCTGCCCCTCCCAAGGAAAAGTTAGTTAGCATGCACAGACCTTCCGGGTGCTCAGGGGGGAGCCAGGCACATCTTCAGCACCATACTTGGAAGATGACAGGCAGTAACTATACCACTGTTGCAGAGATGGTAGGCCATAACCTGACAGCTGCACAACTCCTCCAAGGGTGACATGGTAAGCTGGCACGTGCTCCAGGAGTGAAAGGTTGCCTGGAAGCAACAGACATTAGCCGCCTAGCCGTACAGCTATGGAGTAACCATGCCGCTGCTCCAGGAGCAGTCAGAAATGCCCTGACAGCTGAACAGCTCCTGTCAGAGGTGACAGGCAATAACTGCCTCGCTGTGCAGCCACTCCGGGAGGGACAGGTAATCATCACCGTACAAACACACCAGCGCTCCAGAGGTGTCAGGCAATCACTGCACAGCCACTCCCGAGGTGGCAGGCAACAATCTGACAGCTGTACAGCTACTCTAGAGGTGACAGGTAATAATTGTAGAGCTGTGCAGCCACTCCAGGAGGGACAGGTAATCATCACAGTACAAGTACACCGCCACTGCAGAAGTGACATGCAGGGATGCAACAGCTTTACAGCTGCCCCTTGTGTGCAAGGCAAAAACGGAATCTGAAAAGGTGACCAACAACAATCTGACAGCTGTACAGCCACTCCAAGAATGACAGGCCTATTTCACCTAGTGGGATCACAACAGCCTGTGACATGCCCAGCGGTAAGAGGCTGGCATGGCACTCAGTGCAGCATCACCACCTACAAGACTCCTACTGCTGGACAGCCTTCTCGGGGTGACAGGCACAGCAGGGTCAGTGCACACAGTGATTCTGCAGTTGCAATCTCAATGGTTTTTTCCAAGGGTTGTGAAGAAAATCTTGCCAAACAGACCTGAGTGTGCATCCCCCCAATGACGTCTGCAGACAGCCTGAACTAAGATCTCAGAAAGGTGTAAACTGCCCCCATCCACCACAATAGGATGTTGGCTCTGGAACTCAAAAGGGTTATTTAAAATGACAACAATGATGATTTCAATGCTGCTGATTTTAGCAGAAACTTCCAGCTAATGTGCTTATTCCACAGCCCCAGACTGCACCTAATAACTTCTCCAGTTCTAATAACTTCAGCTGCCCCTTACAAGCTGTCCAAACCTCCAGCTTGCCCCCGGACAACTTTGGCAGTGCCATCAGCATTGTCAAGATCAACATTTTTGGCATGCTGAAGACTGGAAATTACCCTGTCCCTACAAACGAGTTGAACTGACCATCAACCCCTCCCAAACCAGTTCAATCAGTTCCCGATTTAATTCAGAAAATTCATCCATTTCCTAATTTATGCGCAGTGGGAGCAACGCAGAATCCAGGTGTCTTGCTGCAGAATCCAGCGGAGCTGCGTGTGGAGTATGCAGAACCCAGGCAATGACTGAACAGCTGTACAGACCCCCTGAGACGGGCAGACAGTAGCCCCAGGGGTAACAGGCCAGAGTCATCCAGAGTGACCTTAGAGTGGTATTGCTGACCTGGTGTAAGAGACCATAACCAAACAGCTGCACTACCCATCCAACCACTGCAGGCACTTACTGTGCGGCAGCATGGCTCCCACAGGCAATAGCCAGACAGGAAGGGCCTGATCTTCAGAGCTGCTCAATCCCCGCAACCGCGACTGAAGCCAACAGGAGCTCTAAATGCTCAGCCCCTCACAGGCAGGCCTGGGGTGCCTTCAAACCAGCAGCAAAGCCTCGCGCCAAGCAAGGTGCCCAAATGCTGTGGAATTCCGGGAGACGGCTCAGGGATGTTGGAAAGTATCACCCGCTCCATGGATGGGCCCTGTTCCTTCCCACTCAGATCTCAGGCGCTTTCTCTCCAGATGAGCCCAAGCCACAAAGCTGAAGGGGTATCTGAATGAGAGGTTCTCCTAAGCCCCATGGTGGGCCTCTCCTTTCCCGGTTCGCCCACCCCCTGGCGCCACAGCAATGCTGTGACCTGTGCTCATGTCAGCTGTCAGTGTGGTTCCTACACTGCCAGGGCATGGCCCACATGCCAGCTAGTGCTCCTTAAGCCTGTCCGTGGGCTACAGTCACCTGCCAACTCCAGCAGCTGAACCTTCCCTGACTGGGAACAGAACAAGGTCATGGAGGCTGGTTGTTGGCAGTGGGACTCAGAGCCTCTCACCTCCAGCCCCCAGTAGCAGGACTGAGAGGAGCTGCCTTGTGATGATCACTGGAGGTCCAGGGGAAATGTGGCTGGGGCTCGGTCCCATACCCCGTGCACAAGGTATCACCATCAGGAGAAACACAAGCACCAGCCGGCAGCCTCTGAAGAGAGGCCATGGGGGTACAGGCCAAGGAGACTGGCAGGTGAGGATAGGGTTGCTGGACAGGAGCATGCAATCCAGGGGAAATCCCCCTACAGCTGTTTCCCTGCAGACCTGCCTCCTCCCCACACGTACTCACGTGTACCTGGGAAACTGTTCCCAAGTCACCTGCAGGGCTCTCCATTAGTGCTCTCCACCTCAACTTGAAGAAGCTGCTCAGAGGAACCTGTCCCTGGGGGAACCATGTGTCTGGAGAACACAGCTGGGATCCATCCCACTCACCACTCCACACATGAGCCATGGGGACAGCTTGGGGACAGCCCATGCCAGTGCACATGGATCACACACACAATGGACAGATGCCTCAAAGCCAACCTTCCCTTCAATGTTTGCTCACATTCATAATGGAATTGGCCTGTGTTTGCACTGCCCCGTCATTTGGCCTTCACTCTCCCCCAGTCCTCCTGCCATTCAGCCTCCCTCACACCAACTGTGGGGAAGTTTGAGCTCCAGTCGTCAATTTCACACTTGAAGGTGCTACTAAAAATTTACTCTGCTCTTGGTTGTTAACCTAAGCCATCCAATCAGGGAGCAAAACTTATATCACATGACTTATGGAACTCATCACTAGCACAACTCAGATTCTGAATATTCACACATGAATTCTCGCTGAAGAGGTCCACCAGCTGCTTTGAATGCAGAAGGACCCTGAGAATTTCACCATCTTTGCCCAGACAATCCGCAAACGGGCTAAGTGCATCCAGTAAACAATCCATCACAGATTATTCAGCCAGCTCTAAACAGGACCTGGGAGAACACTCCCCTCTACTGCTGCTCCCCAGGATCCTGGAAAAATTGTGTCGTTCTCCCCACACACACAAACACACACACATAAACGGACAGCAGGCAATGCTAACACAGTGATACTTTGGAAAAGGCTACAGTGACTCTCAAAAGAATGAAGCTGGGGGAGCGGGGGCTTTCTAGGTCCAGAGCATAACAAGTTGTCATGTGGCCCCCAAAGCTATGAAGAGCACAGGGTTGGGTTCTCAGCACTGCTGAGCGGTCTCAGGTCCTATCAAAGCGGCTGGAGTTGTGGGAGGCCAGCACTTGGGAAAAATCAGGTCCCTACTGTCTAGCAGGAGTGACTCCCATCAGACCCTGGCTATGCCGTGCACTGCTGCAGACACAGAATCAGGCTGTGGGGTCTGATTTTCAGAAGCAGCCAGCCCTGGTTTCACTCTGTTTCCACTGAAGTCCTTGGGAGTTTTCTCACTGCATGTAGTTGGAGCAGAGTTAGGTCAACCTGAGTGCTTTCAGAAAATCCCAGTGATACAGTATTTCTACAGCATCACACGTAAGCAAACAGGCTTTACAGAGAATGGGCCTACACAGAGGTGTTACACTAGGCGCTGGGCATGCACAAAGTAAGAGACAGTCCCTGCTCCACGCTCTGTTTGCGGTCTCAATGGACAAGACAAAGGATGTGTTCTCCCCATTTTGCAGGCGGAAAATGGAGGCCCGGAGAGATTCAGTGATTTGGTCAAGGTCATAGGAATCCTGATTCCCTGCTGAGCACCTTATCCACAAGCTCTCCCTATCGGGGCAGGGGAGAGGAGAGCCTGCATCACCACTGCTAAACCTTCTGCAGGAGCTTGAATGTCCTGAGCAGCCAGCGGATTGGTGGGGAGCGCCAATCAAAAGTAGGGAATTGTGAATGCAGCTGAGTTTGGATCCAATTCAGGGGGCCACAGCTCCGTTCAAAGGATATATATGCCCTATAAAGGACAGTGTGTTGCATTTAACTTAGTCAAGGTGTGAGGGGGGTGTGGGTTTTATGGACAGCACTTTTGGGCTGGCCTCGTCACCATTCCTAAATACAGCCAGCAATTAGGATGGAGGCTGGGTCCATACCTGTCATATTAGCAGATAGGTGTTCAAAGCCCTGAGTTTGAAGCCAAGTGTGTATGTCTGTAGTGACCATGTATGGATATCCACAGGGATTCATTAGCCGTTATCACAATGGGGGCGTTATTGCATGCATCTGATGCATGTGTGTCCGTTTCAGCGTTGATCTTTATGAATCAGAGACTGCAAAGTGAGAATCTGGCTGCCCCTCATCTCAGAGTGCAGACGGGGCACTGCACAATAAAGGGACAAAAGTAAGAGAAGGGTGGAAGGGAAGGCAATATGGTCTAATGGAGAAGGCATATGATTAGGAGCCATGGGTTATATTCCCAATTCAGAGGCTTACCTTCAACAACTCACTTCATCTCCCCCTGATACCGTCTGTCTATTTAAACTGCAATCTCTTCCTGGCTGGGCCTGTCTCTTCCCGTGTTTGCACAGCACACAGCACAAGGGGCTCCTGAACTCTAATTAGATTAATAATTAAAATTACTAGGATTATTTTGTAACTAAACAGAAGTGGATGAAAATATAAACAGAGCCATTTATTCAACACTCCCACCATTGTTGCCCATTTATTATACACAGAGTCGAAAGTGGGTGCATGACACGGCACAAACAGAAGATGGTACAGTCCCTGCCCCACGGTCTAAAGGCTTGATCCTGCAAAGAGATTGATGCAGCCCTCATACTGCCCTGCCAGAGTGCCTCAGCGCAGATCCAGAGAAGCCACTACCAGAGAAAAGGGAGGAGATCAGCCTCTGTGGCAGATTGGCTCCTTGGCTGCTCAGCTGAGCCCACAGTCACACACTGGCCAAGCGTATCTTCGTCCCTGTCATGGCTGCACCACATCTATGGGCCCATGATTTTAGATCCAGAGGACCGAGGTTCAAGCCCCATAGAAGACCCACCCAGGTGGTGGCTTACATGGGGATCTGAACTGCTGGTCCTCTGATGTCTGGGATGAGCTTCCCCAGCCAGTGAGTGCTGGTGGGGATGAAGCTTTGAGGGATTAGCAGGGGTGAATGTGGGCCAGTATGGTGTACCAATAAGAAGCCAACGTTAACGCGCTGCCGCGGCAAAGGACCCTCTTGGGTGCTGCCCCGGGGCCAGCGATTTAAAAGGGCAGCAGCCAGAGCCCCCATCCCTTTTAAATCACCACCAGAGCCCCGGACAGTGCGGGCCAGGCAGCATGGTTGGGCTGGCTGGGGGAGGTTCACCCCCCCAACCCCGCCCCTTCCGCCCGAGGCCCCACCCCTTCCACCCAAGCCCCAGAGCTGGGCCCCATACCGGTAAGTGTTTAATATTACTTTCATCTCTAGGGATTAGCCACTAATCCACTTGATCCCGTGACCGTGACAGGACAGTTCTGAGTCAGTGACTACAAACATCCTCTTCAAAACGTAGCAGTAAATGGCCAGGCTCTTTCAGGAGCAGAGGGGTGGGCTGGACGGCCACCTCCTGGCTCCCTCCTCTCTAGGCACAGACACCTGGCCATGGGACTGAAACCCCTGGCAGCTGCCTTGCTCTGGAGGACAAGGCTTGTTGAGCATGGCTGAGTGATCCCAGCCGCTCCTGTCATCACAGCTGCATGAATCCTCGTTCTCCCAACGCAAGGCTCGCTGCCTCTCTGTATCACCCCATTACATTGCTAATATCTTATTGTTCTTTAAGATTTTGAAACTTGCTGGGAAACATTTACAGATAATTTTTTTTTTTGCCTGCAGTCACTGTGCCTAATGCCCAGTCATTGAGTGCCATATGTGTTTATATGCACTGCAATTTTCCACTTGATTACATTTTACCACAAACAGTTTCATCCACTCTGCAAAGACAGCAGCAACATATCCATAAGGTTCAGAGCAGCCCGAAGAGCGCCACCAGCCCAGACCGACAGAGCTCAGACAGCGGCACGGCCAGTGTCCAGAGCAGCCCAAACAACCGACTGAACCGACGCCCAGATACCTCCAACATCATAACCCAGGATGTCTCGAGCCTTCCAGACCCCTAGATGGAGCACACAGAGTTACCCTGCCGTCCCTAGCTTGCACCTGGAATATCTGGCTGTCTGAGAGGCAGCAGAACACCTGTAAGAGGAGGGCACACCTTAGACAACTCAGGCTATCCACAAGATACAGACTCTCCTTGGCGTTCCTGGGCACCTGGAGCTGAGCACACAGCTGTTCTGTGAGAAGGTAATAGCACCACATGCCAAGAATATTTTGTTCCCCTCTCTGTCCCTGGGCCCCAGACCGTCTCTGTCAGCGGGTTCTGCATGCCTAGGCTCTAGCATGGCCTCTAGGCAATCTGTCTGAGTGGTACCTTTCCCCCAGGGCAGAGGTTGTCAAGCTTTTCTAAAGCATGGCTCACATCTCACGGGTTGTCTCATGGAGCACGTCTTTCCCATTTGCAATCGGGTGGGCCATCTTTTCTCCCATTCACAACCACACAACATCCTGGCAGCACCTACAATTGCTTGCATGGGAAAAACTCCTATTAACAGCCATGAGCTTTGGATCAGGCCCACTGTGACTGTTTAGGCCCACAAGTCTGTCCTGCTCTGAAATGATCGATGTCACCAGCAAAGTTGAGGTACTGGATGTAGGAACATAGAAGCACAGAATCATAGACATTAAGGTCAGAAGGGACCATTATGATCGTCTAGTCTGACCTCCTGCACAACGCAGGCCACAGAGTCTCACCCACCAACTCCTGTAACAAACCCCTAACTTATGTCTGAGCTATTGAAGTCCTCCAATCGTGGTTTAAAGACTTCAAGGTGCAGAGAATCCTCCAGCAAGTGACCCGTGCCCATGCTGCAGAGGAAGGCGAAAAACCCCCAGGGCCTCTGCTAATCTGCCCTGGGGGAAAATTCCTTCCCAACCCCAAATATGGCGATCAGCTAAACCCTGAGCATGTGGGCAAGTCTCACCAGCCAGACACCCAGGAAAGAATTCTCTGTAGTAACTCAGGTTCCACCCCATCTAACATCCCATCACAGGCCATTGGGCATGTTTACCGCTAGTAGTCGAAGATCAATTAATTGCCAAAATTAAGCTATCCTATCATATCATCTCCTCCATAAACTTATCAAGCTTTGTCTTGAAGCCAGATATGTCTTTTGCCCCCACTGCTTCCCTTGGAAGTCTGTTCCAGAACTTCACTCCTCTGATGGTTAGAAACCTTAGTCTAATTTCAAGTCTAAACTTCCTGATGGCCAGTTTATATCCATTTGTTCTTGTGTCCACACTGGTACTGAGCTTAAATAATTCTTCTCCCTCCATGATATATTTATAGAGAGCAATCGTATCTCCTCACAGCCTTCTTTTAGTTAGGATAAACAAGCCAAGCTCCTTGAGTTTCCTTTCATAAGACAGGTTTTTCATTCCTCAGATCATCCTAGTAGCCCTTCTCTGTACCTGTTCCAGTTTGAATTCATCCTTCTTAAACATGGGAGACCAGAACTGCACAAAATATTCCAGATGAGGTCTCACCAGTGCCTTGTATAACAGTACTAACACCTCCTTATCTCTACTGGAAATACCTCACATGATGCATCCCAAGACCGCATTAGCTTTTTTCATGGCCATATCACATTGGCGGCTCATAGTCATCCTGTGATCAACCAATACTCCAAGGTCCTTCTCTTCCTCTGTTACTTCGAAGTAATGTGTCCCCAGTTTATAACAGAAATTCTTGTTATTAATCCCTAAATGCATGACCTTGCACTTTTCACGATTAAATTTCATCCTATTACTATTACTCCAGTTTACAAGGTCATCCAGATCTTCCTGGATGATATCTCGGTCCTTCTCTGTATTGGAAATACCTCCCAGCTTTGTATCATCCACAAACTTTATTAGCACATTCCCACTTTTTGTGCCAAGGTCAGTAATAAAGAGATTAAATAAGATTGGTCCCAAAACCGATCCCTGAGGAACTCCACTGGTAACCTCCTTCCAGTCTGACAGTTCATCTTTCAGTGTGACCCGTTGTAGTCTCCCCTTTAACCAGTTCCGTATCCACCTTTCAATTTTCATATTGACCCCCATCTTTTCCAATTTAGCTAATAATTCTCCATGTGGAACCGTATCAAATGCCTTACTGAAATCAAGGTAAATTAGATCCACTGCGTTCCCTTTGTCTAAAAAATCTGTTACCTTCTCAAAGAAGGAGATCAGGTTGGTTTGACACGATCTACCTTTTGTAAAGCCATGTTGTATTTTGTTCCAATTATCATTGATCTCAATATCCTTAACTACTTTCTCCTTCAAAATTTTTTCCCAGACCTTGCGTACTACAGATGTCAAACTAACAGGCTTGTAGTTACCAGGATCACTTTTTTTACCTTTCTTTAAAATAGGTACTATGTTAGCAATTCTCCAGGGGTACAACCCCTGAGTTTACAGATTGATTAAAAATTCTTGCTAACAGGCTTGCAATTTCATGTGCCAGTTCCTTTAATATTCTTGGATGAAGATTATCCGGGCTCCCCGATTTAGTCCCATTAAGCTGTTCGAGTTTGGCTTCTACCTCGGATGTGGTAATATCTATCACCATAGGCCTTTCTCACTTTATCCCTACATGTTCTGACCTCAGTAAGGTAGCTTTCCTTGCTAATCCCTCCCATCTTCCCTTCCTTGTAGGCTTTCTGCTTTTTCTTAATCACCTCTCTGAGATGCTTGCTCATCCAGCTTGGTCTACAACTCCTGCCTATGAACATCCAGACTAACAAAACTGTCCCCGCTCCACAACCAGGGCCCCCGGTAGAGAAATGCAGTGTGAATTCTATTCCTTTCTTTGCATCCGTTGCCCCTGGAGAACAGAGGATGTAGCAGAGGATTTCCAGCTACTGGGGACATCTGCACAGACACTACAGCTGGGGGACATTTTTTTGAGGAATAGTTTATTCACCAAAATATGCAGCTTCAGTTGATCTCAAACCATTTGCAAATTTGACACAAGTTTGGCCCAAAAAATTATTTCAGGCTACAGTCACAAGGGGACGTCAGCTTCATTCACAACCCAACTGGAGAAGTAGGTGGTGGTACCAGTGCTAGCCTTATAACCCTTTCCCAAGTAGTTAGAGCACTCACCTGGAATGGGGGAGAAGGCAGGTCAAACCTCACTCTGGAGCAGGGGTTTGAACCCGGGTCTCCCCCGTCCTAGGTGAGTGCCCTAACAGTTATAGGAAGGGCATCACCAACACCTTCTCCGTGAATCTAGCTCTTTAAAAATACCTGGACACAAAACATTTCGAGTCGAACAGTGTTTTGTTTGACCTGAAATGGACTTTTTGATTTGCCTAAAATCCTGAAAGAGTTCACATTCGATTCAACCCAAACCAATTCTTTCTTTTCTTTAGAGCTGCCAATGAATTAAAAATCAGTTATCCTCCCAGCTCTACTAGACATGTCAAATAATCTGTCTAGGTACTTCCCCTCCATATATTCTAGGTTACATGGACTCTGTGTTCTTAGTTAGAGAAAACCAAGAGCTCTCAAACCTAGCTCAGGGGAGTTTACTTCAGAGCAGCTTCCTGGAAGAGCTCCTTCTACACTTCTATCGCTAGGTCAGAGCTGGGTGGGAGACAGTTTGCAAGTGGGGACCACAGCTTCAAGCAGTACAATTCAGCTGTATACTCAGGCTGCAGTGTTTGTTATTCTCCCTTTATCCAGATCTGTGCATGAGATAGCCAGTAAGAGGGGCTGCATACCCAAGGCTCATTATTCTATTACATGAATAGGTTTTCAGATGGGTTTTGGATCTAGCTCATCTCACTGCAGACCTTTAGGGATTTTGCCCAGGCCACCTGGTCCTGCACGGATCACCTGGCGTAACATGATGTGGCATAGGACAGGCATGTGCTAGGCCTGGTTCTGCTCTCATGCTGGTGTAAACTAGGAATAACTCCACTAATGACACTGAAGTTGCCTGGTGTCAAACCAGCATAAAGCCAGAACACAGTCAGGCTAAAGCCACTGTGATTTTAGCAACATTTGGACATTCCTTCCCCCAGCATGAGGGAGAGTTTTCAGATGTGACCTGTGATTTTGGGCATCTCACATTTTGATTACCAGCTCTCAGAAAGTATACTGCACATCCACCCTCTGAAAAATCCGGCCTTTTTAAAGGGTCTCACTTTGGGTTCTCAGAGTCACTAGTGACTTTTGAACATCTCATGGCTAGGTAACTCGTGTTACTATTTCACATTAATGTTTTCCATCATGGTCAGTCGTCATTTGTATGAGATGGTGAGAAAAAGGCGATTCCCTCTTTTAAAAACAATGATAAAACTGAGTTTGCAAACAAAAGTAACAATAGAATTCAAATGAACTGCTGGAGTTCAGAGCTACCCTTTCCCATGTTAGTATACTCCCTTTGAGCTTGGAGGGAGAGAGGAAATACTGCAGTGAACTGGTGAACGCATGTGTGTCACCACTGACCTCTACTGGTTGTGGTCAGAACTGCTCAACTGTGCATCACCAGCCCTATACTGCAAAGTCCCTGAGGATCATCCTTTAGCAGTGGCTTTGAAGAAGGGGGTGAGATTTACCCCCCAAAGAAAGCCATGACATTCTAAATGGCCAGGGTGGGCAATTTAGAGACAACCATAAAATCCATAGCTGTCTAGGACTTGTTACCATACTTTTTAGCCAGCCAAGCTGATCAAGGTCCAGGCACTGATAGCATTTCGTAAGCTGGCCTGTCTCATTACTCGCATAGATCCTTTCTGCAGGTGACTAGCACTGGATAAACGCTGTTAAGGACACTGGACAATTTCACCTCTTTTTACGTTTTTATATTTAGGAAAAGTTACTTACTCCATTTTCTTGGCTCTGACAATTCAACCACCGGCGTGTCGCTCAGACAATCTCAGGCTCCCTCTGGAAAATACAGATCCACTAGACAATGATCTGTGGCCCCAATGGGCCACCTCCGAGCAGCTAGAGGACTTACCCAAAGTGAGTCAGATTCGGAGCTGGGAGTAGCGCTCAGGTCTCCTGACTGCTAGTCCTACACTATAACCACAAGGCCAGCCGCCCTCCCCATCAAGCTGTGCAGTATGGGCATGGTTGTTCATGATGTGTTCCCACACAAAGGGCTCTGGTTGGGCGAAGTGCGATCACCTGCCCATGGCCCAGTGGGGAACCACCACAGCTCTGCCCAGCAATTGCAATCCTCTCTTTAAACTCTGCTGTGCAGAGTCTCAGGCACAAAATCAATACCCCCTTTAAGGAAACATCAGTGTGAAACAATGAGATGGTGACCTCCTCACCAGGCTCTTTCTCTGCTGCTGCCGTTGGAGGTCAGGGGCATGCTGCGGGCTGGCTGGGAGGTACATGCAGCTGTCTTTCAACAAGGGTGCCCAAGAGGAGCTCTGCCTTTAGACACGTTGCTGCAGAGCTAGCACCCCCCTGGCTTTGTGTCACTTCATCCTCTGGAGACACAATTTGTCTTCAGTGCCAACAGGCGAGGAAAGACATGGTGAGGGAGTCCCCACTCACCTTTCCTAGTAGCTGGTGGCCACACCACTTTGAATTGTGACTGTATCAGCTCACGCCACCCTGGGATTTCTCCGGTCTGGGGAAATCACAGGGTGCTGCAGAAAGTAGGTGATGCTCTCCGCTCTGAGTCTGTTGGGAACTTATCTACACCCCAGCACAGTGCCAGGGAACCCTGAGCCTACTAGAGATACCATCTTTCAGTTGGGATGTGTTCCTGAGCCCATCTAGGCACTAGTGATCTTGTGTGTTTCACAAGACGAGGCATGTCAGCCTCTACCTATGTGAAAGGGGGTAATTACATCCTTCCTGCCTAAACTCCTCCTCGAGTTTTATCAGACTAGAGGTTTCTTTTCCACTGTGTCCAGAAGTTTAGTGCCACTGTGCTGTAGCTGCCACATTTAGTGCCACTGTGGTGGCTGCATTTCAGTGTTGGGGAAAGTAATCCCTGCCTTCATCCGGTCTCCTTCATGCTCATGCCTGGCTCACGCTTACAGTTCCATACTGTAGCCTCTCATCTAGAAGGACCCTTTTGCTGTCCTCTAGGCTCAGCGTCAGGCACCTCTGCCCAGGTCAGCCATCTTTCATCATTTTCGACTCCCTTTTCTCTTTCTCCAACTTCCCATCTCTGGGATTTTTCATTTCAACCTCTCGCTGTATGCTGGGCCTTCTGACCCCCTCAGACTCCACTCTGAGAGGAGGAGTCATGTGATGCTGGGAGGTGGAGTTTGTCCACCCTGTGAAGAACAAGTCCTTCTAAAAGCCTGTGGAGCTACTGGCCTAGGGAGAGTGGCCAGGTTAAGAAGCCCCTCTAGGAGCAGAGCAACCCCCGTCCCATGCTGAAGCACTGGGATTCGGAGATCATTCCTGTTACGTAGAGGAGAGAGCCCCTCCAGCAGCACAGCACCCCTTGACCCCTGGCTGAGGTAGAGAGATGCTGCATAGCCAGCTGAGAATGGATGGACCATACTTCCCGCAGCACAGCTCTCTGGCCCTAGTCTGGCTCAGGCTCTGAAGGGCGTACGTACCGCATGCTCTCCCCAAGACTCTACTGGCTGTGGAAGCATGTAGCACATCCAGGCCATGATACAGTGTGTCCATGGGAAATGAAATAGACACACAAAGGCAGCCTTCTTCCGGTATAGGGCAAAAGGAATTCTGGGGGTAGTGATTCAGGCCAGCCTCCAGCCAGATACTGTGATCACAGGTGCCCTCGATAGTCCATACGCAGATGAGGTTAGAGTCTATAGCTAGATCGGGTGAGATTCCACAGAGGTGGGCGCCAGGGGGAGCCATAAAAGATGAATAGATTTTAAAGCCAGAACAGACAGTTATGACCATCTATCTTAACCTCCCCAGACACATCTATCCTTTCCCTTTGCTCCTTTCCCCTCGCCACCCCTCTCCTCCCACATCTCTTCCCTCCAGCCACTTGGGTGGATGCTGTTATTTCCTCCCTCCCTCCCTCTCCCCCCCCCCCCCCCGCCGATTTCTTCCCATCCAACTTTGCAGTGAAACCAAGATTCGAGAAATGACATGTTCAAGTTGCAGGGAAACGACAGATCCATCACAGCTAACAGTAGCCCACATGGCGCCCGGCCTGGCTGGCGTCCCGCTGCCCATTTCCCAGCTGGCAGTGACAAGGGTCCCCAGTTTGCAGCGGTGTCACTCCGGCAGAAACGGCTGGGCTGATTGGTGAGAGAACATGAGGGTGTCAAAAAGGTGCTCGCAGACATTTCTTGGCTGCCTCAAGGAAATAAAGGCCATTGCTGAACCTGTCAAAATGATTAATAGCTTACACAGTATGGGGGGAGGGAGGGAAAGAGAATGGGAGGAAGGAGAGGAAGACAGATGGGACGGGGGAGATCTATGAATACTGGGAAGAGCAGGAGATTTAAATAAATACAATATTACCTTTGTGCTTGGAGAGGAGATGGGAATAAGCAACTCGAGGGGCTCATAGTCACATGCCCAGAGATACAGGGGGAAAGGAGAAAGCCAGAAGATGAGTGGGCAGGAAGTGGGACGCTCCAACACCAGAATCAGAACCACAAGATCCAGGCCTGGGCCCAAGCCTATGGAACAATCAGAACAGACTTCAGAGTGCTACCCCAGGACCACCAGTTCCGTGTGTAGCATCATCTGAATGCAGGCTCACCAGTGCCAGGCCCCCAAAAGCCTGTGAGTGCTATCTTGGGAGTGGCAAGCTCATAGGGAAGCCCCACACAGTGCCAGATCCACATGAACAGCCCTGTGAATGCTGGCCTACAAACATAGCTTCACAAGCAGAGGCTGCCAAACTCCAGGCTGACAAATTCCAGGCCCCCCAGCTCCACTCCCTGGAACAGGTTGCCAGCATTTGCCCAACATTCTCATCCTGAGCAGCTGGCAGTCCTGCTGGAAAGTGTTTGTGTGTTTTGATAACATACTGTTGCAAGTGGCTTCTTGCCCCCATGTGATTATAAGGGAGGTGAAAGCAGCTCTGAGAGAGAGGAACTAATATGTGGGCTGAGCAGTTCTCAAGGAGGAACGCTGGGAGCAGCCAAGCTCGGGGAGTAGGTTTGGGGTTGATTTTCTGTTTCATTTTGAGTTCCTTTGGGGAATACAGCCAAACCTCAGGAAATGCAGCTTGTGTGGTCTGCATTTAATGCAGGTTTGTCACTTGGGCTCAATGTATACAGGCTGATGCTTTTAGTTCTGAAGAGTCCCAGTTCAATCCCCTGTCAAACAAGATAATGGTCATTACACAAATATCTCCCACTGAGCCATCCAACCTTTCAAAACTAAAACAAAAATTCTAGCCTTCATTGAGGCAAATGAATCCAACGACTGTGGTGGTTCCAGACCAAACTGTTCTACAGACAAGACACAACCCAAAAAGTCAGAACAGACTTGGAAAGAAAAAAAATCAGCCTTTTCCCTACTTTCTGAACGCTCCAGAATGGCTCATCCAATGAACCTCAAGCTTTCCACGCACAAACATCGCTCTGATGCACAAGAAGTTTCAAGCAGAAAGGACTTGTTTGAGGCAGCTGAGGGAGCAGCCAACACTGGGATTCTGGAAGAGAGCGAGAACTGGCTACAGCAGCTCCATAACTTGGTTTGGTTGTTCAGCACTCATGCACTTATTCTAAAGGCTACTTGGTAATAAACTGAGCTGCTCAAAAAACAGCCAAACAACAAAACCAAAGCCAGAAGACCAGGGTTTTGACTCATGCAAGCCCTGTCTAGAGTCAGGGTCAGTGAGGAAGTTCTACTCACAGGGAGCCCGCTCTAGAGCTGAGTTTAGATTCTGGTGCTGATGGACATGGGGATTCCTTGCCACCATGAGAAACAGTGCAATCGATTCCAGCTGTTGGGCACTGATTTTACCAGAGGCCTTTGTGATAGTTGGAACTGCTAGGACGGTGTCTTCCAAGAGTCTCCACTAGGATGTAGCTGTGACAATGCTTCTTGCTAAAAAAGTGTAATCAACCAACTTGAGTCTAGCGTTTTAGGAACACAGAAGCTGCCAGAATGGTCAGACATTCAAAGGCCAGAAGGAACCATTGTGATCATCTAGTCTGACCTCCTGCATAACACAGGCCAGAGAACTTCTGCAAAATAATTCCTTTTGTGTCTGACAATAGCTACCAACCAGATGCTTCAGAGGAAGGTACAAGAAACTCTGCAGTAGGTTGTTATGGGAATAGCCTCCCTCCAAGAAAAGTGTCTGCACTGAAGCAGGAGGGTTTATATTAAAGCTGGTCAACATTGTTTTGGATTTATAATTTCAGTGAAAAAATAGGATAAAATTTGAGTTCTTTCATCATTCTGTCGGATTTTGATCATTTCCTGTTTATATCCCTTCCAAAACTTTTTTTTTGCGGTGGGAGGGGGAGAGTTCTTACGGTTTGGGAGTTTTGTAAATGATTATTTCTCATTCTAAATCTGCAGTAAGTGTGAAAACTGCTGATGGATAGTGCAAAAGGGTAATTAGGGCTTAATGATTACCAAACATCCGTGCATGAATTTCTCTGGAGCCTAGAGTTGAAGGAAGTGATAAGAAACGAGCAAGTGAAGGAACATGGTAATGGAAACAGATAATTCTTCTGAAGTAAGGCGTAAACATTGTCAGGAGTTGTTAAGTAGCAAGACAGAACAGATTCCTGCTTACCTCAAAGTGAGCAGAAAATCGGTGTCTCCAGCCTCTTCAAGATCAATTGAGCCACTGAATGAAACTTTGCTTGTTGAAGTGGTAGAGCAGAATATTGTATCCAAGTTAAAACAGACGCCAAGGAAGGGAGGGGACTACGGGGTGAAAGGGGGAGAATGGAAGCATGGAGGGCAGAAGGAGTGGGGAGGGAATTGGAACAAACACCCAGCCAATCAGGAGAGGGGGCAAAATGTCCAGCCTGAAAAAACTAGTTGACCACTGATAACATCAGAAGCCCTTGCACTCTGCACCCTCTCTTCTCTGCTCCTGCTGACTGAATTTCTGGGTAATGGTTTCTTCCTTCCCTGAGCTCACATGGCTTAGAAAAGGGGTGAAGGCCTCATAATTGGTTGAATCAATTTGAAAAAGGACCAATGGCCTAGCTTCCCACTGCAACTTGGTGGAACACTCCAGAAGTCTAGAAATAATAGTTTGAGACTTCAAATAAGGTGAAGTTTCTAACTTCCAGGGTAATTAATCACCAGAATAACTCACCTAGGGACATGGTGGTATCTCCCTCACTTGAAGGCTTTAAATAAAGATGGGATCTCTTTCTAAAATGTATGCTCTAGCTCAACCTCAAGATATGGGCTGGTTGCTTAGCTGGCTGCTTAGCACATTCAGATCAACTTGATCAACAATAATTTCTGTTGAATGATCTTCAACCTGGGGCTCACAAGCAGGTGTAGAAGGACATGACCACTTTCCCCTTCCTTTACGGCTAGATGGGAGGGATCCCTGATACTTCTCTATTGTACCATCGGGTCATAGAATCATAGAACTGGAACGGACTTTGAGAGGTCATCTAGTCCAGTCCCCTGCACTCAAGACAGGACTAAGTATTATCTAGACCACCCCTGACACGTGTTTGTCCAATCTGCTCTTAAAAATCCCCAGTGATGGAGATTCCTCAACCTCCCTAGGAAATTTATTCCAGTGCTTAACCACTCTGACAATTAGGAATTTTTTCCTAATGTCCAACCTAAACTGCCCTTTCTGCAATTTAAGCCCATTGCTTCTTGTCCTAGCCTCAGAAGTTAAGAACAATTTTTCTCCCTCCTCCTTGTAACAAGCTTTTATGTACCTGAAAACTGTTATGTCCCTCTTCAGTCTTCTCCAGACTAAACAAACCCAATTTTTTCAAGCTTCCCTCATAGGTCATGTTTTCTAGACCTTTAATAATTTTTGTTGCTCTTCTCTGGACTTTCTCCAATTTGTCCACATCTTTCCTGAAAAGTGAATCCCAGAACTGGACAGAATACTCCAGTTGAGGCCTAATCAGCATGGAATAGAGCGGAAGAAGTACTTCTTGCATCTTGCTTACAATACTCCTGCCAATACATCCCAGAATGGGGTTTTCTTTTTTTTTGCAACAGTGTTACACTTTTGACTCATATTTAGCTTGTAGTCCACTATGACCCCAGATCCCTTTTCGCAGTACTCCTTCCTGTGCAGTCATTTCCCATTTTGTATGTGTGCAACTGATTGTTCCTTCCTAAGTGGAGTACTTTGCATTTGTCCTTATTAAATTTTATCCTGTTTACTTCAGACCATTTCTCCAGTTTGTCCAGATCATTTTGAATTTTAATCCTAACCTCCAAAGCACTTGCAACCCCTCCCAGCTTGGTATCGTCCGCAAACTTTGTAAGTGTACTCTATGCCTTTATCTAAACCATTTATGAAGATATTGAACAGAATTGGACCCAAACTGATCCCTGTGGGACCCCACTTGTTATGCCCTTCCAGGATGACTGTGAACCACTGATAACTACTCTCTGGGAACGATTTTCCAACCAGTTATGCACCCACCTTATAGTAGCTTCATCGAGGTTGTATTTCCCTAGTTTGTTTATGAGAAGGTCATGCAAGACAGTATCAAAAGCCTTACTAAAGTCAAGATATACCACATCTACTACTTCCCCCCATCCACAAGGCTTGTTACTCTATCAAAGAAAGCTATCAGATTGGTTTGACACGATTTGCTCTTGACAAATCCATGCTGTTATTTACCACCTTATTATCTTCTAGGTGTTTGCAAATTGATTGCTTAATTATTTACTCCATTATTTTTGCAGGTACAGAAGTTAAGGTGTCTGGTCTGTAATTCCCCGGGTTGTCCTTATTTCCCTTTTTTAGATGGGCACTATATTTGCCCCTTTTCGAGTCTTCTGGAATGTCTCCCGTCTTCCATGACTTTTCAAAGATAATTGTTAATGGCTCAGATATCTCCTCAGTGAGCTCCTTGAGTATTCTCGGATGCATTTCATTAGGCTGTGGTGATTTGAAGACATCTAACTTGTCTAAGTAATTTTTGACTTGTTCTTTCCCTATTTTAGGCTCTGATCCTACCTCATTTTCACTGGCATTCACTATGTTAGATGTCCAATCGCCACCAACCTTCTTGGTGAAAATCGAAACAAAGAAGTCATTAAGCACTCTGCCATTTCCACATTTTCTGTTATTGTCTTTCCCCCCTCATCGAGTAACAAGTGTACTCTGTCCTTGGTCTTCCTCTTGCTTCTAATGTACTTGTATTTGTATGGTATGGAAAAGGCCAGGAGACCTCAGGCTAGGATGATTAGATGTCCCAACATTAGGGTCTTTTTCTTATATAGGCAATTTTAAATCCCCACCCCCCAAAATAGTGTCCCGATTTCTCACACTTGCTATCTGGTCACCCTACCTCAGTCGTGTGTTCTAGTCCCAGCTCTGCTAGTGAGTGGCTGTGATGCCTTTGGCAAGTTGCTTGAGTTCCCTGTGGCAAGAGGCAATCACTGTTCTACTTACCTATCTCACAGAGTGGTTGTGATGCTTAATAAACGGCTATCTGGAACTTGGAGATCTTCTGCTGATGGTTGCCATATAAATGGTAGGAGTTATCACACACAACCAGGACTAGGCCTGGATCCTCCAAAGGCAGAAGGGAAGGGAAGAGGCTCCCTAGAACAGTGCTAACTTTGGTGCATGAAAAAAGACCTGCCTGCATTTTGTTTTGCCCATAGGCTGTTGTGAAGGCCAAGACTTTAACTGGCTTCAATCGCCATTAGCCAAGATGGTCAGAGATGAAACCCCATGCTCTGGGTAGCCTTAGGCCTCTGACTGGCAGATGCTGGGACTGGACAACAGGAATGGATCACTTGATGATTGCCCTGTTCTGTTCATTCCCTTTGAAGTATCTGGCATTGGCCACTGTCAGAAGACAGGACACTGGGCTAGATGGGCCATGGGTCTGACCCAGTATGGTCATTCTGTTCTGATGAAAATTAGATGCACCATTACCATGAATGGTGATGACTGAGGAGTGGGTAGGAGGGACTGTCCAGCTACACCCCTTGGGCAATTTCAGGAGGAATTGTATTATTAACAGTCACCGCAATTATTTATATCACTATAGCACCCAAAATTGGATTGGGGCTCCATTGTGTGAGGTGCTGTACACACAGGCCTGCTCTAAACTACGCAGTTAGGTCCATGTAAGGCAGTTACGTTGACCTAATTATGTCAGTGTCTACACTACAGCCTTGCTCCTGCCAATGTAAGTGCCCTACTACACAGACATAACTCCACCTTGACATAAGCCCTACGCCTCTTGTGGGTGTAGTTAGGGCAACGTTTAGTGTTGGTGTAGACACTGTGTTATTTACAGTGGCTGTTGGCAGTCTTGTCAATTTCAGAGCTCCATGATGCGCCTGCCTGGCTCCCCGCTGCAGGAGGTGAGAAGTCTTGGTGGTGCCCTCCCACACCTGCTCCTGGCAGGGAACAGGGAGACAAGAAGCCTGGATGGCAGCTTGGCTCCAGGTGGGGAGCTGGTGGTTAAAAGTGTTTTTTTTTTTTTTTTTTTGGAGATTAAACTGGTTTAGATGGGCTACAGCCCCTGCCATAAGCACCGCACTTTTATCACTGTGTAGGATCCCTTTAGATTAATGCAACACCCTCAAAGCCCTTCAGGGCAAAGATTGTGTCTTGTGTTTGTACAGCACTCAGCAAAATGGGACCACAACCCCTGTTGGGATCTTTGGATGCCACCATACTATCAATATTTACTACTATATTTGTGTCTGAAATTGGCTTATCTACTAATGGTACAGGTAATATCTAGGCTTGTTGGAACTTAAGAGCTAAAAGGGGAAAAAATCAGTTTATTCCCTATGTATTTGACAGTACTTTGTGCATAGTAAATTTCACCATTTCTCAAATTTGAGAGTGTCTGACCCACAGCAACAGGGAGAGAAAAGCTTTAAGAACAGGAAAATGTGACTGTAAAAGACACAAAAATTGACCAGGGAACTTGGGGGCAGATGGAAAACACGAAATTTGTTTTTTGAAACTAGCTACATTGCCAGTTAATGATGTCCCTTTAACTTTATTATGGATCTATGCTTCCTGGCATCTTGTGAACACTCCAACTCAAAAGTGATACTATAAACCAGTGTGTGAACAGGTTTAAGCTATTGTTTTCCTATCTACTGGATTTGCTCTTTGGAACACCAGATCACAGAACTGGTCTATCATGTCAGTCTGGTATCTTGCTTCTGCCAATAACCAGTGCTTCAAAGGAAAGAGCATCAGAGCTCTCAGAGCTAATTGTGTACTGCTATAAGGATGGAGAGAATTCCTTCCTGAGGCATGCAGCAGTCCTGACATACTGATGCATGAGCTTTGAAAGCCTTTATTTTTCAGCATCCAAAATAGTACTTGTACTCCGGTAACAACTACACCAGGTGAGGCACTTGTCCATACAGAGAGGAAGACGCAACAGAAATTAAAATCCAAGACAAAGAGGAGGAAGACAATCACAATATACAAGAGAGTTTAATATGCTTTAAACATATGCATCTATTAGCTATACCCCAATGCCACTCCACAAACCCATTAGTTGCTGGCTAATTTCCTCTTGGCATTAAAGAAGTGAATCCAGAGGAGAGATCTGAAGAAGAGTGCAGCAACCTGATGTATCAGTTCAGAGAGAGCATTCCATGAAAGAAGGGGCAGCATCCAAGGAGATGGTTGCAGGAGATGCAGACAAGTGGGCAGTTTAGTGAGCACTGGTCAAATTAGCCATTGATGCTATGGGACCAGATGATGTCCTATGCTAGTGAATGACAGAGAGAAGCTACCGGCTGTGTGGATACTGCTCCCTTCTTTATTTGCCTATCATGCATCCATCAACCACCTCCTTGTTCTCATATGCTACAACATCAGGAAGGGAGCGTGAGCAGCATTCACTTTGCCCATCCTAATCTTACATGTGTCAATCAAGACCACGCTGGCCCTTCTCTGCCTTGTGAATCACTGATCTGAGTGAGGCTTTAGGAAAAATTCTCTGCAAGACTAAGCTGTCCACACACCTATTGCTGGAGGTTTGCAGCAGGGCCCTAAGAACTGAACCCAGGTGGCTGAATGCAGCAGGGAGATGGATCGGTGATGTGATCTCTTCCTTACAGAGCAGTCGGCTGGGAAACACTGACCAAACGGAAAGATTTTGCGCACGGTGATTCCCTGAAAGTTTTCTGGCCATGCAGAAGTAGGCCTGTGGTCCCCTTCACAGCCCCTTAATGCTACTCCTCACCTGGGCAGAGGAGGTGCTGTAGAGCAACACTGACACTCCGAGTTGCGTGCCTGAAGGCTGCCTTGCTGTGGAACGCCTGGCACGGTGATAGCCAAGTTGGCAGCTTCCATTGTTTGTGGGATATTTTTCCTCCTTTCTCACATTCTCCTAACAAAGATTCTGATTAATGATCGCTCATTCCTAATTGTCAAATTTCTTTTCCTTCATCCTGTGTCTAATCACCAGTGACAGAAGCCATTACGCAAATGAGAGCAGACGACTTCCCACAACTGTTCTCGTTGGTAAAAGCCTTGTAATTTAAAGCTCTGATTTGTAGAGGAAAGCTGCGTTTCCCCAAGGCGTCCGGGCATCTGTTCCACTTACACTCCGAGAGCCTCCACTTCCGCTCCCTCCCCCGCCAATTAATCCTCTGCTCGCAACAAATATTTGACTTGCAAGGCAGTAATTAGAACTTACTTTGCATGCGTTCACCACAGCGAGAGCTTTGCCTCCTTCCTCCTCGGCTTGCTCATCTCAGAACCCATCCCATGCAGCAGCAGAGCAAAACAATGCACGAAGGAGGTGGTGACTGCTTGACTCCTCAGAAGGAAACTTCCCGCTGACCTCCAACCTCCCAAGACATCGTGGTGGTTGAAGCCCAGCTCTTCAACTGGAGGGAGCTGAGCTCCAATAGCCATCAAAATGCACCAGGAACCGCCTTACAAAAAGAAGGTGGCAGCAGAGGGGAATGCAGAGATGTAGGAATATAAAGGAAAGACCAGTGGAAGGAAAACACAGTGTTTCCTACCTCATATGATGGTTGTGAGGCTTAATAAATGGCTCAGGGCAACACACTAAGCTGCGAAACAGAAGGCTGCAGCTAAGGGAGGTAGGAAAGCTGCATGATCATGGACTGCATACCATGTCTTGAAAGCTACTGCCTGACCTCCCTGCTCCCTTGGTGCCTCTTAATGCAGCCAGCCACAGGGCAGTTCATCTATATGAAGACAGTAGCAACCTGCCACCTTTCTACAGGACACTGTTCAGCCATGAAAGCACATACAGCCTGGAACCCTATGGCCAAAAGGAGGCCTTCCACTTCCCTAGGAGAATCTGCCTTCAAAAGAACGGGGGAGAGGGTGAAGACAAAGAAAAGCAAATGGGAGCTAGAGAAGAGAAAGAGAAACCTAGAGAAGAGACAAGAAAAGGATGTAAATTAAACATACAGGAGTCAGATCAGGCGTGTTTTTCTCAAGAGCTCTAACACACTCACTGGATGACTCACTTCACTTTTGTGCCTCAGTTTCCCCATCTGGAAAAAATGGGCGAATTCATCCCTCCCGATTCTGTTGTGAGGCTTGTTAGTAAAGTGCTTTGTGTTCAGTGGATGCAAGCAGCCACCAAAGGGCGAGTGGACATTTCTGAACTGTGGCCTGTCACCAAAGTAAGTTACTCAAAAGGCATGCTCACAGCACAGACACTAGACAGGGTTAGGACAGGCACTAGGAAAGGGTCAAGCCAGGCACTCTCACACATACCCATAATCTGACTGCACCGTGCTAGAGCTCCTCAGACCAAGTAACCCACTGCCAGTACCTCTGTCCACCCAGCTGCCCAGCTCTCCACCACCCCCCTCCACTTCATATTTGCCATTTCCTCTCAAACAGAGATATCAAGAGACCTAAGAGCAATCACACGCTCACCACCCCCATTCTGCAGTTTTGTTTTACAGGTTAAACACAAAAATCCAATCAGAACATTGGATTAGGGAAGTTCCCAAAACACCTTCATGAAGAAGCCTGATCTTGCCCACCCAGCCCTTCCTCAGCTTACTACACCTGCACAGTAGTTACCTAAATCAATTCCCACCCATTGAGGTTTCGCAGGTGGCTGAATACACACGACAGTTCATAATGAGCTACCAGGCCTGTATGTACTCATTTCCTGGAAGTGTAACAGACATGAGGCAATACCCATAGGCATTGATGCACACCTGAAGTATGTACAGGCAAGCTCCCACAAATACTAACCTGGACCTACAGGTGCAGATCTGCTGATTACCAAATAAAGTGAGGAATTGGCTGAATGCACAATGGGGATGAGATGGCTCAGGGGACTGATAATGGGATATGCGGCTTTTCATCTCTACGCTGCGCCTGCATCTCCAGCACATGCTGGTGCTGACTGACAGTCATGACTACCTGACAGACTGGGTGGTCTCTGGGAAAAGTTCTCATGCTTGTTGCCAAAGGACAAGAGTCCATATTGAAGGCCATAAATCAAAGGGGACTAATTTACACTCGACAGTGCTCTCAAAGGTAAAGGATTGGATCAGCCATATCCTAGACTCCTTTCTCACTCTTAGAGGCATGGTTCCTTCAGATCAAGGGAAGGCTGCTTGGAGGGGCAGTGGTCACAGCTTGCACTGCTATTACTCCTGCTACACTGGCTCTGAGGATAAAAGGATGTCAGAGGCTAGGGCTGTCAATCAGGCACCTTTCACCTGCTCTGAATTCATTCAAACAATCTGAAGTGAAAGAGTTCTGAGTTCTAACCTCCACCTGCAACCAGCCTGGGTGGCCAGCTCCATGTCGCTTCCCACAGGAGTCCTGATCAGATGCCTTCCTGTTCTCCTTTAGGGAGCAGCACTCAGAGAATAAAAGCCACACACTTCTGTTGTTCAACATTGGTTGTATTTAAGAACTACATTTCAGAAGGTACCATGTGTTTCTCACACACACACACATAACTTCCCAAGACCAGGGTAGGGGCACTGAAAACACAGGGTGGAAAGGGGGGAGGGGGGGAAAAAAGAGAGAGTCCATCAGTGCATTGTAAACTGAGCTTTCATGCCAGTCAAGTGCAGCAAAAACTGTTCTGACACTTCAAAGTTAGACCTTTGGCAAATAAAGAAGGAAGGACCCTGAAGTTCCAGATATACCATCCTTCATGAGCCCCTTGGAATTCTCAGCCTGGGCTTCAGGAGCTGGTGGCGCCCCACGAGCTGCTCAGAACACTGGCTGAGACTGCTGTGCTCCCAAGAGTGGCACGCAGGTGAGACTCCAGCTGAGTGTCTTCCCACCAAGGGCGGAGAGACTGCACACACCAACAACTCTTGGGAAGGCTTCACTTTCAGGCAGAGGCAGAAGAGGGTCCTTCCTCCCTCCCCCAAGGCTGAACGTTGACACGAATCCAGCTGAGTGACCTTCATTCTGACCTAGACAGTGCTCTGGAGAGGAAGTTTGTCTCCTGCTGCTCTCTTTGACCTTGATTATATACTGCTAAGTCAGGGACACAGAGATGTTTGGTAACAAGACTCCTGCTCTGACCCGTAGCACCTCTCTTGGTATCAGAGCCACAAATAGTGATGGTCAACAGACAGACACCGAAGTTCCATCCAGATGCTGTCCAACAACTCAGTTTTGCTGAGTCTTTCTTCTATTCCTGCATAAGAGAAGTTCACAGTAAACGGTACAAGAGTCGTCCCAGCACAAGATGGGACATGGCATGCCATGGATATCATTCTGTTTCCGCAACAACATCTCCTCTCTGGGCTACACACTTCACAGAAACCCAAATGTCACAATCAGTCCTAAACAGTCAAGGAGACAAAGCACTACGAAACATAGTGAAGAGAACACCCTTCACTGGTCAGCGGGGTGAATTAGATGGGATCCAAACCAGCTTTTCTAATCTTGATTATCAATTACAACCGTGTTCAGTATGCAAGTTTCCCACCCAGGAACAGCAGAGCAAGGCAAGGCAAGGCAAGGCTCCATGTGAGTTTGGAAGGCTCTGCAGGGAAAGGACTAGGAAGGCATGCTAGTTTTTCAGGGCGATTGCCAGGACTCTAAAAGGAAGTTCTGCTGCTCCTGTAGACTCTCTCTTCTCATTCTGAAAATTGTTGTGCCAAGTATGAGAACATAAAGGATTCAAACAAAATGAACACAGGTATGAAAGTTTCCCCGCCTCCCCACATGACCATACAAGGAAGGGAGCAACACTACAGCCTCACAACACACACAGTTAATTAGTAAAGGGCACTTTCTGTGTTTTGTCCAGGAAGCCGGCACCCCCTGGTGGAGAAAAGGGAAGCTGATTTTAACTGGCTATTCATCAGTCTCAGGGCCCCAGGAGATCAATTTTGACATGGTTTCATCGTGGGAGACTTGGTGAGTGCCCTCGTAATCTGTCTCCCTCACCACGTTACATCCACTTCTAACCATGCTGCAGCTTTAGAGAAAAGCAGGAGACCTTCACTCCTCAAAGAACTCTGCTGTGAACGGGAGAGAGGAGGTTTCCTGTGACACATCTGACAGAGGCAGGACTCAAAGGGTGGCGTTGTGTGCATACATACTGTATGGATTCAACTTGATCACCCTGCTAGGTACCAAGCTCCCAATACCCTGAGCACTGCATCTTTTGGGAGCAGGGTGGTGGGGGGGGTTCCAAACCATCTTTCCAGTTTCTCCTCAAACAAGTCATCACATGCTCATTCCTGCTGTCCCACGGTGCCAAGACCCAGCAAGAACAAGACCTCTAACACAACAGGATCATGGAACCTAAGGCTTTCTGCTATCCAGGCTGACTGTCCCAGATTTCAGGGGTACTGTGTCCACTGCCAGCACCATCACAGAAACCCAGCCACTGGGCTTGTGGAAACAAGACCACTCTTGGCTCCCTTCCAAACTGTTCTTTCAACACTTTAAATTAAAACCCAAAGAAGAAAAGCATTCGAGTGCCAGACGCCACATTCCTCGTCTCGGCAGACAGGGGAAACACACTTATTGGAAGCTGGATTCTTGCTCACTAAGTGCAGGTTCTTTCTTGGGAGATTCAGTTGGATGACAGTGAGGGAAGGGGGAAGGAGGTGGGCTAATGGTTTTGCAGTTCCAGTAGTCCCCTTAATTGTCGTGGAGTGGGACAGAGATGGGCCAGCAGCCCATCAGTCTTAAGTGCTGCGTGCAATACCAGCGCTCAGTATCTTCCATTACTCGTGAATGAAGCAGCTCCACCGTCAGTCACCCAGGTGGCCAGGGTCTAGTCATACCGACCCTTAATCATCATGTTCAACAGGGGACCCACCTGTTCAAAGCAAAAACAGATTATTAGCCATGGCAAGCGCAGAGCAACAAGGGCGGCACAGCCTGCAGCCTAACTCCCACAAGCTAAGCTGGGCCGGGCCAGGCCAGGCCAGAGAAGGGGATCTCAGAGGAATACAGATTGGGAAGAAGTGGAGCTGGTTATTCTGCCCAGTTAGCAGTGAACCAATCTCCTGATAAGATTCAGAGGAGATGTCAAATGAGTCTTGATCGCTTATGGTTATTAAAGATCCCCTAGCATCTTCCACCAGAGTTAACCACAGTGTCCTGGCGAGTAGTGACAACTTTCCTACACAAAATCCCACCTGCAGTTTCAACTGGAGACAGTTTTCTTCACTTCCTGTTCTAATCTTATGCCACACTGAACAGGGGCTGCTTTATTTTCGAGTGGAGAAGGAGCATTTCCTCTGTATCACCAGTAAGGTACTCTGGGGTTACTTAAAATCACAAGCATTATAGAAAGGGAAGACAATATTTGTCCCTCAATCCTAAGGTTTGGCCTGCAGTCAAGGCTGCTCCTATCCCTCAGCATTCCCTGTGAATAGTCAGGGAAGGAATCTCTCATCATGCATTAGTATTGAAAGGCATTTTTATTTGGATCATCCAGATAGCATGTAAATTGGATAAAGAACATTTGTTGACATTATACAGAGATTTAAGTGTTCTTGCACTAATCAGTGGTCTAGGACCAGTGCTTGGAAGGGTTTACTGGCCATGAAAACGTTTGTATTCCACACCCAGTATTTCAACCTCCACCAAAGAGATAACAGCCCTTCAAAACCAGATTCTGATTCCCAGTTTAATCCACTGCGTCATGAGATGCCAGCTGGTAAAAATCATATTGGAACTCAAGTGGGGGGAAAAAAGCAAGGTGGTATTCAAAATGAGTCAGTTTTGAGGTCAAATCTCTCAGCCCAGCAGAGCTAAAAAATAAAATTGTGTATCCCACTGAAAAACTGATTATGGAGCATTTATTTATCACCCTCCCTGCTCCTGAAATATCATACCTTAATGTTGTCACTAGTGCCTCTGACCAGCATCCTTTTCTGCCAGCATCCGCAACCAAACAGCGCAAGCTGTGGGCAGAAGAGACTATTTCCCAGTTTTTGCACTACGTCACTGGTTGTACTCATCAGCCCAAGCACTGTACTTTGAGGATCTCAGCCTTTTGTGTCCAAGGACTATTAGGGTAGAGGATGAAGAATTGCCACTAGTGCGGTGTCACCCATCCCCATTAATATCACAGGCAGCCTCGGGTGGTTTGCTGGGATCCAGAGTTCTGCAGTCCACACTTGGACATTTCAGTGGGGGTGGCAGCATCTCTAACTTTTACTTTACCTCTTGTGGGTTTCCCAGGGCCTCTCCCAGCATCTTCTCAATGTTCCTCATTATCGCCACTTTCTGATGCGCCTTTAAGGGATACTCAATTCTCTTTGGGGTGGGAGCACCCTGAAAGTAAAGAGAAAGAACACCTCATTGTGTCCTTCCTGAAATGCCTCAACCTTACCCCAATCTTAGCAAACAATGCCACTCACACCCAAGCACCCTGGCTATTCAACTGCAATACCCCCATGCCTCTAGAGGAAGAAACCTTGCTAGTGACAAGTCCTTATAGACAAGATTAAGAATAGGTTAGAAGAATACATTCCAGGGATGGTCCAATCTAGGCACACTTAATCCTGCCTCAGCACAGGGGGGGTGGACTACATAACCCCGTGAGGTCCCCTCCAGCCGTAAATTTCTATGATTCAGGCAGTAGAGTTCTCCATGCTTGCCATCCTGTCTTCATGGTGGGGTGCCACAGGGACAGTGGGAATCCTACTGAATAATGGGCTCCCACAGGAGTGCAGATGGACATGTGCTTACCTTGTACCAGAAGTTCACAGTGATGGTGGTTCCGCCATTCAGCAGAGACTCAATGTGATGCCACCTACATGGAAACACAAAACGGGAGAGCTACTATCAAAAGAATGAGCTACACAGACATAAGTGTTGGATGCAAGCCAGAGTGCAGGAGAGGCACCTTGGCATGTCACTCAGTCACCAGCACAATTACTTGAACAACTCCCCTTAGTTATTTAAATGTGCATTGCTAGAGCACATCTCACTGTAGTATGCGAATGCCTCATGCACATTAACAGATTTATCCTCAACATTCAGAGGTAGCAGATATTATTACTCCCATTTCACAGATGGGAAACTGAAGCATGGAGTGGTTAAGACTTGTTCAAGATCTCACTACAAATCTGTAGCTTGGCCAGAAATAGGAGCCGAGATCTTCTGAATCGCAGTGCAATGCTTTAATCAAAAGACCACCCTTTCTGTCTAAATCTCTGCACCTGCTGGCCACACTCCCTCCCCTCCTTCTCCCAGCTCATTGGATCCTCCTTACCAGTACATAGGGATGTAGAGCACATCACCCGGGCCTACCACTGTCTCATAGCCAACCACGTTCTGGAAATTGGGAAACTTCTCATAGTCAGGATTGTCAAAGTCCACCTAGCAGATCAAGAGACAAGGATGCAGCACTGATCAGCCAGAGGGAGGAAATTCAGGAGTGCACTCTGCTCAGACAGCAGCCTCTACTGCAGGTTCTCCCTGCAGGTCTGTCCTGTGCAGCAGTTACATTCCTATACAGTGTACCAGTCCCAGGTGCGGTGTATAGTTCCACACACACTTCCAACTCCTGCAGCACAGCCCAAGGCAGATCTGCGTCGAGTAGCTCTCTTGGAATAGGTGTCTTGTTAAATACTTAAGAAAAAGAGGGGAGGAGGGAAAGGTACGAGAGAAGAAGCAATGTCCCTGTTATTTCCCATCAGTAGGAAATGCTTATGACTAAAAGAAAAACGTCTTTGGACCAAAGCAAACAAAATAAGAATACTGGTACCATTCCAGAAGAGTTATGTTCTGTGGCTGACAAATGCACCACTCAAACACCCAAGGCACAGTAAACAACACTTGGCATTTCTACAGCATCTCAAGGAACTGCCAACATTCAGCTTCATAACACCAGTGTGCTAGACAGAAGATCGGAAAACTGAGACACTGAGACTGACATGCCCTACTCAGGGCTAGAGCTCTGTCGGCTCCAAGCACTAAAATATACTGCCTCACAGTGACACTAAAGAAGTCTAATTCATAACTCTGATGCACAATAGAGTCCCATTTTCCAGCACCACATATCGATACCAAAGGTAACAACTAGTGGACGTGCTCTAAAGGCTCAGCATCAGGATAGGCACTAGTACACTGTACTGATACTGGCATATCGCCCATGGATTTAGTGATTTTTATGCACGTTCTTTTTTGGTGCATAGTAGGGAACAGATCCAGTTCACTATAGATCTTATTCTCACCTGGCTCTGCCTGTCACATGGATGGTGCACAGGGTAAGGGTAGAGGCATTCAAACTGATCTGGAGGGAACAGGATACACCGCTTGTAGCCCTTAATCTGAGCGAAGAAGTTCTGTTGCTCATCATAGTGAGCTGGTGTCACATTCCCTGGACAAAGAAAGAGACTGATAACTCTCACATATACTTTAAAGGCTTGGGCAAAGGAACAGGTTATAGGCCTCACTGGGGCAACAACGAACTGCCATACATGTCTATAGAACTAAACAGAGCAAAGGATCCTAAAGCACTTTACAAACCAGGCATTACAGCAGGGCTAGCAACTGCTAGAGTTAAAGTTACAGAACAGTTTCCGTTTTAACCCTCATTCTCAGTTACTCCCAACTCTCACTTTTCATTATGAGTTTTTCCAATTTGGTCTCAGCCTGAAGGTGGAAGGTAACATTTATAGAAAGTTTTAAGAAAACCTGTTCAGCTGTTTGAGTACAAGAGTGGGAAAGAACTTGTTTTAAGAAGACCCAATAACTTAAGAACCTTGATGCCTGAAGAAAGGAAGATGCAATTATGGCATAGAAACGGCCCTCTCTAAAAAGGGCCCCACATGGTACATTTGCATGCTTTGCTCACAAATTTCTTTCCACTCCCATGAGATGCCAAATGACAGTTCCTTCACAGTAGGTCTTTATAACATGACTGTCCCTCCCCTTTCTCTGATACTTTGACCAGCAGTGAGATAGTTAGCAAGACTGATTCTTTTGGTTAGACTTGAGTCAACTAGCCCTTAAACCAAACCCTGGACACCACTCTGAGCTATTGCTTCTGTAAATTCAGACCTCACTGCGATGGTTTACATTTTCTTTGCATTTTGAAGGTATCTTAGTGACCACAATGGCTAGACACTTAAAAGGAATTAACTGGAACTGTAGATTCTGAACCACAAGATGGCAACCTCCAGAAACATGTCCCATTTCACCATAGCAAACTGACCCAGTCTGAACCCTCAGTGACTGACTGCCCTGATGAGATTTGGAATTCATCTGACCAAGATACGACCCTTTGAAAAGTGCCAATGTAGTGTTTTTGAAAGGTTTCAGAAACACACACAAAAGGCTGCTCTGCACATGGATGAACAGCTTACACTTCACTGCATAGGGATAAGTGTAGCCAGAACTTGAACAAGCCAGCAATTTCTGAGGATTTTAAGATTGTACCCCAGGAGATACAAGTATGATGGACAGCTGGATTACGTTGCATCCAGCATGCCTCAGAACTTTTAAAGTTCATCCTCAAAATGTCAAGGTAAAGAAATATCAACCTTCTACTAAAATGCTCTGTATAAAGGAAATGAAGTAGTGTATATATTTTCCAGTACCTAAGTCTACATATCAGTCTCTAAATTAATTAGAGGTTCCACTTTATGCTATATTTTAGGAGTTATCTATTTCCAAGTTCCCCAGTGCCCGATATAATTTTGCAATATCAGATTTAAGTCTCATTCAAGAGACAGCTCCTCCCTGCAATACACTGCCCATTAACACTATCCTGAAGCACTGCTTCAGTACTGATTCAGGAAAGAACGTTTCTTAGTAAGTTACCAGCATCTCCTCCTGCAATATCTGGGTTTTCCTTGGTGGTCTCCCATGCAAATATTGAACAGATCTAATCCTGCTTAGCTTGCAAGATCTTAAACTCTGATCTTCTCAGTTCTACTGCTGGTCCCTGCTTGCAGTTAATTCGAATACATAAAAATAAGTTAGAGGACACTGTACTGAGCATCAAATCCAAAAAGCCTGAAGTGCTCAAGTAAGACACAGGGATCAGTTCATCCCCCACTGATATATGCCAGGGGTGGCTATGTCAACTATTAGTTCAAAACACACTGCACAACTTTTGTCTGTATCAGAGTTGACACTTCAGGGAGTAATTAGACACGTAGAAATTTATCTTCCAGCAACCACAAGCAGAAGGGTACTCTCCTGACCCTCTCTCCATGCAACATAAATTAAAAATTGTGTGTACAAGGAGTCCCCCCTTAAAGCTATCTGTGCTGCTTCAGAGACACTCTGCAAACAAGTGGTAAGTTCAGATTAAAGCGACCCCCAGAGTTGAAATACACCAGAATTACCAAGTCTCCCTCATGCCCTTCAGAATCAACACTGGTTGCTTACCTTCCATGCCAATAAGCAGTAAGTTGGAAGTCAGTTGCCCCCAGCCACGCTTCCCTTGCTGCTTGTTAATCCAGTTCCAGTTAAAGCCCAAGAAATCCATCACAATCTTCCTTCCAACCGTGTCATTCAGAGTCTGCTGCAGATACAACCTGTATTTCCCAAGGGAAAAATGAGTGTTACGCATACATATGGATACACAGGCATCTTCTCATCCACCCTTAGAGAGATGTCTTTCCCGGTCTTCTCACACACACACACACACACACACACACACTCCATACTAACAGAGACAGGTAGATTTCATGTATGTGAAACATGTTAAGAGGAGACCAATATCACAAGTTAACTTCAGGAACTACGTGGAGAATTACATGTCCCACTCAGCTCTCTGCAAAAGAGGGAAATCTAGTTTTTAGAAATTCTACTCTGTCACCAACAGTGGCAAGCAAAACTATAAGAAATGTAGGTGTCTGTGGAAAGGAAAAGTTCCAAAAATCCGAGGGATCAAACTTCGTCTGCAGAATTTCCCACCATAGGAGGAAATTAAATCTAATTTAGATCAAACAGTAATCGGTTGAGTAAAGATTTTGGGATGAGTGGGGCTTTGGAGCAATCCAAAACGATTTCCGAGATCTCAGAGGAATGGCTAGAAGAAACACTAACCAGCAAGTGCAGCAGGAGGGAAGCTTAAATCCCAATCCATTATCAAGCAAGCGACTGTACAGTCAAGCAAAGTTAATCAATATCCCCCAAATTAACTCTTCCACTTACTTTCCGTCACTAACCACCAGAGGGGCCTCTCTGATTAAGAGTTCCTGTGGGCAGAATGTCTGTGAAGGAATATAGCACATCAACCTCAGACCTCAGCTGGTCATACACTAAGGTGCCTTTAGTTGTAGGAGACCAAACTATCAGTGCCTCAGTCACTGCAATCTCAGCGGTACATGCATTAGACACCCTATACCCATATTCACCAGCAAAGCTGTGTAAGGTCTGTGATAGGTTCTGGCATATCATCTAAAAGGGCAAAACCTGAGGGGGAACTGAATGGCTCTGAAAACTGGTAATGGCATACAGAGCCACTGGGTGGTATATAGCTTGTTCAACCTCGGCCAAGGTTAATAGCATCCAGAAGTTGTTACCATCCAGTAACTGCTTGGTGGCCTGTTGAAAGCAGTTGCTGGGATAAGGCTAGTTGCTAGTGGATAAGCATCCACATAAATATTGCCAGCACAACTGCCACTAATTTGCACCATTGCTAGCAGTCTCAGAAGAGAGGCCATGCAATATACAATAAGAGACTCGACACCATTCTCATCTGCTAAGTCAGAGCTAGCATACATTGGTGGGACAGCATAGGAAAAGTTGGATTGCCAGTGGGTGACTTTTCTAGGGATCATGGCCTTTAGCCTTCAGTGCTGCCAAGCAAAGCATCTTTCACGAGCACTGTATTCCTGCCAAAGAACGTGAAAGTCCTATCAGGAAAACACTGAAAAATTCTGTGATAAATGTAGACAGACATCTTTGAAACACTTAACAAGTGGATGACCAAACCCAGGACACCTGAGAACACCACCCTCCTCCAACACTGAATCTGAGGAGGAGAAATCATAGTGAAGATGAAAAAAAGCGGGTCCAAATGCTCTCTCAAATCATTTACAGTGCCTAAATCTTAAATCGATCACCAGTTAAACCTGTGCAACTGGAGAGCTTTCCAAGTATCACCTACCTCTCACCACTCCCTTGCTGCTGTATTTCCTGGAGTCTCTCCATAAACTCACTAAACTTCATCTCTTCCCTGTTCGACTTCGGCTTGAAGTTCTTGAAATTGGCCATTTTCTTCTCATCATAGTACAAAAACTTGTATGTGCTGGCGTTATACACTGAGAAGTCCCCATTGCCAATGTTCTCCTGGAGGTAGTCCAGGTCCCACTTCAGGGCAGGATACACCAAGTTTGTATCTGTTAGGACCACTGGCTCCTAGACAGGAAAAGAAAGCACACTGGTTCAAGGATTTCTGGAGAAACTGGGAGATACTTTAACTCATTATCATAACCATACAGTTTCCCTTCTGAAGCAGTAGGAAGGGGGAGGAGGAAAATCAGGCAACAGGGTCTGGGAAGGAGGAGGAAGAAAGTCCCAAAAATACAAGAAAAATTAGGAACTAGTCACCACTTTCTCGTGATATGCTCACAAAGGAGTGCCAGATGCCACTAATCAACTCTATAAACCAGTCATAGAAGCATGTCAGGGAAGGATACGGAAATTACTTTATTTGGTTATACCACATGGTCTTTCTAGTCCAATATCCTGACTTGGACAGCAGCTAATGCGAAGGATAAGACACCCCCATAATACATAGAGTATAGGATAGGATATGAATACTCCACACCGCCTTATAGTGGTCTCGGGTTTGATTCCTGGACAGGTGAATCTAGGAATGACGCTGAAGAAGAGTGTTCTGTTCCAGGAAAGTAGGTAGAAATATTTGTATTGATCCTTAGAAGCCCCTTTGGTAATTTAAGGAGCAGTGCTGAAATCTGAAAGGAACCAGTCTCTGTCTCATCCTCCTCCAACAGAAAGGTCAAGCTGAGGTACAGGCAAAGGGATAGCAGAGATTATCCCATTTCCTAGATGGACACAGATGTAGTCAGAATCCTCCCTAGAAGGAAATTCCATCCATCTCCCCTATACCATAAACAGTTACTTGAAAACACCCCAGCCTTTTCCATACTTCTTTCCACACATACTCCCCAAACTTCCTAAGAACCACCCCTATGTTTCTAAAGGCTAATCTACACTAGAAGCACTATATCGGCACAGCTGCACTGCTGTGGCATGTTTGGTGAAGACGCTCTTCTGTCAGCATAACGCCACCTCCGCAAGAGGCCAATAGCTGTGTCGGCAGGAGAACATCTTCATCAACATAGTGCTGTCCACACCGGCGCTTAGATCGGTATAATGTACGTCGCTCCGGAGAGGTAGCTTTTTCACACCATGAGCAACGTAAGTTATATCAACATAAGCGGAAGTGTAGACGAGCCCTGAAACTTGCATGCCCACTTCCCTTCTTATGGATTTGCTTCCATGAAACCACAAGTACCTCACTCATTTCATAGACATTAAAGATGGGGAAGCCTTACTAAATCCCATCTACTTTGAACCATGGCAACGAGTATAGGATTGGTCCCTACGGTACTGTCTTCAAATTGGTGACAACACCCAAATTTGGCATCAAAGTCCAAGTCTGTAAAAACATTGCTTTCCAAAATAAAGTTTTCATGATTTACATTCCAGAACAAAGATCTAACTTTCCCTGAAGCTTTCGCAACTGCAACAGTGCAGCAACTGACAGAAAGGCTAACTATGAACAAAAGGGGAAAACAAACATTAATTTTTCAATGCCCAAATTGAGAAAAAAGGGAAACAGCCAATGTGAGAAATGATAATTTAATTACTTTCAATATTAATGTTGTTCCTCACAACACAAGAAATTAAAGCACTGCTTACAGTGTATGATCTTGTACACGGCAATGACTCAAGTGGCTTCTCTTGGGAGGTGATTCCACAGCCCAATTCTCTCTCCTTCAGAAAGCTTTCCCCATACCTAACCTACATTTCCTCTCTAATCTTCTCTCCTTTACTCTTAGTTCTATCACATATACCACCTTCAGAAATCCCACTCTTGCTAGGTGCTCTCAGCCTTTGGAGACTTCCTCCATGAGCCCTTTACCCACAGCACATAGATCCCTGGGCTGCTAACACCATCCAGAGTGAGTCAGCAGGTGCTCACACCTGCTCACCAGGAACCCCAAGTGCACATGATCTCCCCCACACAAACACACTCCTTGACAGATACACATCAGCCCCCGCTATCAGCCCCAGCCTCCCACCCACGACACCCCTGGGCTTTGTCCCCACACACCCCCAGCACTATCAAGTGCCCTGCCCCCCCACACCGTCACACTCTGTACCTCAAAGCAGCACCCTTAACCCCCATATTCAGCACTGTCATATAATTATGATATGTTCTGTTCAAAGTATGCCTTGTGAGGTATCATTTTGAAAGGCTTGATCTGTTGAACATTAATATTCTGTTGGATTGTACGTACTATCATTGTATGTGAGGTTATGAAGTTTTGCTATGTGTGTGTTACTGAAATATGTTGTGAGGTTGGGAAGACCCACAACCAGCTTTTTAGATACAACAATGTTGTATCCAGAAGTATTGATGGCCCATTGAAGAGAATCCACTTTCCCAACAACCATCTCAGAGAAACCACATATACAATGGCGACTGCTTGACCCACATCATAGCAAAAAATCTTTCCAGCGAACTTGTGGAAGTAACATCATCATTTAGCCTAACTCCCCCAACAACTCAACACCTGGAAGAAACATCTAGAGGACAAAGACTTTGAATTGGGGAGGGTGGTCCTGGGCTGGAGGCATAAGCGCCAACTCCGGACGTGCTCCAGCCCGAGCACCCACAGGAAAAAAATAGGGGGAGCTCAGCACCCACTGGCAGCCCCATGGAGCAGCACCTCCTGCCCACCACAATCAGCTGTTCAGCAGCGTGCAGGAGGGGAAGGAGAAGCAGGAGTGGGGTGTGCTTGGGGTAGAGGGTGGAATGGGGTGAGAAGAGGCAGGATGGGGATAGGAAAAGGGCAGGAAGAGGCAGGGAGTGGGTGGGAGCTTGGGGGAAGGGATGGAGTGGGGGCAGGGCCTGGGGCATAGCGGGAGCTGAGCATACCCACCCCACCCTGGGCAAATCACAAAGTCAGCACCTCTGGCTGGAGGAGAGTCCCAGGCTGTGTACTGAGGAACTATACTGTCTGTCAGGGCAAGACATTGCTTGATTCAAATCCTGTTTAGCTTATAAAACTTAGACTGCAAATTTATTTTATTTCATTTCTTAGGTAACCAACTTTGATCTCTATGCTAGCTATTTATAATAACTTAAAATTATCTTTCTGTAGTTAATAAATCTGTCATATTTTACCTAAAACAGTGTGTTTTGGTTGAAGTACTTGGTGCTCAGTTTACAAAGGCTAGTGTGTGTCCCCTCCAGTCGAGGGAGGGGCCAAGTGGGTAATGAACCTTACACCGGGCAGGCTTCTGACCGGGGCAGGACCTCACAGCTCTGAGGCCCGAGGCTGGGGGGAACTGGATGGAGCCTCTGTGTTGTTGGCTCATGAGCGTCTGGGACGAGCATTCACGTAACTCAGCTGGGTGTGTCCTGTCCACGTTTGCGTAAGCCCAGCACCCGCCAGAGCTGCCTCGCTTGACACAGCCTCACCCTGTGAGGGATGCCCCAGGCTGGTGGGGCAGAGGCTCAGCAGCCCCGCGGCCCCTCTCGCCCCGCAGAGCCCTCCCCACACCCAGCGCTCCCCACCTCACGCCCCTTGTCACGCAGGCGTCAGCCCCCGCGGCCCGGGCACCTCGTTCTCGATCAGCTCCTCGGCGCGGGGGTCGCTGTGGCTGAGCCGGGGGATGGGCTGCGTCCGGAAGGTGTAATGGCGGAACTGCGACTCGCTCCAGCCGGGCCCCGCCGTCTCCTCGGCCTCCTCCCGAGCCCCGGAGCCCCCCGCCTCCGCGGACGAGGAGGAGGAGGCCGCCGCCATCGCCGCCTACACCGGAAATGGAACCCGGAACCGGAAATACCCGACTTCACCTCCATAGTGACGCCGGAAACAGAAGGAAAGCCATAGAGAGGAGAAGCCTGGGGGGCTCCGAAGTGGGAGCGGCGCCCCCAGCAGCACGGGTGGGAGAATTGCCCTGGGGAGAGGCTACAGCGCCCCCAGCGGTACAAAATGAGATAGTAGCAGGGAGAGGATTGGGAACCTCAGGATTGTATTCAATAATGTAAGCCCCCAGTCGAGGAAGGCCCAGATCCCCAAGGATATTTTAAAATTTTATTAAAGCTAATGTTAAAAAATATATATAATACACAGGTTGGGAAAAGAGTGTCTGTACATCTGGGTATGGTGCTTAGATTATCCACAAATACAAAGTTAATTTTTAAAAGTCATATGATACCTAGAATCAGAGGGGTAGCCATGTTAGTCTGGATCTGAGAAAGCGGCAAAGAGTCCTGTGGCACCTTATAGACTAACAGACGTATTGGAGCATAAGCTTTCGTGGGTGAATACCCACTTCCTCAGATGCAAGAAGTGGGTATTCACCCACGAAAGCTTATGCTCCAATACATCTGTTCGTCTACAAGGTGCCAGAGGACTCTTTGCTGCTTTCATGATACCTAGAGTACATAATCAGCAATAACCCAAATTTAGGTGAATAGATTAACAATACAGTTTAGATATCAGCATCTGAATACTCCGATACATCACTCATGAAAAGTTGTACGGAAATTTGGTTGTGGAAAGCAAAATATACCAATGAGTGGAGATTGTCTGCTCAGTAGTTGAGAATTAGGTTGGTTCAGAGGCAGATTTACCATGAAACAAACAGCGCAGTGGCACTGGGCCCCCAATGACAGTGGGGCCCCCAAAACGCAGGACAAATCTCATCTGACAACCTGCCCCCGAGTCCCAGCCGGCAGCGCAGCAGGAGACCCGCTGTCCCCGTCCTCACAAGCAGTGTGCAGAGACATGCCAGCCGCAGGGCTAAGGTGGCTCCCAGCTCGCTTTGCCTCCCTCCCTCTGCGCCGCTCCTGGAAGTGGCCGGCATGTCCCCGCAGCCCCCGGGGGTCTCTGTGTGTGTGTCTCTCCGTGTGTTGCCACCGCCCTTACTCCGCAGCTCCCACTGGCTGGGAACTGCAGCCAATAGGAGCTGCTGGGGCGGTGCCTGCAGGCAGTGGCATGCAGAGATCCCCTGCCCTCCTCCACTTAGGAGCCACTACCAGAGGGATGTGCCGGTTGCTTTGGGAGCCATGCCCCCCAAGGTAAGTGCCGCCCCCTGACCCCTCCCACACCCCAACCTCCTGCCCTAGCCCATAGCCCACACCCTGCACCCAAACTTCCTCCCAGAGTCCTCAGCACCTCCCAACCCCGTCCCAGCCCAGAGCTCGCACCCAGCACCCAAACAGCCTCCCAGAGTCCACACCCCCTCCTGCACTCCAAGCCCCTGCCCCAATCAAGGTACCTCACTTTATTTTCATTTACTTCCTATTATTTATCATATAGGAGGAGGATGAAGAAAAAAATAATGAAAAATGGGGTGGAGGAGAGATAAGAGAATGTTCTTCTTCTTGGCTGGGTCCTAGGAGAAGAGCCGGGGGGTGGGGGGGGGCAAAAATGAAGCTGCACACAGGGCCCCACTAACTCTAAATCTGCCACTGGGTTGGTTGTCCATTTAGAAAATACAATCCATGAGGAAAGTATTTGTTACTTTCCAGACTGTGCTTCTCATCAGCACTCCAGCTCATCCTTCCTAGTATTGCTGATGTCCAGTGATGTGTTCTATGTAGGTGTCCCTCGACCACCTGATGCTGTCCGACACCATAAGTTGCCGCATCAGCCGAGCGTAGCATTGACCGATTCCACATTCTCTCAGTAGTCACTTGTTACTGGGGTCCCATGTGCCTACGGTTCCAACGATCAGTGAGCGTGTCTGGACTGGTAACCCTTAGCTCTCAAGGTTTCGGCCAGAGGGGCATATTTCTCTACCTTTCAAGCTTGGGCATCATAGAAGGCCGGGGTCCTGTTCTCGAAGGACACTGTGACGTCCACCGTGATGATCTTCTTCCGGTCCTCGTTGGTGATGACGATGTCCAGTCACAGTTGGCTGTCAGTTCCGGAGATGGTGGAGTTTACAGCAACCTTCCCCACGGGGGGCGGGACGGCTCTGGCCAAGTGATCTTGGATGGCATTGTGTCGCAGCTGCCAACCTCTTGAGTGGGGCTTGCAGCTACACAGGACATGGGGTAGTGTCTCGTTGACATAGCCACACTTCCTGCATCACTTGTCCCGATTCCCGTAGCGGACGGCTCCATTCAGTGGGATGCAGTTGAGCTGGGCCCTGTGGATGAACCTCCAGTCGGCAAATCGGGTGAAGCTGCCCCCGGGGAGGAAGTGGTTGCTGGCATCCCCCTTGCATGTCACCTCGAACGCCTTCCCTGGTCTGGCTTCCGTTTCAGGATTTCCACATATTGGCAGCGGATGGCATCCTTCAGGGTCCTCTCCAGCATGGTTCTAGCTCTTGTAATGATGATAGTGTGATTTGTATTCTTCACCTGTGACACCAGGACTCCCAGCTCCTGGCTTTCCTCGCACGACATCTAGTGGCAGCCAATACGCTTCTCCAGTCGTCACATAGCATTGTGGGCACAAGTCCACAGCGAAGCAAAGTCTCCCCTGTCTCTTTCAAAGTCACCTTCCAGCGAGTATTAAACTCCTATTGATTTCTGTGGGAAGTGGGTGGGAATACCTTCAGGAAGTGGGTGCAAAGCCTTCAAGGACATAACTCTGTCCATGTTCTACAAAGTGCATGCTTCAATACCACCGAAGTCAAATTAAACACATACTTGAGTGCTTTACTGAATAGGGGTCAACAGCAGAACTAGGGCCTAGGGCTGAGGTTTCTTTGGGCTGGATAGGATGGCTCCACGCACAGGTTTCACTGGATTAAAATGTTGCATGTCACTTTAACGTGGCTTGTGTAGTTGTGGCATAGTGCTGGGAGAGAGCTCTCCCAGCGCTCTAAAAAAACCCCCCTCCGTGAGGGGCGGTGCACTGTCTACATTGGCACTTTACAGCACTGAAACTTGCAGCACTCAGGGGTGTGTTTTTTCATACCCCTGAGCGAGAAAGTTGCAGCACTGTAAAATGCCCGTATAGACAAGTCCTAAGACAAATAGGTTTGTTTACATTTACAGGTTTGTAAAAAAACAAATACATTTGTTTACATTTATACTGCCCTCTTCTTATTTACATCACCAGAAAGTGAAAGCAGGCATTTGTGTAGCACTTTTGTAGCCAGCATTGCAAGGTATTTACGTGCCAGATAGGCTAAGCCAGGGGTCAGCAACCTTTCAGAAGTGGTGTGCCGAGTCTTCATTTATTCACTTTAATTTAAGGTTTTGCGTGCCAGTAATACATTTTAATGTTTTTTAGAAGGTCTCTCTCTATAAGTCTATATATTATATAACTAAACTATTGTCGTATGTAAAGTAAACAAGGTTTTCAAAATGTTTAAGAAGCTTCATTTAAAATTAAATTAAAATGCTGATCTTACGCCGCTGGCCCGCTCAGCCTGCTGCCAGTCTGGGGTTCCGTTCACCTAGGCTGGCAGCAGGCTGAGCGGAGCCTGCAGCCGGGACCCCAGCTGGTAAGGGGCCGAAAGCCAGAACCCCAGACCAGCAGTGGGCTGAGTGGGGCCGGCAGCTGGGACCCCAGACTGGCAGCGGGCTGAGCAGCTCAGCCCGCTGCTGGTCTGGGATTCCATCCGCTGACTCCTGCCAGCCAGAGTCCCGGCTGCCGGCCCCTCTCAGCCCGCTGCCAGTCTGGGATCCCGGCCCTGCCCACATAGAGTGGGTACCTATCTTCTCCCTAGTTCTAGCCCATTCTCTTCCTCTCTCTCTGCACTGAGCTGAGGGTGGGAGTGCACTGAGCACAGGGCTGGGGGTGAAGGAGCAGGCTGGGGGTTAGGGTGCAGGGTCTGGCGTGGAGCTAGAATGAGGAAGGGGGCTCAGGGTTGGGGCAGGAGGTTTGGGTGTGGAGTACTTACCTGGGCAGCTCCCATTTGGTGCGAGGGGTTCAGGTGGTAATGTGCGGGGGGTGGGGGGTTTGCAGGAGCTCCCGTTTGGTTCTCAGGCTGGGGGTGGGAATGCGGGGGGTGCAAGAGTCAAGGCATGGGGTGTGCAGAAGTCAGGGCAGGGGGCTGCGTGTATGTGAGGAGGGTGCAGGAGTCAGGGCAGAGGGCTGGGGGCATGTGAGGGGGGTGCAGGAGTCAGGGCATGGGGTGTGGGGGGACTAGGTATGTGTGGGGAGTGCTGGAGGCAGGGCTGGGGTTGTGGGGGGTGCAGGGGTCAGGGCACAGGGGTGTGAGAGGGTGCAGGGGTCAGGGCAGAGGGCTGGGTGTGTGTGTGTGAGGGGGATGCAGAGGTCAGGGCAGAGGGCTGGGAGTGTGGGGGGGGGTGCAGGGGTCAGGGCAGAGGGCTGGGAGTATGTCAGGGGGTGCAGGGGTCAGGGCAGAGGGCTGGGGTCGTGGGGGTGGAGGGTATATGCCCTGATTCCACCCCCCTTCCCCAAGGCCCCGTCCCCACCTCTTCTCCGCCTCCTCCCAGTAGCAGCGAGCCCCCTGCGGCTCTGCTTCTCCCCCTCCCTAGCTAGGGCCATCAGCTGATTGGCAGCAGGGAGGGAGAGGAGGAGGGGCAGGAACCCAGCACACTGGGGGAAGAGGCAGGGGAGGAGGGAGCTTGCACAAGCTTCTTCACCCTGCCCCCGTGGGGGGGTGGAGAACAGCAAGCCAGGGCAGGCAGGATTTTTCGTGGCACGCTACTGCCTGCCGAGGTCCTGGCCTGGGTTCGCAGCGGGCTGAGCGGGGCGCGGCTGGGACCCGGCAGGCCACAGTGTGCCATTAAAAATCGGCTTGCGTGCTGTCTTTGGCACGTGTGCCATAGGTTGCCGACCCCTGTGCTAAACATTCATATGCCCCTTCATGCTTCGGCCACCATTCCAGAGGACATGATTCCATGCTGATGACGCTTGTTAAAAAAAGAATGCATTAATTAAATTTGTGACTAAACTCCTTGGAGGAGAATTGTATGTCCCTTGCTCTGTTTTACCTGAATTCTGCCATATATTTCAAGTTACAGCAGTCTCAGATGATGACCCAGCACACGTTGTTCATTTTAAGAACACTTTCACTGCAGATATGACAAAACGCAAAGAAGGTACCAATGTGAGATTTCTAAAGATAGCTACAGCACAAGACCCAAGGTTTAAGAATTGGAAGTGCCTTCCAAAATTGGAAAGGGACAAGGTGTGGAGCATGCTTTCGGAAGTCCTAAAAGAGCAACACTCCAATGCTGTAACTACAGAACCCGAACCACCAAAAGAGAAAATCAACTTTCTGCTGGTGGCACCTTACTCAGATAATGGAAATGAACATGCATCGGTCTGCACTGCTTTGGATTGTTATCGAGCAGAACCCGTCATCAGCATGGACGCATGTCCCCTGGAATGGTGGTTGAAGCATGAAGGGACATATGAATCTTTAGCGCATCTGGCACATAAATATCTTGTGATGTCTGCTACAACAGTGCCATGAGAACACCTGTTCTCACTTTCAGGTGACATTGTACACAAGAAGTGGGCAGCATTATCTCCTACAAATGTAAACAAACTTGTTTGTGTGAGCGATTGGCTGAACAAGTAGGACTGAGTGAACTTGCAGGATCTAAAATTTTACATTGCTTTATTTTTAATGCAGTTATTTTTGTACATAATTCTACATTCAGAAGTTCAACTTTCATAATAAAGAGATTACACTACAGTACTTGTATTAAGTGAAATGAAAAATACTATTTCTTTTGTTTTTTACAGTGCAAATATTTGTAATAAAAAATAAATATAAAGTGAGCACTGTACACTTTGTATTCTGTATTGTAATTGAAATCAATATATTTGAAAATGTAGAAAACATCAACAAATATTTAAATAAATTGTATTCTATTATTAACAGTATGATTAATCACAATTAATTTTTTTAATCATTTGACAGTCCTGATGCATATGCTTAACTTTAATCACGTGAGTAGTACCTGTCACAGTTTCCTCTGTAGTTCAGCAAAGGCACCTACCCTTAGGCTTCTGGCTGCCAAGCCATCGCCTCTCTTGGGTAGTGACCTGAATCTCTCTCTCTCGCTCCTGACCAGGTGTGATGCAGTATAATTGAATATGATCATTTATACCATTGATATCACCACTGTTATACAATTGCAACATATCTTGTACAAAGTATATCATGTCAGGCATCAATGGAAAAATTATGAGTAGCTAACTATGATTATCCTGTTTATAAACATGTATCGTCTTTGTTTCTGAAGTTATGAATATTGGCCACGTACTGGTATGTTATGCATATGTTGTAACAACCCTCCCCAACCCCCAGAATTTACATTAGGGTCAGTCAGCTATGTGTTGATGGCCCATTAAGGACACTCAGCTCACAACGGGCCATAGAAGAAGTTCATCCTGCCCAGTAAGCCTTTCCTGTGGAGGGCCTCAGAAAGAATATGGATAACAGCTAGTCCTGTGGGTCATCAAAGCATGTAAGGGCATGTGATATGATCATGTGACCCTGGATTCCATCTTGGGCCAGTAATTTTCCATGCATCTGGGCTGTGGGCTTTGTTTGGGACAGTAAAATTCCATGCACACGGCAGAGGATGTCAAAGAACCCCTGAGAGCTCTCCATTTTGTCTTCATTTACTGCTTATTTCTCTGGACTGGATTTCTAAGACAGCTTTGAACAAGGACTGATGAATACCAATCTGTTTGTGAGCTAGCAATTTATTCCATGACTGCTGTGATGCTGATCTATGAACACTGAAAATCAATTGTATGTATATGATCTTGTGACGGGATCCCTGGGGTGCAGCCTGGGATTGTGGGACCACTGTGTACCCTTAACTCTCCAGCCTGGGCTGTCTCTCACAATGCTTTGCTAGTGACAAGCAGCAAACTCTTCCAGGTGCTGTTATCACTCAGCACAATCGCATGTGAAGCCCCACACCCAGCTAGATTGCATGAATGCTCCCAGAACCACTCATGAATCACACAGAAAAAGGCACCAGCCAAATCCCCCCAGCTTCCAGCCTTGTTCCCCAGGAATATACCATCTTGTAATCTGCCCTATTTCTCAGTGGTCTGTCCTGCATTTGGCATCCTCAACTGTGACCCACTAAGGTCCAATGACACCAGGGTATTTTAAGGCCAAACAGTTCCCTGCCTTCACAGTGTTCTTCTCAGCAAAAAGAGTCTGTCTGAACAGACCTGCTTGGTTTCTCTTCCGAGACTGATAACAGTGTGACTGCCCAGTTATAAATTACCACACAGTTCTTCCTATGTAAGCCAACTCTATTCTTAAGGTAAAAGCACTACTGAGAAAACATATTAAAAACTACATGCAAGCTTACCAAAGATCACCCCAATCCTAACACAGAGTCTGGCATGAGCAGGCCTTCGATACTCCATCATAGCTTCAGCTCAGAACAAGCTCACAGTCTTACGGGGCCTAAATAGGACCAGTCCTTCCAACCCATCTCTCGGGTGTGGACCAGGATTCCTGTCCATTTGCTAGACCTGGAAGAAGGCCTTGAGCCCCTTTAAAGCCAGGCTACTTATCTAAAAATTCTTTCTTTGTGTGTTGTTCCCTGGAGAATCCAGTTTGAACTAGTTTATGCAAACCTCTCCTGCTTCAAAAGAGGATAACTGGAGAATTACATTAGCATCCCCCTCCTCCTAGAGGAGTTATTCATACACAATTGCAATTTTAATGCAATAGACCCCAAAGATATTAAACCTAATTCAATGAGGTTTAACTTCATTCAACAGAATTTATCTTAATTCCGTAAGGTTTATGCAGGATATTCTCAGCCTGTCATAGTCCCTCTTAAATCAATGCAATTACTCACGTATACTTAAAGTAAAGAATCCTTTAAGGTATCTAGGTGCCTAGCTCCCAATGATTTCAGTGGGAGTAAGGCTTCTAACTACCTCTGAGTATCTGGGCCTTAGCGTTTTCAGAACTGGGACATACGCTTTGATCCTGCTCACACTGAAGTTAACGGCAAAACTTCAGCTGACTTCAGTGGTGCAGGATTGGGCCCTAAATTAACAACTATACTAAATAATTTAGGTCCAGAATCCAAAGATATTTAGACTCCTAACTTCCATTGAGCCCTGGTCTACACTAGGACTTTAGGTCGAATTTAGCAATGTTAAATCGATTTAAACCTGCACCCGTCCACACAGTGAAACCCTTTATTTCGACTTAAAGGGCTCTTAAAATCGATTTCCTTACTCCACCCCTGACAAGTGGATTAGCGCTTAAATCGACGTTCCCAGCTCGAATTTGGGGTACTGTGGACACAATTCGATGGTATTGGCCTCCGGGAGCTATCCCAGAGTGCTCCATTCTGACCGCTCTGGACAGCACTCTCAACTCAGATGCACTGGCCAGGTAGACAGGAAAAGAACCGCGAACTTTTGAATCTCATTTCCTGTTTGGCCAGCGTGGCAAGCTGCAGGTGACCATGCAGAGCTCATCAGCACAGGTGACCATGATGGAGTCCCAGAATCGCAAAAGAGCTCCAGCATGGACCGAACGGGAGGTACGGGATCTGATCGCTGTTTGGGGAGAGGAATCCGTGCTATCAGAACTCCGTTCCAGTTTTCGAAATGCCAAAACCTTTGTCAAAATCTCCCAGGGCATGAAGGACAGAGGCCATAACAGGGACCCGAAGCAGTGCCGTGTGAAACTGAAGGAGCTGAGGCAAGCCTACCAGAAAACCAGAGAGGCGAACAGCCGCTCTGGGTCAGAGCCCCAAACATGCCGCTTCTATGATGAGCTGCATGCCATTTTAGGGGGTTCAGCCACCACTACCCCAGCCGTGTTGTTTGACTCCTTCAATGGAGATGGAGGCAATACGGAAGCAGGTTTTGGGGACGAAGAAGATGAGGAGGAGGAGGAGGTTGTAGATAGCTCACAGCAAGCAAGCGGAGAAACCGGTTTTCCCGACAGCCAGGAACTGTTTCTCACCCTAGACCTGGAGCCAGTACCCCCCGAACCCACCCAAGGCTGCCTCCTGGACCCAGCAGGCGGAGAAGGGACCTCTGGTGAGTGTACCTTTTAAAATGCTATACATGGTTTAAAAGCAAGCATGTGAAAGGATTACTTTGCCCTGGCATTTGCGGTTCTCCTAGATGTAGTCCTAAAGCCTTTGCAAAAGGTTTCTGGGGAGGGCAGCCTTATTTCGTCCTTCATGGTAGGACACTTTATCACTCCAGGCCAGTAACACATACTCGGGAATCACTGTAGAACAAAGCATTGCAGTGTATGTTTGCTGGCATTCAACCAAAATCCGTTCTCTCTCTCTCTGTGTTATCCTCAGGAGAGTGAGATATAATTCATGGTCACCTGGTTGAAATAGGGTGCTTTTCTTCAGGGACACTCAGTATAGCCCATTCCTGCTGGGCTGTTTGCCTGTGGCTGAACAGAAATGTTCCCCGCTGTTAGCCACAGGGAGGGGGGAAGGTTGAGGGGGTAGTCACGCGGTGGGAGGAGGCAAAATGCGACCTTGTAACGAAAGCACATGTGCTATGTACGTAATGTTAACAGCAAGGTTTACCCTGAAAGAGTGTAGCGACTGTTTTATAAAATGTGTCTTTTTAAATACCGCTGTCCCTTTTTTTTTCTCCACCAGCTGGATGTGTTTCAATGATCACAGGATCTTCTCCTTCCCAGAGGCTAGTGAAGCTTAGAAAGAAAAAAAAACGCACTCGAGATGAAATGTTCTCCGAGCTAATGCTGTCCTCCCACACTGACAGAGCACAGACGAATGCGTGGAGGCAAATAATGTCAGAGTGCAGGAAAGCACAAAATGACCGGGAGGAGAGGTGGAGGGCTGAAGAGAGTAAGTGGCGGGCTGAAGAGAGTAAGTGGCGGGCTGAAGACAGGGCTGAAGCTCAAATGTGGCGGCAGCGTGATGAGAGGAGGCAGGATTCAATACTGAGGCTGCTGCAGGACCAAACAAGAATGCTCCAGTGTATGGTTGAGCTGCAGCAAAGGCAGCTGGAGCACAGACTGCCACTGCTGCCCCTCTGTAACCAACCGCCCTCCTCCCCAAGTTCCATAGCCTCCACACCCAGACGCCCAAGAAAGCGGTGGGGGGGCCTCCGGCCAACCAGCCACTCCACAACAGAGGATTGCCCAAAAAAAAGAAGGCTGTCATTCAATAAATTTTAAAGTTGTAAACTTTTAAAGTGCTGTGCTTAAAGTGCTGTGTGGCATTTTCCTTCCCTCCTCCACCACCCCTCCTGGGATACCTTGGTAGTCATCTCCCTATTTGTGTGATGAATGAATAACGAATGCATGACTGTGAAGCAGCAATGACTTTATTGCCTCTGCAAGCGGTGATTAAAGGGAGGAGGGGAGGGTGGTTAGCTTACAGGGAAGTAGAGTGAACCAAGGGGCGGGGGGTTTCATCAAGGAGAAACAAACAGAACTTTCACACTGTAGCCTGGCCAGTCATGAAACTGGTTTTCAAAGCTTCTCTGATGCGTACCGCGCCCTCCTGAGCTCTTCTAACCGCCCTGGTGTCTGGCTGCGCGTAACCAGCAGCCAGGCGATTTGCCTCAATCTCCCACCCCACCATAAACGTCTCCCCCTTACTCTCACAGATATTGTGGAGCACACAGCAAGCAGTAATAACAGTGGGAATATTGGTTTCGCTGAGGTCTAAGCGAGTCAGTAAACTGCGCCAGCGCGCTTTTAAACGTCCAAATGCACATTCTACCACCATTCTGCACTTGCTCAGCCTGTAGTTGAACAGCTCCTGACCACTGTCCAGGCTGCCTGTGTACGGCTTCATGAGCCATGGCATTAAGGGGTAGGCTGGGTCCCCAAGGATACATATAGGCATTTCAACATCCCCAACAGTTATTTTCTGGTCTGGGAAGAAAGTCCCTTCCTGCAGCTTTTGAAACAGACCAGAGTTCCTGAAGATGCGAGCGTCATGCACCTTTCCCGGCCATCCCATGTTGATGTTGGTGAAACGTCCCTTGTGATCCACCAGAGCTTGCAGCACTATCGAAAAGTACCCCTTGCGGTTTATGTACTCGGCGGCTTGGTGCTCCGGTGCCAAGATAGGGATATGGGTTCCGTCTATGGCCCCACCACAGTTAGGGAATCCCATTGCAGCAAAGCCATCCACTATGACCTGCACATTTCCCAGGGTCACTACCCTTGATATCAGCAGATCTTTGATTGCGTGAGCTACTTGCATCACAGCAGCCCCCACAGTAGATTTGCCCACTCCAAATTGATTCCCAACTGACCGGTAGCTGTCTGGCGTTGCAAGCTTCCACAGGGCTATCACCACTCGCTTCTCAACTGTGAGGGCTGCTCTCATCCTGGTATTCATGCGCTTCAGGGCAGGGGAAAGCAAGTCACAAAGTTCCATGAAAGTGCCCTTACGCATGCGAAAGTTTCGCAGCCACTGGGAATCGTCCCAGACCTGCAACACTATGCGGTCCCACCAGTCTGTGCTTGTTTCCCGAGCCCAGAATCGGTGTTCCACAGCATGAACCTGCCCCATTAGCACCATGATGCATGCATTGGCAGGGCCCATGCTTTCAGAGAAATCTGTGTCCATGTCCTGATCACTCACGGGACCGCGCTGACGTCGCCTCCTCGCCCGGTATCGCGTTGCCATGTTCTGGTGCTGCATATACTGCTGGATAATGCGTGTGGTGGTTGATGTGCTCCTAATTGCCAAAATGAGCTCAGCGGCCTCCATGCTTGCCTTGGTATGGCGTCCGCACAGAAAGAAGACGCGGAACGATTGTCTGCCGTTGCTCTGATGGAGGGAGGGGCGACTGACGACACGGCTTACAGGGTTGGCTTCAGGGAGCTAAAATCAACAAAGGGTGTGCCTGTACATCAAGGAGTATTTCAGGCAGGACTGCACGGAGGGTTCCAATAAGAAATGGTGCACCAAAGTTATCGTTGTTATTGGAACAAGGAGGTTAGCCTGGCCTCTGATTGATACATGGCTAGATTAACCTCGCTGCGCCTTCTCTGTGACTGACTGCAGTGTGATCTAGACAGGGGAGGAGGAAAATGAGTACAAAACAAATCTGGTCTATTTCTTGTTCTGACCCACTCCATCTATCCTTTACATCTTTGGCTGGCAGCAGACAAAAAAGGCGCGAAATGATTGTCTGCCCTTGCTTTCACGGGGGGAGGGAGGGTGGGAACGGGGTCCTGACGATATGTACCCAGAACCACCCGCGACAATGTTTTAGCCCCATCAGGCATTGGGATATCAACCCAGAATTCCAATGGGCAGCGGAGACTGCGGGAACTATGGGATAGCTACCCACAGTGCAACGCTCCAGAAGTCGACGCTTGCCTCGGTACTGTGGAAGCGCTCCGCCGAGTTAATGCACTTAATGCACTTAGAGCATTTTCTGTGGGGACACACACACTCGAATATATAAAACCGATTTCAAAAAAACCGACTTCTATAAATTCGACCTAATTTCGTAGTGTAGACATACCCTGAGACAAATGGAAGCTAGGAGCCTAAATACCTTTCTGGATCTGTGCCAAATTGACTTAGGAACTTCACTGCATGCTTGTTTGTTAACTACAAAGGACTTGGCAGGGCTCAGCTACCAACATCTAAACAAGACAAGACATTTTAGAAAAAAATTACATAGGTTCAAATTTCAACCTCCCCACCCCCATCCACACACTTGCACTGTATTTCAGATACATCTACGCAGTTTATCGCTGTCTGAGCTGTAGCTCACGAAAGCTTATGCTCGAATAAATTTGTTAGTCTCTAAGGTGCCACAAGTACTCCTTTTCATTAAATTAGTAGGTTTATAATTAATGTTGTTATTAGAACAAATGAGTTTTATGACAAATTATCTGTGATAAGTTTTGATCTGCAAAGGTTTATAGTGTAGATCGTTATAGAGACATTACCCGTTATGGCTGATGTGAATAACTGAAGGAAAATGAGTTCAACTACCACCGAGTTTACATAATGAAGTAAACTGTAGAATCTGTTAATGTTAATATCGATCTTATCTACAATAATATATGGCCTACATTTGAAAAATAACATCAGTAAATTAACATACTTTTTCAGCTGTTCATATTTTCCTGGCTCTACCAAGATAAGACAATTACATTCCTGTATTAACTTTAATAATATTGATACTGATACAGAAAAGGCAATCTGCATAATAGAGCCAACTGCAGAATTGATCTTATTTAGTATTGATCCTATTTTTCCAATAAGATGCTGCCCTGTATTCGAAAGATAATATCTGTAATAAATTCTCATTAACATATAGCAGATGATGACATCCAGAGAGAAATATCACATCCATGCCCTTTTCATGTATTAGCTTTTAAATCAATATTATAATAACAATAGTTTATTAAATAATATTTTTAGATGTGAGAGTTTGCTTCTTGAGAGTAGGTTTTTGATGGGTAGGCACAAACTGAAAATGCAATTCTCTCAAGTTGCAAGAGTGTGTATGTTGCGTCCTTGAGCAACAGAATGGGCAGAAACAAAAGGGTTGACACCTAATTTCGTTCCCTTTGCTATATTTGTCAAATGAGAATCTAAGGCCAGGTTTATACTAGTCACTTTGCCAGCATTGCAATGTCAGTTCGATGTGTGATTTTTGTGCGTGCAATATTTCTATGCAGCAAAAGCCTTAGTGTACGTGCACTTATACAGGCATAAAAGGGCTCTTGCTGGGATAGTTTATTTCACACACCAAATTGATATGAGCTATTCCAGCAAAACTTTGTAGCATAAACTAGGTCTAAGGCATTTCTATCCATTTGTGAGATTCACTATTAAAGGAAAGCAATTTTGGCATAAACTAATAACACTGATACAGACAACTATGAACTTTTGAGAGAAGCTCATGAACAAATCAAAACAAAAAGACAGTGTTGCTCAAACCCATTTCAGACTAAGGCTCTGATCCCGCAAAGACTTACACATGTGAACCATTCCACTGAACCAGAGGCCTGGTCTAACCAGCAGCAGCATGTGAGCAGAATCAGTGGGTGCTGACGAATGCACAATTCATTGTGGAATGAAGCCTAACCTCTTATCAGTACCACTTATCAGTGACTTCTGGTCACTACTACACTACTTCTGGTCACTACTACAGGACAGGCCTAACAAAGAAAATAACAGAACGCCACTAGCTGTCACCTTCAGCCCCCCAACTAAAACTCCTCCAACGCATTATCAAGGATCTACAACCTATCCTGAAGGATGACCCAACACTCTCACAGATCTTGGGAGACAGGCCTGTCCTTGCCTACAGACAGCCCCCCAACCTGAAGCGAATACTCACCAGCAAACACATACCACACAACAGAACCACTAACCCAGGAACCTATCCTTGCAACAAAGCCTGTTGCCAACTGTGCCCACATATCTATTCAGGGGACACCATCACAGGGCCTAATAACATCAGCCACACTATCAGAGGCTCGTTCACCTGCACATCTACCAATGTGATATATGCCATAATGTGCCAGCAATGCCCCTCTGCCATGTACATTGGTCAAACTGGACAGTCTCTACGTAAAAGAATAAATGGACACAAATCAGATGTCAAGAATTATAACATTCATAAAACAGTTGGAGAACACTTCAATCTCTCTGGTCACGCGATTACAGACATGAAAGTTGCGATATTACAACAGAAAAACTTCAAAACCAGACTCCAGCGAGACACTGCAGAATTGGAATTCATTTGCAAATTGGATACAATTAACTTAGGCTTGAATAGAGACTGGGAGTGGCTAAGTCATTATGCATGGTAACCTATTTCCCCTTGTTTTTTCCTAACCCCACCATTCCTCAGACTGTTCTTGTTAAACCCTGGATTTGTGCTGGAAATGGCCCACCTTGATTATCACACACATTGTAAGGAGAGTGATCACTTTAGATAAGCTATTACCAACAGGAGAGTGGGGTGAGGGGAGAGAAAACCTTTTGTAGTGATAAACACCCATTTTTTCATGGTTTGTGTGTATAAAAACATCTTCTGTATTTTCCACAGTATGCATCCAATGAAGTGAGCTGTAGCTCACGAAAGCTTATGCTCAAATAAATTGGTTAGTCTCTAAGGTGCCACAAGTACTCCTTTTCTTTTTGCGAATACAGACTAACACGGCTGTTACTCTGAAACCTTTCCCTAACAAGATAATGGTGGGTGAACTCTTGTAATGACAACTTGCAGCTCTGAGCCACGGGGACGGAAGAAAAAGAAAGCAGAGGAAGTCCTGTAAAGTAGCTGGATAAGCGTGAGCTGGAGAGGATGGCAAAGGGGAAATGGGAAAACAGGAAAGCTCCTGTAATGCTATGGTGGGGAGCCGATGGAACTAGAGGAATGAGAAGGCATCTTATAATACTGCAACATGGATGTGAGACAGGGAATAAGAACACAGAGAGAGGTAAGAAAGCATGGCCGCTCCTGTAATGCTGCAGGACAGGGCTGTACCGGGAAGGCAGAGAAGGTTTTTGCAGTTTGCATTGTGGAAGAGCTATCCCAAAACTGGCAGTAATCCAGGTAACCACACTGATTAGGGCTGGTTTAGTTTTCCATATGACCTCCCTGGAAACAGATGCCTTTAATTGGTATGAGTCTCTCTCTGGCTCTGTAGAGCTGCCAGTAAAATAGCCCATTCCCTATACCACACAGGATTAGGTTTGTAGAGTGCCATTTGGGAGAGCAACTGAGCAATTAAGTGCTCCATCCCCTGGAGAAGGGCAAAAGGAGAGGGAGAGGCATCACTGCCAGGTTAGGGGCACAGAGCTGTGAGATACCTGCCAACCAGCCACAGCCCAGGGCAGGAAAGGGCTGCAGGGCAGCTGGCACCCCAAGAGCCACCAGCTCACCCAGGCCTCTTTAATCCCTTCTCTGAGGCCCCCACCTCTTTAACCCCTCACCTAAATCCCCATCTCACCTCAAATCACCGGAGTTCCCTGCCCCATCCCACCCCACCGCCCCTCTAACCTCTCTGACCTAACCCATCCCTTCCATTGGGCCCCAGACCTCCCACATACCTAACCCATCCTGTCCCCCAACCCCCTCTAGGCCCCACCATCCTAATGCTGCCAACCCCCAACCTCTCCAAACCCCTCTAACTTCCCTCCCCAAACCTCTCTGAGCCCCCACATCTTCCCAAACCCCTCTAACCCCCCACCTCTCAACCTCCCTCCTCTCAACACCCCCACCTCTCAAACCCCCCTCCTCTCAAACGCCTCTAACCCCCCCACCTCTCAACCCCCTTCCTCTCAAACCCCCCACCTCTCAAACGCCTCTAACCCCCCCATTTGAGCCCCCCACCTCCCCTAAGCCCCCGAGCCTCTGACTTCGCTCCAGCCCAGCTCCGCCCCGTCTAGCCTAGTAAACCGAATCTGCCCCTCCGCGCTATTGACCCTACCCGGCCGCCGTCCTTTTAGCGCCTGCGCACTGTGGGCAGAGGGCAGCTGATGGCGGCGGTGGGGCTGCGCGGTGTCCGCTGGCTGCGGGCGGCGGCCTTGCTACGGGCGGCGGGGGGCCGAGCAGCCCCGCTGGGGGCCCGAGCAGGTCAGCGAGCGAGCGGCGTCCTGCGCCGCGGGTGACGGGGCAGCGCAGCCCCGAGGCAGGCCTGGGGGGCCGTGTCCTTGGGCGTCTGCGGCGCCGGGCTCAGTGGAGGGACGGGGCCGGCTTGGGGCTCTGGGTGCCCCTGGGGGAGGGGGTTGGGGGCTAATTGGGGGAGAGGGCTCGGTGGGGAGGGGGTTGGGCGCCCTTTACTTGGGGCAGTCTCTTGTGCATCTCTGGATCCTTGTCTGTGATTCAGGAATTGCAGAATCAGGTGGGGAGGAGGAGGAGCCCCGCCCCCCGCACACAGACCCTGGATTCTTGTGTCTGATGACCCCAATGCAGGTGATTTGCTCCCTATCCTGGGGGTGATCCTGTGAAGCAGTCTCTCCTTTCACTGTCTGCCATGTATTGGGGTGCAACCATCATCGGCTGCTCCCAGCTGTGCTCTGCCCTGAACATAAGCATGGCCATACTGGGTCATACCAAAGGTCCACCTAGCCCAGTATCCTGTTTTCTGACGGTGGCCAATACCAGGTGCCTCAGAGGGAATGAACAGTACAGGTAATCATCAAGTGATCCATCTCCTGTCGCCCATTCCCAACTTCTGGCAAACAGGCTAGTGACACTATCCGTGCCAGTCCTGGCTAATAGCCATTGGTGGACCTATTATCCGTGAATTTACCCTGTTACGATGAGACTCCCAAAGAGCTCTGACTTGTGTTTTCTGCCTTCAGCTTCGGGCTTGCCCAAGCACTTGATGCCTGGACCTTACCCCAAGACCCCAGAGGAAAGGGCAGCTGCTGCTAAGAAATACAATATGAGGGTGGAGGACTACGAGCCACATCCGGATGATGGCATGGGGTGAGCTACATAAGGCACTGAGATTATTAGACCCTTGAAGAAAGGCAGAGGCAGGTATCAGCTGGTACCCGGCTGCAGGGAGGATCTATTTAACTGAAAAAAACTGAGGGGTCCTTGTGGCACCTTAGAGACTAGCAAATTTATTTGGGCATAAGCTTTCGTGGGCTAGAACCCACTTCATCAGATATATGAAGTAAAAGATACAGGAGCAGGTATAAATACATGAAAGGATGTGGGTTGCTTTACCAAGTGTTAGGTCAGTCTAATGAGATCATAGAATCATAGAATATCAGGGTTGGAAGGGACCTCAGGAGGTCATCTAGTTCTAGTCCAACCCCCTGCTCAAAGCAAGACCAAGCCCCAACTAAATCATCCCAGCCAGGGCTTTGTCAAGCCTGACCTTAAAAACTTCAGAGGAAGGAGATTCCACCACCTCCCTAGGTACCAGTTCTTCACCACCAGTGCTTCACCAACCCTCCTAGTGAAAAAGTTTTTCCTAATATTCAACCTAAACCTTCCCCACTGCAACTTGAGACCATTACTCCTCGTTCTGTCATTCTCTACCACTGAGAACAGTCTAGATCCATCCTCTTTGGAACCCCCATTCAGGTAGTTGAAAGCAGCTATCAAATCCCCCCTCATTCTTCTCTTCCGCAGACTAAACAATCCCAGTTCCCTCAGCCTCTCCGCATAAATCATGTGTTCTAGTCCCCTAATCATTTTTGTTGCCCTCCGGTGGACATTTTCCATTTTTTTCACATCCTTCTTGTAGTGTGGGGCCCAAAACTGGACGCAGTACTCCAGATGAGGCCTCACCAATGTCGAATAGAGGGGAATGATCACGTCCCTAGATCTGCTGGCAATGCCCCTACTTATACAGCCCAAAATGCCATTGGCCCTCTTGGCAACAACGGCACACTGTTGACTCGTATCCAGCTTCTCATCCACTGTAACTCCTAGGTCCTTTTCTGCAGAACTGCTGCCTAGCCATTCAGTCCCTAATCTGTAGTGGTGCATGGGATTCTTCCATCCTAAGTGGAATTCTGCACTTGTCCTTGTTGAACCTCATCAGATTTCTTTTGGTCCAATCCTCTAATTTGTCTCGGGCCCTTTCTATACTATCCCTACCTTCCAGCATATCTACCTCGCCTCCCAGTTTAGTGTCATCTGCAAACTTGCTGAGGGTGCAATCCACACCATCCTCCAGATCATTAATGAAGATATTGAACAAAACCGGCCCCAGGACTGACCCTTGGGGCACTCCACTTGATACCAGCTGCCAACTAGACAAAGAGCCATTGATCACTACCCGCTGAGCCTGTGATAAATCAATTAACAGCAGGATACCAAGGGAGGAGAAATAACTTTTTGAAGTGGTAAGAGAGTGGCCTATTACAGACAGTTGACAAGAAGGTGTGAGTAACAGTAGGGAGAAATTAGTATTGGAGAAATTAAGTTTCGGTTTTGTAATGACCCAACCACTCCCAGTCCTTATTCAGGCCTAATCTGATGGTATCTAGTTTGCAAATTAATTCCAGTTCTGCAGCTTCATGTTGGAGTCTGTTTTTGAAGTTTTATCTCATTAGACTGACCTAACACTTGGTAAAGCAACCCACGTCCTTTCATGTATTTATACCTGCTCCTGTATCTTTTACTTCATACATCTGATGAAGTGGGTTCTAGCCCACGAAAGCTTATGCCCAAATAAATTAGTTAGTTTCTAAGGTGTCACAAGGACTCCTCGTTTTTTTGTTTTGTTTTGTTTTACTGATTCAGGCTAACACGACTACCTCTGAAACTTACAACTGAAGTGCTTGTGGTATGCTGCTGCAATATTAAAACACTTCATGTACCCCTCAACACTCCAGAAAGGCAGTGTTCTCTAAAAGGTTAAATAAAAACAAGTCACTGAAGCTGAGTATGCAACACATTATGGAGGGCGGAGAAATAATGTTGGGATGGAGGATGGTTGTATAGGCACTGGACTGGGATGCAGAAGGCCTGGGTTCAATTCCAGGCTCTGCCACAGACTTTATGACCTTGAGCAGGTCATTTTCTATGCCTTAGTTCCCTGTGAAATGGGGATGATATGTCCCTTCTTCAGAGGGGTCTTGTGTGGCTAAATTAACATTTGTGAGGTGCTCAGTTACTATGACAATGGGGACACAAATATCTGGAATATGGTGTTAATGGTGATCTAACTGCAAAATGCCTTTCAAGTTAAATGCTTTAAATATGGGGAGGGATGGCTTGAGATAGTCACAAGGAGAGAGGAGGAGAAGCTGAGCATATTCCAGTAGCACTTGCAATTTGCCCGTATAAAGACAAAATAAATAAACCAGGGGAAGAGGATACACCATATAAGCAAAGTCATCAGTATGAAGGCAAGCAGTTAATGTGTTTTTAAAAGGTGTTTACAAAATACTGTAGGTTCAAGAGCTACTATAGCTAATAATTTTCTTGCTCTGTTATTCCATTTTAATAGATTTTCCTAATGATCTGTACCATACAATGGATATAAATAATTTCTGTTTTATTTGTATGTTTCCAATAGGTATGGTGATTATCCCAAACTTCCTGACCGATCTCATCATGAGAGAGACCCCTGGTATCAGTGGGACTACCCCGGCCTGAGACAAAACTGGGGAGAGCCGGTAGGGATGGTGGATCTTTTTGTTTCTACTGAGCATTAATGTTCAACTAAAATAATATTTATGTAATACTTTACCATCTCACACCGATGTTTGGAAAGGAAATCTTAGGCCAAGAAAGTCAGGGTAAATCCCTATTCTGCCCCCTTTCCCATCCACCCCAAAAAAGGCCAAAGGATTTTCAGTGTCCATACAGATGAGACAGGGCATCTGTACCTTAGTATCTTCCACAGTAAGTTGAAGGGCTGAGTCAATCATACTGGGATTTGAACGTGTATCGAAGAATCTTAAATGCTTCAGATCCGATGTCTGCATCACTAAACCATCCTTTCTGCTAGATCACAGAAGTTCACGCCCTCTCAGCCCAGTGGGTCCTGCCACTGCTGTCACTGGTTCTGGGGTTGCTTCCCAATGGAATGGGTGCTGGGTGGCCTTTTCCCTAGAAACTGCTTGAAACTTCCTTTCTGACACTAGAAAAGTAGACTTAAGAGCCAACTCCTAATGACTAGTAACTTTTGCTGGTAAGAGAATGTGGGGTTTCTGTAGGTGGTTGAAACTGAACCATAATTATTTCACTTGGTGGATGACATGAGCTGTCCCTAAGCAACAGAACTAGAGGGAAAACAAGCTTTTGTGTGCGTACTGGGGATTCCAAAGTGCCCGGCTGAAGAAATTGATTATAGCGGAGGGATAACTAAAAGGAACTCAAGGCAGTGTTTTTACCCTGTAGTAATGCTGCGACTTGAATTTACATTGAGTAGTTATCTAATCTCTCTCAGTACATTCTCTCATGTAGCGAGGATCATAGGTGCAGTATAGAAAGGCTTGGGAATCGTCAGCTTGGCTATTGAGCTTTTAAAAGCAATGGTGCATGAGAAGTGTTGCAGTGATTCAAGATACCTATGTGCTTTGGCTCTCTCTAATGCTGAGAAGGCTCTGTATTAATATTTGCTGTCCCTGGGGTGATTTGGGGTTGTGGTAATTTCCCGTTGCACGTACTGTCTCTTGGTCACAGTGGAGCACAAGTTCTTTCAGTGAGAAGTGTTGGAAATAGTAAAAACTGCCCTCTTTGCTTGTAAGAGATGGTTTCGTTTGTAATGGTGAGAGTATGGCTCCCCTGGTGTTAGATCAAACAGCTGTGCAGTCAGACCCACCATCAGCCACCATCTGAAGTAATGAACTGGGAAAGTGAAGACAGTATGTGATCAGAAATATTGAGTTGTCTGCATTCTGGTTATGTGTTCTGCTTAGCTGCTCATGTTTAAGATGCTTGACTTTTAGCTTCTAGGCTGAAAGCCCCTTGTGAATGAGAAGCTTAAATGTGCATCTGTTCAAGCAATTGTATTCAACCTGTGGAGGTCATAGGATAACTCCCCTCCCATCTTTAATCTGTTAGAGTTAAATAATGGTGCCTGGTGCATTATAGACAAGTATGTAGATAAGGAACCTGTTCCAAAGTAGCAGGAAATCACTTGCGATTTTTTTGCTGTTCTAACTCCACTCAGCAATATACATCTGTGGGGTCCTCAGATGCCAGGAACTCCTCACAAACCATTGTACTAATTCCTGCTGTGCCTTTTTGTGAAGCACCATGAGAACAAGAGGTTTGGAGACACAGTTGAAGTGGTTGTGGGTGGATAAATGTAGGTTCATAGTATTTTTTGAAAAATAAACAAAAATTGAAGTAATATCGTTTAATTGTTTGAGCAGAAAGCTGGAACTCAGGGTTCCTGAATTCTGTCCTTGACCACCAGCAACTCACCATGACCTTGGACAAGTCACTTATTTTCTCTGTGACTGTATCCCCATCTGTAAAATGAGGGTAACATTTTCCTTCTGGCAGTGTTGTGATGTCTAATGTCTGCAAATTGCATTAAGTTTCTCGGATGAAGAGCCAGAGAATTGTAGAGTGCTACTGGAATAATGTAACCGAGCCTCTCCCTTTATTGTTTAGATGCACTGGCACTTTGACATGTTTCTCCGGACCCGTGTTGACACGTCCCCCACTGTGGTATCCTGGCACACCATGCGCAATCAGTTCTTCTTCTTTATTGGCTTCATGCTGTTTATGTTCTGGCTTGGAGAAATGTACCCATCCTACATGCCTGTGGTGAGTAATGAGGTGGGGCAGGGGGAATAGGTCTCCTAAGAACTGTTGCTGCATGCCGTTGCCAGATGCCCAGAGCAGTGTCCTCTTGAGGTTGAATAACTTGGGATACGAAAGACCCGCTGCGCCAGCGGTGTGGCTTTGGACAAGTCACTTAGGCCCAAGTCCTCAGAGGTACTTAGGCATTTAATTCCTGTAGAAATCAATAGGAATTAGATGCTAAAATACCTTTCAGGCTGTTGGCCTTAGTGTCTCAGGGCCCCACTGTCTCCATCTGTAATAGTGGTAGAACATTTTGCTTCAGAGTGGTGCTGTGAGTGTTGCATGGTGCATCAAAGAGACAAAACACTCTGTGAGTGTGAAGTATTTGCCCACAGGTTTTCTAAGTTGCCTGTTTGAATGTGTTGAGCTTGCTGCTTCACAGTTATGTTCCTCTGCAGGGACCGAAGCAATATCCCTACAATAACCTGTACCTGGAGCGAGGGGGCGATCCCAGCAAAGAGCATCCAGAGGTGAAGAACTATGAAATCTGAAAGATGCATGGAAATGTAGCTCTTCTCCTGGGACATTTACTCTGGGGGTCCTCCAGAATGTTCACTGCAGGATGCACTAAACACTTGTTCTCTGAGACATTTACTCTTAATGAAATATATTGTGAAAACTCTTGTGGTGGATTTCTTTTCTTTGAAGAGGCTATAAAGTGGGCAGTGACGTTACAGTGACTCCACCATTGTCTCTGAGCGTGGGTCGAATTCCCTTGTGTATAGGATGGTGCTTCAAGAAGAAGGCCAGGGGTGTTGATCCTTTTGAATCTGTGTGTAAGATGGACACTGGAATTCTTTAGATAAGTCTGATTCCAGTGCCAGCTACCAAGGTTGTCCTTGCAGCTGTTGGAAGGAGAAGAAAGTAAAACAGAATTCTATTATGTTCAAAGATGGACACAACTCCTTTGGGTTATTCAAGTCTTCCATGATGCCATCTATACTATGAATAATTCTACTTCCTCATTGGGTTGGCTCTTCTTTCTCACCCCTCCTCAGGCAGTAGCTGCAATCAAAGTTTAAGAGTTGCCTTATGTACTGGTGGATTAGGACCACAGAAGAACCTAGCCTTTGAAGTGATACATCTCACTTTAGATAAACCTTCCATCCCTCACACAGGACAAAATCTCCCTCTACTCTTATACCCATTTTTGAGCAGTAGTGCTGCTTACCACAGTCTGCCACGTTAGTGTAGGAGTAACCTATTGCTGTGTCTTATTGACCTTGGCTGTTGAGGGCATGGTTGGTCTTCTGAACTCAACAGTTATTCCCCAATGTTTTAGAGAGTTTAAGGAGTGTATGTAGTAGCATACTTCATCCGATGAAGTGAGCTGTAGCTCATGAAAGCTTATGCTCAGATAAATTTGTTAGTCTCTAAGGTGCCACAAGTACTCCTTTTTGTGAATACAGACTAACATGGCTGCTACTCTGAAAGTAGCAGTATGTTACTTTCCTTAAATAATTTCAGTGTGTTGCCTTTTGCCTAGAAGTAAACAAAAGCATTTTCTAAAGTTCTTAGACCTCAAAGCTGCAGTAAGTGTTCAGCAGGTGTTTGAAACTATAGTAAAGAACAGAATTATCAAACACATAGATGAACACAATATGTGGGGGAAGAGTCAACATAGCATTTGTAAAGGGAAATCATGCCTCACCAATCTATTAGAATTCTTTAAGGATGTCAACAAGCATGTAGACAAGGGTGATCTAGTTTATATAGTATACTTGGACTTTCAGAAAGCTTTTGACAAGGTCCCACACCAAAGGCTCTCAAGCAAACTAAGCAGTCATGGGATAAGAGGGAAGGTCCTTTCCTGGATCAGTACCTGGTTAAAAAATAGGGAATAAATGGTCAGTTTTCACAGTGGGGAGAGGTAAATAGAGGAGTCCTCCCAAGGATCTGTACTGGGACCTGTGCTGATCAATGTATTCATAGATGATCTGGAAAAGGGGTGAAACAATGAGGTGGCCAAGTTTGTAGACAATACAAAATTAACCAAAATAGTTAAGTCCAAAGCAGACTGCAAAGATGGAGATCTCCCTAAACTGGGTGCTTAGGCAACAAAATGGCAGATGAAATTGAATGTTGATAAATGCAAAGTAATGCACACTGAAAAACACAATCCCAACTATACACACAAAATAATGGAGTCTAAATTAGCTCTTACCACTCAAGAAAGAGATCTTGGAGTCATTGTGAGTAGGTTTCTGAAAACATCTATTCAAGGTGCAGTGGTAGTCAAAAAAGCTAACAAAGTTAGGATCCATTAGGAAAGGGATAGATAAGACAGAAAATATAGCTCTATTATATAAATTCATGGTATACTTACACCTTCAATACGGCATACAGTTCTGGTCGCCTCATCGCAAGAAAGATATATTGGAATTAGAAAACATACAGAGAAGGACAACAATGATTAGGGGTATGGAAGAGCTTCCATATGAAGAGAGATTAAAAAGACTGGGACTGTTCATCTTAGAAAAGATGACAGAGGGATATGATAGAGGTCTGAAATGATGACTGGTGGGGAGAAAGTGAATAAGGAAGTGTTTTTGCCCCTTTGCATAACACAAGAACCAGGACTTACCCAATTAAATGAATAGGCAGCAGGTTTAAAACAAATATAAGGAAGTACTTCTTCATCTAACATACAATCAACCTGTGGAACTTGTTGCCAGGGGATGTTATGAAGGCCAAAAATATATCTAGGTTCAAAAAAGAAGTAGATACGTTCATAGAGGATAGGTCAGTCAATGACTATTAGCCAAGATGATCAGGGACACATCCTCATGTTACATTACATTGGCTATTAGCCAAGATGATCAGGGACACATCCTCATGTTAGTATCTCACTGGAAGTGTCACATACAGTGGAGGTCTTTGAGGAAGCACATAGAGGGATAGTTTGGGGTCCAAGGAACAGCTGAAAGATACAGGCATAGCCAATACTGGGCTAAAGCCCTGGTTGTTCCCCCTTCTCTTACCTGGCACAGTAATTGAATGCTCCAGTGTTGTGTGGAATACAAGAAGGGAGCAGGGGGTTAATATGGGGTGGGGTAGAGTAGTGACTAAATGTCCCAGTGTGGGAGGGGGATAGTGGAGATGTGGTTAAAGCCAGAGTGTGAGATACTACAACAAAGGGAAAGGGGGAGTGCCCCAGTGGGGTGGAGGGGTTGATACCTGGGGGGCAAGTAGTGGGGGGTTCATGCCTCAGTGGAGGGAGGCAGTGCGGGGGGGGGGGTGATGCCCCAGTGGAACAGAGTCCTGTTGGGTAGATACCTAGGGGGGTTGATGCCCCAGTGGAGGGTTGATGCCTCAGTAGAGGGAGGCAGTGCGGGAGTTGATGCCCCAGTAGAGGGAGGCCCTTGGTAGGGTTGCCAGGCATCCAGTTTTTGTCCGGATGCTCGGTCAGAAAGGGACCCTGGTGGCTCCGGTCAGCACCGCTAACCAGGCTGTTAAAAGTCCGGGTGACGACACAATGGGGGCCTGGGGCCAAGGCAGGCTCCCTGCCTGCCTACCCTAGCTCAGCGCAGCTCTGGGAAGCAGCTGCCAGGTCCTTGTGGCCCCTAGGCGCATGCACATTCAGGGAGGCTCAGTGCACTGCCCCCTCCCTGAGGGCCGGCTCTGCAGCTCCCATTGGCTGGGAACCACGAGTAATTGGAGCTGTGGGGGTGGAACCTGCCTCACCCAAACTCCCTCTCGGAGCCCGCCTCAACACTCCAACCCTCTACCCAGCCTGGAGCCCCCTCCCGCACCCAAACTCCCCCAACACCCTCACCCCAGCCTGGAGCCCCCTCCCGCACCCAAACTCCCCCAACACCCTCACCCCAGCCTGGAGCCCCCTCCCGCACCCAAACTCCCCCAACACCCTCACCCCAGCCTGGAGCGCCCTCCTGCATCCCAAACTCCCCCAACACCCTCACCCCAGCCTGGAGCCCCCTCCCGCACCCAAACTCCCCCAACACCCTCACCCCAGCCTGGAGCCCCCTCCTGCATCCCAAACTCCCCCAACACCCTCACCCCAGCCTGGAGCCCCCTCCTGCATCCCAAACCCCTCATCCTTGGCCCCACCCCAGAGCCTGCACCCCCAGCTGGAGCCCTCACGCTCCCCAAACTCCAGCCTGGTGAAAGTGAGTGAGGGTGGGAGAGACTGAGGGAGGGGGAAGGGAGCGAGCGGGGGCGGGGCCTCGGGGAAGGGGCGAGGCAGAGATGTTCCCCCTTTGGGCAATGAGTTGGAAAGCCTAGGCCCTGGGGGTTGATACCCGGGGGGGCTGATGCCGCAGCGCATGTGGGGGCAGAGATGGGGGGAGGCGTTTGATGCCCCAGTTGGGGGCGGGGTTAGTGTGTGTGTCTGAGGGGAGGAGTCATATTATACGCTGATCGGCAGGAGACGCTTCGCGGGCGGAGCTCTTTGGGTTGCTGGCGGCCACCATAGAGCAGGGAGTCCCAGCCGCCCTGGGTCAGGAGTCGCGATAGGGAAGGTACCGGAGCCGGTAAGGGCCGCTCCGCCGGCCCCTGTCCCCCCCCCCCCAGCTCTGACCCGGGCGCGGGCCCTTCCCACCCAGGCCCGGCCCCAGCACGCCCCCGCCGGCCGATCCCCCCGCGCAGGCGCGGGCCCGGCTCTGGCGCGGCCACTGACAGGGAGCCCCCTCCCCGAGCGCCCAGTCCCGAGCCTCCGCGCGCCCCGGCCGGTTCTGAGGACTGGGGCCCCGCCCGGAGGGGCCGCGCCGCGCCAGGCAGCCACAAGGCCGCCCGGGGGTCTGAGTGCGGCCGCCCCACGGACGGGCTGGAGATCGGTGGCGTGGGCGCTCTGGGGTCTGGGCCCCGACCTGCGGGCTGGTTTCACGCGTGGGTCGTCGCACAGCTCTCTGCTAGTGGCCACATCCGCAGCCCTCTGAGCCCCTCTGGCTTGGGAGTGTCAGTAGTCCTCTGTAGTACAGCAGCACCCAGGGGCCCAGCCGCGCTCGGCGCTGTACGGACACATAGTGAGAGACAGTCCCTGCTCCCAGGAGCTTAGAGTCGTCAGGCGACGCCGGTAAAGGGTGGAGGAATAGGAGTGTGTTTTTAACTTGGTGAGGTTGTGTAAGGGTAGGTGGGAAGCGAGTGGCAGAGCTGGGATTGTGATCCCAGTTCTCCTGTGTCCCAGTCCAGTAATCACTAAGCTGTCCATTGTGTGTACCGCAGTGCAATGTAGGGCTGAGTATTAGCCCTGTATTCTTGAAGGAAGGTAGGAAGTCCTTTTGTAGGTTGCCCTGTGTTATGCTGAGTCCTGCCTTCCAAAAAAAAAACCCTCCTTGCACGCTGCAGTGGCTTTGCAACTGGCGTTAGAGCCATTCCAGTGTCTCCCCTTTGGGTTCCTACTGCCTGATGTTTATTTTTATTTATTAAAATAGGCTCAATCTAGGACAGTGAGAATTAGGGGAGAGAGAGATCAGGGAATCCAAACAGAGGAGCATGTAGTATAGTGAGGGCTTCTGATTTTAGGTTTTAATTGATAAATGCCAATAAAACACACCCTCGATTTAAAAAAAAAAATCTGTGTTTATCCAATCAGCACTGGAAATGATTACTCAGTTCATGCTGACTTCACCCCTTTCCCAGTGCAGTTTGTTTATACAGGCGATGCTTCCTGTTTTGTAGCTAAGCACTTGTGTACACAGAGCTGTAATGTGGACTGCAAAGGTGTGATTTCTGAAGTGCAATAACAGCACATTAATAGGCCCGTGTAGACCCTACTGGTGCACACTAAAGGTTCCCTAGTGCACTGTGCAGTGCAGTTTGAAACAGTACTATGTGTATGTACAAAGAGAGCCCCAGAAAACCCTGATTTTTGGACATCTACCTGGAAGTCAAAAATTGCTAAAAATAAATTCTGAAAAATGAAATTAATAAGCCCAGAAAAACAGAAGCCCTAAGGGTAACCTAGTGTGTGTGGCACTGAACTAGCACTCAGGAGACCTGGGCTTAATTCCCAGTTCTGTCATTGGCTTCCCTTTCTGTGCCTTATTTTCCCTTCTGTAACATTGAGCTAGGGTACTGACCTCTGTAGTAAAGCACTTTGAGATCTAAAGACAAAAAGTACAATGTAAGAGCTAGGTATTGTTAATTCTAGGAGGAAGTTTTGAGATTTGGGTTGAGTAGGGAGGTCTGTAGGAAGGGATTTCAGGTTGACAGTGCTGGGATTGTAAAAGAGGGAGTTGATCTTATTAAAGGGGGATTGGGAATGCTGTTATCAGGCCAGTAGTTGGGTTCTGGCTGCTGTTACTACAGTATCAGTTGTAGCTATTTATAATGCCTCCATCACTACAGTAGCTGGGCACCTGTGTTTCCTGTGTAGATGACATATTGCTGCTTCCTTTAGCAGTGTCTGTATGATCCATCAAGAAGATGAGACAGATTGTTTTAATTTTGACAGCTGGGTATCTCAATACAGTACCTTCTCTTCCCTCATGTCCCTGGTGGACGGGGCTTGTCTGACCTGCTAGGCCTAGGTTCCCCCATTCCTAGAGTACTTCCCTCAGGACACTTTGCAACAGATTGTGGCTAAGAGAGGCTTCTGGGAGTGCTGAGTGTCAATAGCAGCTGAGACTTGTTGCTATCTGGGATTTGTCAACTGCTCCCCTCCTGCAGATAGTGTAGGAATTGATATGACTAATGAAAGAGATCTTGAAAGAAGCCTGAACTTTCTCAATGACCTGAGATGTTACTTCTAGAATTAAATAGAACGCCAGATGGTGCACTCTCCCTGTGAATCCAGCTGATTTAATAATTTCACAGCTGTCTGGCTCTTCCTACAGCAACCAGAAGAGGTAGCTAGAAGACTGTTTCCTTACTTTGAGGGTCATTAATCCTGTCCTGGACACAGAGAGATAAAGTGTGCAGAAACATCATGGAATTCTGAAGGCTCTTGGTTACTGACTATCCTTGATCTTGTCTATCAGTGTAGGGCTCAGAGCTGCGGTTTTGCCTTCAAGCCTGAAACAGCAGATTGGTGTCCCGAAAACCCCTCCTATTGCGGAGTGAGACACTGTTGTCCCCAAAAGGCCCCCAGTGCCAATTCATTTGACCTGAATTGATTTCTCAGCCAAAGTAAATGGAAGGTGCCTGGAAGGCCTGTGAGATTGTAACCACTTGGCTGGATCACTCTAATCCAGTTTATTTCGGCCTTCCTTTGTTCTGCTGACATAAAATTTGGTAGCATAACTACTCCACTGGCTTGAGAACCAGGGATGCCCATGTTCTGGAGTGGCAGCCTCTTCAACAGCATGGTCCAGGGTCTCTCTCTTAGTATTGTTAATATCTGGCTAGTCCAAGTGACGCACTCTCCATTATTATTACTTATGTTACTGTAGCAGCTAGAAGTCCAGGTGTGGACTTCATTTCGCTCTCTATACAGACCCGTCCTTTCCCCAAGGAGTTGATATCTAAGTATAACACAAGAGCTAACAGGTGCATTCAGACAGATGGGGGAGTACAGGTAAACAGTGAGAACATTGACCAGCATCTTGGGTCAAGTGTTTTGTAGGCATCATGGCAAAGGAGCGTTCAGAGGAGGGATTTGAAGGTGGATTACACATTGGTTTTGTGGATGTTTATGCAGCGAACCTCCCAAGCATGTGGGCACTGGGGGAGAAAGAATGAAGGTGTTTGAAAATGTAACAAATGGGCAGTGGGTACTGGCATCAGGGACTGATCGAAGGTGAGCACTGACAACTCAGTAGCTAATGAGAGCTGATAGGTAGAGTAGGGATTGACGGTGAAGGGCCTTGAAAGTGAATGTCAGCAGCTTATGTTTGCTGCCCTGCAGAAGGGGGAGCCACTGGAGGATTCAGGAATGACATAGGTTAATGATCTTTGCAGCTGCATTGCCAATATAGAGTCAGGCTAAACAATGCACTCTTTGATGTGCTGTGTCCTGCTGGGGTAGCTGGTTGGGACTACCGACTGTCCTAGGTGTTGGGTGTGGTCTCTAGGGGACTGGCTGCAAGACCTTCCCTTGACATACTCGTGGGTACATGTGATGTCCTCCCTGGCCAGGCTCAAGACTGTAGATTCTTTTATAGTGTATTTGTGCTTCATTGCTCTAATTTAGATTGTAAGCCCCTCCTAGCAGGGCTTTCTTTGTTTTTGCCTGTTAAATGCCAGGCAACAGCAATCAACACAGGGCAAGGAAGACCTTGAAAATGTTATTCAGATGCCACTCACCCCAGCTGCTTCCCTGGTGGTGGCCCGTGGTCCCTTTCTTCTCTCTCCTAATGATTGCTATTCCCTTCCCCGTCTTCCAGTGATCTAGTTTGGAGGGAAGAGACCTCCTGGCTGCTTTGGGGTGGTGTTGCTTGGTAGAGGGGCTCCTTTACTAGGCGGGAGACAGGGAGCCCCAGGTGTACAATCTGCTCCTGTGTTGATTGCACTGAGGAAGCAGGAGCCAGCAGAGAGCCAGGTAAGGCGGCTTCAAAGAAGCCCCCAGCTGCTGTCCCAATCTCTAACGTCCGTGTGGTCCGTGAGTGCTCAGCATACTGCGGGGGGGGGGGGGGCGGCTTGGCAGCTCTACCTGCCTCCAGGAAGTGCCTGCTGCTTCCCTCTCCCTCATGTGCCAAAAGTAGGCTAAACTGATCTCAGTTTCACTCCCCATGACTAGTATGCGGAGCTGACCATGAGGGTTTTTCTGGAGCCATGCCGGAGAGAGGTGCCTGACAGAGAGTCTGATAGAGCCTAAAAGGAAAGGGGGTAGAGCATGCACTTCAGGGCATGAGAACAAACATATAGCTCTCTGTCTTCCATGAGCCGCTTTGTCTGCTGCTGCTGGGGGGAGACTCTTTCCACCCCAGAGCCCTAGGATGCCTAGGGAAATGGTCATGTGATCTGTGCTGTATAGCCCCTGATCAGATCCCCCCTGGGCCTCTGATAAATTAGGGTGAGCTTAGCATGAGAATGGCAGCAGGTAGCATGAGCTTCAGTAGATTCCACAACAGATTAACACTCACAGCATTAAAGAAATTCTGATCAAGCAGCCTGCCCTGTAATGAAAGGGGAAGGCCTTTGGTGGAGGAGAGGGACAAGAAGACCGTACCGCTTGCTAGCTCCAGGTACACTGGGAATACCTACCAGACTCCCCTTCTGCACACACTTCAGCTAATCAGTGGCCCTGGTTACACATAGGCCGAACTAAGGCTGGAAGTGGTTTCAAATCTGATGTCTAATACACGTTGACTGGCCTTTGGGGATGGGCCCCTGAAATCAGAGAATGCATCCATGACAGAGAACTCTGCTAGGAATAATCATTCCAATTCTAGCATGGATAGGGCAAAGCATGGAATGCAGATACTTCCTATGTCTGGCCTATGCTAATGAGTGTTACAGTGTCTATTCTATAGAAACTTGTAACACAGATCAGATTCTAGAGCTCAGTCCTAACTCAGTCCTGATCCTAAAGCTCAGTCCTAACTGTGTTCCAATAGCCAGTGGACTATGGGTGAGTTTGGAATATTACTGTGCTATGTGTATTGCAGTAATATCTAATCCCATTTCCCAAGAATTAGGGAAGCTTTTTTCCCATTTTGCAAGCAGGGGCAACTCCTGTACTGAAATGCTGAGTGAATTGCCTGGGGTCGCTGACGGAGTCATTGTCAGAATGGGAATTCAGCACTTCATGATTTTGAGCACGAGACCACTTATTTCACTGTTCACAAACTGAAGCAGAATTCCAAGTGAATTTCCTTTTGGGCCTTTGAATGATATGGAAGTGAGAATAACATGCATTAGCTAAATCAGATAATGTAGCAGTTTGCCTTGTTCTATGTTACCGCATCTCTTTTGAGTTTTCCCTGCTCCTTTTAACTCTGTGTATGTATTGACATCAGTATGTTCAGTGAGCTTACAACCCTGTGAGTAGCTTAGCTTGAATGCCCTTCTGTAGCTAAATGAAACCAAACCCAGACTGAAGACTTAAGTATGTAATTTAGATCCCTTTCCTGTAACTGAGGGTCCTCTGTAATGAGAGTATGGGAAGAGCTCAAGCCACAGAGTAGAGTCACATACTGGAACCTGGGTTAATTTGGATTTTTTAATGAATTCCCAAACACCCCAGCTCAGCCCTGCTAAATGCTATTCACCCACCAGGATTTATTTTATCATTTTACAGGTAGGCAAGTAGATTGTGTGGCTGGGTTGGTGAATTTCCATGCTGACGTTGCAAGACTGTGCTAACCCCAGTATACATCTCTTCTAGAATCCAGAAAATGAAGCTAAAGGAAATTGAGCGAACAGCTGTTCAGGTGTGGAGTCCAGCAAGCAACCACCCCATCTACCTAGCGACAGGTACAGCTTCCCCTAGCCGTAGGATTCTTGTGAGAATGAAAGTGGGAGCCACACAGGTGGTGTAACCATCCATTATATGCAGTGCAGAGAGACAGGACTATCTTATATTCCATCAAGAACCACTTGAATTCTTTTTTGAGCTGATTAAAGTGATATTGGCAAGATAAATATCAGGATCTATTTTTTAAAAGGTGACTAGTGACTTTTGGATGCCCAGCTTGAGACCTTGAAGGAGACTGCTTTTCAGAGTGTAAATTCTCAGACCTTTCTGATGTAACGTCTTAATGAGCCCATGTAAAGCGTAAAGGCACCTGGCATTGGCTACTGTCAGAAGACAGGATACTGGGCTAGATGGACCATTGGTCAGACCCAGTATGGCCGTTCTTATGTATAAATTTGGACAACTGATCACTTTTTAAAAATCTAGTGCCACATATTTTAAAATGACTTTGCACTTTATTTGACTGCATAAACACCTCCAATTATTCAACATGATAGGACCTTACAAATCAGGCGCTTGCTTTTCACCATGTATTTCTTCTCACTTCACTCAGTTGAGACGCTGGACCACAGACTAATGTTCTCTTTCAGTATGGTCAGTTTCATTTCCTGGTCTTCAGACGCTATTGCTTTTGCCCAACACTGCAAAGTGAACACTCAATATGAAGTTGTTGTCAATGGAATTCCATGCCATTTCTATTTGCATTGTTCAGCCCCCAAACTTTAGGTTTCACTGAAACACTTAGCAATGTCCTTTTAATATCTGATTTGCAGAGTTTGCAAATTCCTTGGATTAGCAGCAGTACAGGCTGGTGTAAATGAGGAGCTGATGACCTGACATCGCTACATTGTGACAACAAGCGAGCTGTGTCTCCTGTCTAGGACAGTCTGGGCTCCCATCTTGTCTGCCTTCTTGCCTATTCACTCTCACAAACTTTCTTCGGTTCTGGTTATCAGGGCCTCTCTACACGACAGACACAAGCAGGTCCGGGCAACTGGCTAAAGTTCAGTTGATTATAAGTATGGCTCCAATTTGCAATCTAGACTGATCCTTAATTGTGTTTTGTAACCAGGCTACATCCATGGTCAGCCCAGGAGCACTGGCTGTAGTCCCTCTAGATCAGGAGTGGCACAATTTCATAGTTTGGATCACTTTTCTATAGGGTATGTCTCCTGTGCACCTCCTTTCCCATTGGCAATCAAATAACATTCCAGTGGCAGCTACAGCACTTGCTTGCATGGGAAAGTTACATTAGGAAATTACTCAATATATCTTTAGCTGCTTTTATTTGAATGTAGCAGCCGGAAACAGGGAAGAGAACCAGCACCACATTAGCAGCCAACTCTCCATGGACCATCAGCAAGTATTTGAGAAGCCCCAGTTAAGGAACCTCTGGTGTGAATTAGATCTCGAAGGTCTGACCAAGACTTTATGAACACAATTAAGGCCCAGTCTACAGTACAAATTGGAACCCTAATTGTAACCAGGGTCCCTGAAATAGCTGCATTAGTACAGAAGACAGGGCCTTTGTGGGTGAGGCTGGAAGTATTGTAGGGAGCGGACACAGGGACTTTATTTGTGTTGTTCAAAGGGAAAGGCACATTTCATTAGAATTCTCAGGATCAGAATTTCTTGAGAAAGATCTGATCTCTTTTTAAAGCCTTTGTCTTAACGTGTGGTTCTCTAAGCTGTATGTGCAGGCAGAATGCTCCCACAACACCATGGTAATGCTGACCGTCTTTAAAGAATTGGCTTATTTTGCCTTGCAAAAGCCTTGTTCTTTCTGTACCCGGGGCCCATTGAGAGTTCTCACCTGTGTCCCCTCTCTGCGTACTTTTGTGTAGGAACATCTGCTCAGCAGCTGGATGCCTCCTTCAGTACAAATGCCACCCTGGAAATCTTTGAGATTGACTTCAGGGACCCTTCCCTGGACATGAAGTGCAGAGGAATCCTTCCTGTTTCCAACAGGTAATGGCGCTTCCTGCTAACGTGTTGGTACAGTGGCTGGATCTGACTAATGACCAGTGCAGGGCGAGGTGGGGGGGGGTTGGGGGGGTTGTTCAGATCTTCAGGGTGAAGCTGATCACATGTTGGGGCCTGGAAAGAATCCTGCCCAGCACCAATCCTCCAATGCATGCTCATTGCACAGCTTGGCAAGGTGGGAAGAGTTTGGCAACTCATCTGTTCAGATGTAGGACCATGGTACATCCACATTGATCAGTGGGGAAATCTGAAGGTGCCATAGGGTGGCTAGGGGTGGGTGGGTGAGTGGTGACTATTGGCCCACATCCCATGTAGTATTTTGATGAGGATATGAAATTAAAAGGCCATGAGATGAAGTAGTGAAACTGGGCAGGAAGGGGCTGATGGTAAACCTATTCACCAGATAATTTATTAATAGGCGGCAGTCCTGGGGTTCAGGGATATTTACACCACAGAGCTACAGTGGTGCAGACGCCCAGTGTAGATGCTAACGCTGATATAAAGCAGGGCTTGCGGTGGTTCCACATATCCTGGTTTCCACCCAGGATATTTTCACAGAATTCAAGGCCACAAGGAGCAATTATGACCATCTAATCTGACCTCCTGTATAACACAGGTCAGAGAATTTCACCCACTGATTCCCACAGCCAGTTGGGGCAGTGTATTTAAACTGGGTGTTTAGATCGGTGTAGCTACATCAGTGCAAAGTCCCTAATGTAGCTGTGCTTGTACTGGGCTGACCTTTGCAATTCTCCGCCTTGGAAGGTGTTGGGGGGGAGGCACAGCTCTTGGGTGATGAGGACCCATTGCCCTCTGAGAAAGGGAGCTGCCCTTTGAGATGGAGGGTGATGGGATACCACTTGGGATGTCTGATGGGTGTGAGCTGGGAGCATCACCCCCTGGTGCTGGGATTCTTAGCAAAAGTGCCTGTGCGTGAGTTAGCATGAACTGACTCATGTCAGATGCTGTTGCTCTGCCCTGACTTTACTCTGGCCAGGTTTCTCTTTTCTCCTTAGGTTTCACAAGCTGATCTGGGGCAGCTTTGGAAACGGGCCTTCTGATTCCTCTGGGGTGATTGCTGGTGGAGGGGATAATGGAGTGCTAACGCTATTCAGCGCAACCCAGATTCTGACATCAGGGACAGAGCCTGTGATCGGACGGAGGGAGAAGCACACTGGCCCCGTTCGAGCTCTTGACTTTAATCCTTTCCAGGTGTGCAGCCCGTGAAATGCTACAGCTGCCTTCTATCATGACCTGGCGCAGCCATCCTGGCTTCCACACTGACTAGCTCCCTTGTTCAGAGGGATTATGTCTTGAGTGGACAGCCTGTAGACCGGAGCAAAGAAGGGGCTGCTTGTAAAGGCACTCAACTGGGACTCAGGAGATCTAGATTCAGTGCTCCAGACTCCCTGTGTGACCTTGTACAGATCACTTCATCTCTCTGTGCCTCTGTTGCCCATCTGTAAAACTGAGATGCTAATACTCCCTTTGTCTTGTCTAGTTAGACAGTTAGTTCTCTGTGGCAGGGAAACTCTTAGTATGTGTTTGTACAGTGCCTAGCACAGTGAGGCTTTGATCATGTTTGGAGAATCTAGGCCCTATTGTAAGACAAATATATCATAGTCTGAATACTGAGGTGTCTGATGGTCACAGAGACCTAGATGCCAGTTCAGGGCTTGCCTCAGCCCTTGTGGATGCCCTGCACCTTCCTGGAGCTTGGAATGCCTTTGGCTCTCGGCCATTGGACTGTGTTTAGTTGGACCGGGAAGCTTTGGCATTCTGCCCCTTGGCAGGGTGTGCTGGGGGGAGTCAGGCTGTACACGTGTTCTGAACATGCAGTTTACTAGGCAAAAAAAGTAGATGTGATCCACAGCCAAAGAGGGGAGGACTGGAAAGGAGTCCGGGACCGTGACTAGTCATAACCTGGATAATTCTTCTCTGCTCCCCAACACTCCCCCTGCAGACCCAGTGGAGTACAGGCGTCATTTCTAACTCCATCCTGTTGTCACGGTGCACTGTTAAATAGCTGCCTTTTCCCACCTTATCAATGGCTGCGTTTCAGAGATCCCTGTTTGTGGTCACTCTGCCCAATCTGCTCAGTATTTTGGGATCCTTTGGGGTAGCAGGTGCCAGAGATATAAAATAATCTTCTCCTCCCTCACCCCAGTCCCTAAGGTCCACTTGGGGTTCCGTCTCCTTCCCCTTTGTACTGTGGGCACGTTTTCTGGGGGGGCCCACTGACCCAGCAGGGATGCTTTCTGGGCTGGGCCGAAAACCAGTGATGTATGATTCCACTTAGCTCACACCTCCTCTCGTTTTGTTGTTTTTTTTTATTGTGGTTAGTCTAAGGATATCCGTTCTCTACCCCCATGGATCTCGTGAGTGGAGAGATAACAGTGCTTTTGCTTTCCCTGCAGTGTAACCTCCTGGCCTCTGGGGCCAACGATTCTGAAATTTACATCTGGGACTTGAATAATTTCAGTGTGCCAATGACGCCAGGGGCTAAATCTCAGGTAAAGGGGCTTCTCTGTGGTCAGGGTCCTTGTTCACTAGAAGTGCTGCGTCCCTGGACAGCTACCTGAGACTGGAGGGAGCGGGGAGTGATCCCACTCCAGTAACAGCCAGGGATCCATCTGATAGGTGGGGCATGGAACAGACCCAATCAGTCACTGGGGAAATAGATCAGAACCTAAGAGCAGGCCTCTTTTCTGGGAGATGGCAGAGGTGGTCCATGTGGCAAGGGGGAGGTTGTGCGGTGTTGGTGGGTGTGCTGCTGGGCGGGGATAAATTCTCTATGGAGACTTTGCACTAGGTGAATTTGAATGAGATAACCAATCAGTGTGTTACATCCTCTAGCTGGGCAGGTTGGGCTCTCCGTAATATGCTTATCGGGCCTTTCTGGGGAAATAAGGGTTCTGCTAGCGATCTTGAGAGACACCAGAGGCTTCGATTAACGTAATACCACAGCGCAGCCAACAAGCAATAGGTGGGGCGGGGCTCATCTGTCACTCCTGGATGGTGTCCCTTGGCTTTAAAGGGGAAGCAGCCCTTTCCAATAGTGATTTATAAGCGAGCGAGCTCCCCCTTGTGAGCAACACAATTAGCTGTTGTCATTCACTCAGTGAAAAGACTGCTGAGCCTCTCCTGGGACAGAACACCCTCCTTTCCTGCCTTGTGCATTATGATAGGGTGAGGGGAGTTAGCCCTTGATTCTGTGCGCTCCTGAGATGCTGCAACAGGTCCTCTTCCCATGTGTGTTCTCTCACTGAGGTCTCTAGTCTGCAGCCTAATCTCCGTATATCCCAGGCTGCTGAGCCCTTCAGCCCTGTCTGATTGCATTGCTTCACGTTGGCATTAATCGTGTATGACACACGTGGCCGATACAGACTGTGGCGTGGAATCCAGTACATGCTTCCTAAACTTCATGGCCTTTCCTAGGGAACGTTCCCATTCAGAATGGCGTTTTCCTTAGTGTTCTCCACCTAAAGGCTTCCCCGACCCTAGCCAGTTGCTGTCAGTGCTGCTGATCTTTCCTACCTGATCAGCAACTCACTCAATCAGTGATTGTGGCACAGAATCTATAGATCCTCTGGGAATGCATCTGAGCCCTTAGTGCACTCTGAGTCAAGCCAGTGATGGGAACCCCATTCTCCCACACGGGTATAATGAATCTGTGGCCTCTCTTACCTCGTCAGCCTCAAGAAGACATCAGCGCGGTGTCCTGGAATCGTCAGGTGCAGCACATCCTGTCCTCTGCTCACCCCAGTGGGAAGGCCGTCGTGTGGGACCTCAGGAAGAACGAGCCCATCATCAAAATCAGCGACCACAGCAGCAGAGTGAGTGGGGGAAGGACTGTGGGCTGGCCTCCCAGGGCTGGCCTCTCAGTTGCCCTGCAGCCCACCAGTGCAAACAGGCTGCATGGGACCCTGGGGGAATAGCCCCGGAGCAAGAGGCCTTCTGTGCAAATGGCAGGGATGACTCTGCAGTACCTACCCCTCCCATGGGATGCACCTTTGCACGGGGCATCTGATGTGCAACGTTTATCAACGATGTGCAAGAGAGCCTGGCCGGGGCATTCTTACACCTTAGGGATTCTGTGCCACTGCGGTGGCCCAGAGGGTCCTGTTGTTTGTCCCTCTTAGCATGCTGAGGAGAGAGGCAAAGGATCAGATGGGCCATGGGAACAAACTACCTGCCCGCTCCTTAGCATGCTCCCTCCAGATCAGTTTTGAGGCACACAGGCATGTGGGAGGTGTGTGGGGAATTGACGCTGCTGCTGTGCTGTACATGGGGTGAACACAGGGCAGCACTCTACTGGGCTGGGAACCTGCACCTTCCACCACCACTAGGTTCACGTTAAAGCAGCGAAGGAAAGGAATAAAGTCACCAATCTGTCAGAGATCAGAGGAGCTGCAGCCAAATGTCTGATGTTTCTGTATGTCCCATTGCTGTTACAAATGTTTCTCTGAGGAGGGGAGAGCCAGATTCTTGTGTGTCTGGGCCAGCAGTCAGGTGAACATATGACCTTGCCGGGGTGAGATGTGTGCTACAGAGGCAAGTCTGGGATCTCCATCTACAAGGCAGATGAGGAAAACTGTTCCTTAAGCAAAGATTGTGTTAGAAGCTCCATGGCTGGTGAAAGAAAAGAAAAAGTCCCTGCACACTAACCAAGTGAGAAATGAGACCCTTTGCCTAGGGTGCGCTTGCCCTGGAGTTTTAGCTCATTCCTAAGAGGAGTGTGGTCTAGTGGACTGGTCAGGGTACTTGTGAGTTTTAATCCTGGCTCTGCTACTGATTTCCTGTGTGGCCCTGAGCCAGCCCCTACATATGTCTGCTTAGTTTCCCCATCTGTGTAACTGGTGCACCAATGTTTACCTTCCACGTGGGGGTGTTACGAAATTTAGCTGGTCTCTAGTGCTCTGGAGAGTTAAGTATTAAGTGTTATGTCTCTGGGCCACCGAGGGCATGTCTACACTACAATCTTAAATCGACCTATGTTAAGTCAATTTACAGCCATTGCAGGTTACATGCAGTAATTATTGTGGTGGCTAATGTCCACACTACCCTCCTTCTGTCAGTGATGTGTGTCCTCACCAGGAGCGCTCCCACCAACTGAAGAGGGGGCAGTGTTGGGGGCCAGCTGTTCTCTGGGCTTTTCACCTCCAGCGGGGAGATTCATGCCCAGAGTCCAGTTGGTTGTCATGCTCTCAGAGGGGGATCCAGAGAGGAGACAGCCAGGCTCCCAGCCAGGAGGGAGCTGGGGGGGGTTAGCTGGGCTCCCCGCCAGAAGCATGGAGTCAGGACCCCAGGGGACAGCAGGGCTCCCAGCAGGGAGCCCAGGCAGCAGCTCAAGCTGGGAGCCTGGGTGGCAGCCCAGCTTGGAGCAGAGACCTGGCAGCAGTCTGGTTGGGGACCCAGGTGCTCAGCTTTCCTGTCAATTTCACAGCTCCAGCCCTGAAATTGACCAGACAGCCAACAGTCTACACAGACACTGCATCGCCTTAACTACATCAACATAAGCGCTACGCCTCTTGTGGAGATGGATTTATGATGTCATTGTAGTGGGGCACTTATATGGGCAGAACAAGGCTGTAGTGTGGACACTGACATAATTAGGTTGAGGTGAGCTGCCTTACCTTGAGCTAACTGATTAGTGTAAACCCAGCCTTCATTTGTTGTCAGTCAGCTCTACGGTGTTGTCAGCCTATGCTGTTGTGTCCTCAGATGCACTGCTCGGGAATGGCCTGGCACCCAGAAGTTGCTACCCAGCTGGTCCTTTCCTCTGAGGACGACCGCATGCCGGTGATCCAGATATGGGACCTACGCTTTGCCACCTCTCCTTTGAGCCAGCTGGAGGGGCACACAAGGTAGGAGCCTAGCTGTTGCTCTGCCTCTCCGAGGATTCCCATCTTTCAGGGTCCGGCTGTCTGGCGTTTGAATTGAGGAGCAGAGATGTCTGAGTTTCATTCTAGCCTGACTGAGGCAGAGAAGTGATGTAGCAATGCTGCTGCTGTGCTAAAGTGTCCACATAAGCTGCTACAGTGTGACTGGAATAGGGAGCGGGGCCGTCTTGCTTTCATGGAGCGACTGTTACGTCTGGTCTGTTTCAGGGGAGTCCTGTCTATCTCTTGGTGCCAGGCTGACCCTGAGCTCCTTCTCAGTAGTGCCAAAGACAACCAGATCTTGTGCTGGAACCCCTGCGTTGGTGAGGTACGTTGCAGGTTTGATTCCATGGCAGTAAGTACAAACTTTCTGCCTGGTATGTATTTGCATGCTGTGCCGAGGGTGTGTCATTTAACATGTTGTCCCACTTTGGTGCATTTTCCAAACCATTCCAATGCCCATTCTGGAGAGAGCGAGAACGTGCGCTGTCTGTCCGTCTACCCCAGGACTTTTCTTTTGTTGGTTTATTTCTCCCTTTTTGTTGCTATTTTTCTTCTGGGGTATCTCCTTCCCTTGACAGCAGGTGCTACCATATTACAGTGCTGGGAGCAGAAGCACTTTAAGTATGTCTGTCTACACTTCTGGTGGTGTGTCGCATATAGACGCTTGCCCACCCAGCTAGCATGGATAAAAATAGCAGTGTGGCTGGAGAGGTGCAGCTTAGGCTAGTAGAGTAGAATGCCCTATACCTGAACCCCTAGGTATATGCCCTATGTGGGCTCTCTGTGTACCCAAGCCATGACCCCCACATCTACACTGATTTTGCAGCATAGTGTCCCTCTGTCTCTCTGCTTCCGGACTCTCCCCCTGCTGCTGGAGGCTTCCGTTGTGGTGTGTAGCTGCAGGTGTGGTGCCTGCAGGATACATGCCACCCCAAGGCTAGTCATAGCCTTTGAAAACAGAGTGAAGCTGACTAGGGTTCCACATTCCAAATCAATTTCACTCTGCAGCCCAAACCCTTCTGCTCTTACACACTGCAGCTCTCTGGGGCCTCCTGGTGTTGATGCTAGTTACTCTGAAATATTGCACCTGCAGTGTGTCCTAACTGGTGGACTACAAGGAAGTTGATCGTGCTCAAGGTGCATTATGCATGGTGAGATGTCAGGAATGTGTGACAGACCTGCCATGCATAAGTGGCTTGGGGGAAAACAAGTGACTGTTCCTTATAACATTCTGCCTCCTCCCCATCCATGTTAGGTGATTTATGAGCTGCCCACTCAGAGCCAGTGGTGCTTTGATGTCCAGTGGTGCCCTCGGAATCCATCAGTCTTCTCCGCTGCCTCTTTCGATGGGTGGATCAACGTTTATTCTGTTATGGGTGGTAGCCTAGCAGCTCAGCAGAAGACTCAAGCTGACAAGGTAGAGTCCCATGGAACAGAGAACAGGCGTGCTGGCTGGGCCAGTGATGGTGTGGCAGTTGGTGCTTGGGTTGAGGGGGCACTGGAAGGTAGAGTGTTGTTTCACTGTGGCCACAGGTGCTGCAGTGAGCCCACCTGTGTGGGGGTCTCTGGTCCACACGCTGTTTGTGAAAACCAAAGATTAATTGTGGGGAGGTGGTCTGGCTTTAGGCTGGCCGGCTAAAGTCCAGCTAGAGCCTCAAGGATTCTGGACCAACGTTGCTGATTGACAGAAATCTGACTCAGTATCCTTTTATCAATTTTATTAGAGCTATTAAACAAAAATAAAATGAAGTAAACGTATCACCTCGACTAAAGAATTTTACCCAAGCCATCCTAATCTATAGCTTGGAGCAGGTTTTTGGTATTAAAACCAAATTGTCATCTAATGTCAGGAACACAGCCTCTGAGCCAATTACAAAGTTTCCTTCTTAAATTTCAATTCTCCCTTCCCCCAACAGAAATATTACAATACAGGCCTTAGCAGAATGTTCTGATAAGCCAAAGTTTGTCAACTCTTATTTGGCAGACAGCTTGGAGTTTCTTAGGACTCTCAAAAGACAGGACATGCTTTAATGAGCATCTTTATGATGCTGTTTAGAGATGGTAAACCTGGTGAACTTTCTGGCACTTTCCCTGTGTAGACGTCACTGGTGCATATACACATAAATGTGCAACCAACCATGCTGTTTTATTCTCTAATATTAATCTGGGATGTCTTCCACTTCATACAAACAAGGGCAAAAATAGAAAAAAGGGAAATAAAGCGACAGGCAGGTCACAGACTCCGCTCTTGTGGGGTTCTGGACTGTTCGGAGATAGGAGCTAGAACTGCCGTCAAGGAGTTAGCAGGTCCTGTGGCTGGCCCAGTGCTTCACGTCAGCAGGCTTTTTCAGGGCGTAGAGAGGCTGGTGGAGGGTTGGCATAGCCGGTGTGGTGGTGTGCTGACTGCCTTCCCCTGAGGTGATCAGTTTTGGGGTTCTGGAAGGTCAGTCTTCCCCCAACGGCCTTGTTGACCTAAAAGGTGAAGCTTCTCAGCCTTACCCTGGGTTCTTATTCTTTGTCATCTTCGCTCACTCTGACTTCCCTGCCTCCCTTCAGGATCTTTGGATAAATCTAGTGCGAGGCCTATCTTGGAGCCATGCAATTTGGTCCTGTTAGGTTCAAGTTGGGTCATGCATAGCGAACTTCAGTTCTGGGGAAGGACCTGCTTAAGCCAGCAATTTAAAAAAATGGTTAATGTTTGCATGCCACAGGGGCTGCATGTCCGTGATCTCCCAGAAATATTTAAAAAATACAGCTCAGGACACTTTTGAGGAGGCTGCCACAGTGTCCTCTGGGTGAAAATGTCGTGAGATGTCGTCATAGCGCCAGTTGACAGAACATTCAACACACAATCCTATAAAAATAACTGGTTTAAAAGACCCTCGCAACAAACAGCCACTCAACAGTCCCCCATTAGCAAAAATTAAAAACAAGTCAGACAAGTTATGACCAGTTGTTCGCCTTCTTTGTGGGAGACAATGACATTTAGTAATCTTTTTATTTAGGAGTGAGGTGGTAGGACAAACAGCTTCCCTTTGGAAGTTTTCATGTTAATAGAGAGAAGTAACTTCTCAAGCTGAAACCCATTTAAGAACTAAAACTCACTGAGGTTTGTATAAGGTGTGTATCCCAGGTATGCTGTGTCGCTCATAAGGATGTGCTGTCACTGCCCCTGGGAACATGCTAATATCCTATTTCTTCACCACCGAGAATAACCAGAGGAGGGTAACTAACAACTGGGCCGGGCTGAATGATCTTATTGCCTGGAGAGTGAGATGTAACTTTTTTTATTTCCCTCCTCTGATCTCAGATCTCCTCCTCCTTTAACAACCTGGACCCCTTCGGCACGGGACGGACCCTTCCTCCTCTTCAGGTGCCAGAGCAGGTGGCTCAGACCACCTTGATCCCTCCACTTAAAAAGCCCCCCAAGTGGATTCGCAGGCCGGTGGGGGTCTCGTTTGCAGTAAGTGTGCAGCGCATCCTTGCCTGGAAAGGAGAGTGGTTATGGCCCCCATGGGGGGCTCAGAGGGGATCTGGTTCCCATGTTAGGAACCGTTGTGATTTTTATGGTGCTGGCAGTTTTGATGGAGGGCTGTGTGGCTCCGTTGGCAGGGAATCCTTTGCTGCGGTGTTCAGAGGCCTCGCCAACAACATCTGTCCCTATAGCAGTGATGGGGGCTTGCTCTGAAGGGAGGGACTGCTGTTTGACTCCCATGTCCTTCCCATTGGATATTTAATGAAACTAGCCCAGTCTCAGAAGCGCTTTCCTTGTAGGCAAGGTCTGTTCTCTCCTGCCTTTCCTCCCAGTCCATTGTCCATCTTTTCCCCTTTCCCTATTCCCTCTTCTCCCCCATATCCTTATTGTCTCCCTCTCCTCTTCTGCCTCCCCGCTTTTCTCCCAGATTGTGCTGCTGCCCTGCTTTCTTATCCGCCGCCCTGGCTTGTGCCATTTCAGAGTAGTGTTGTAGCCAGTTTGTTCCTTCTGTTATCCATTTAGCATTGTATTGTGTGCTGTTATGATCAGTTCATATGCTATTTCATCTATAATCAATGTATGCTAAATAGATGTATGTTACTAGGCCATAGGCTGAAGAACGCTTGACATGAGTGGGTGACCTAGGAATAACCCTATGCCAGTAAGGTCATTGTGTCTGTGGTCACTATCCTTGGACTTCGTGTGCTCCTAGAGTCTCCACATTTGAGAAAAGCACCAGTGGTGATTTTCACTCTGTTAAGCTTGAAACTGTAGCAACAGGAGGTGAACCCACAGTAGCATAATACAAAATTACTAAATTAAATAAGTAAAGGCTCCAGTGTACTCCATTAGTTTGATGATGTCTGTTGCAGTTGGCCCCTCTGTTGCAGAGAAGAGTCATTCCAAACAGCATCTGGTCCTCTGTGCTGTTGACGTTTGCAGTGAGCTACAATATGACTGCATACGCACAGTGGGTGTCACTGAGGATTGTGGTTCTGATGCTGCAGGTCCTGGGTTTGATCCCTGCAGAAGACAGCAGCATCTGTGTGTGCGCAGCTATGGTGTGCCTGGGTTCCTCGTGATTACCCTGTTCAGGGCCATTGGCGTCTGCTGAGGCCTCTCCAGCTCCCAAGATTAGTGTGTGCTGGTTTTTACCCTCACGTGTATGGACACTTACTTTTTCCCTCTCTCCTTCTCAGTTTGGGGGGAAATTAATCACGTTTGGCCTCTCCAAGGCCCCAGCACCGCAAATGCAGCAGAGTCCCCCACGCCAGGTGTTCATCAGCCAGGTCATTACTGAGACGGAGTTCCTGGCCCGATCCAGAGAACTGCAGATGGCCCTGCAGTCGGGAAACCTCCTGGACTATTGCCAGAGCAAGATCCAGGCAGCCCAGTTGCAGTTTGAAGAGAATCTCTGGAACTTCCTGAAGGTAGGACAGCCATGATGAAGGCCAGAGACCTCATTCCAATGCCTCTGCATTCCTGGCATGGGTTCTCCACGTGCCCATCACACTTGTCCCTGGCCTCATGTATTCCCAGCTCTTCAAGGGACAGCAATAAACAGAACAGACTGACTGGGAGTTTCGCTATAAACACACCCCATAACCACCCGCTTGGGCAAAGCCTTGGTTAAAAGCTAAACACATAGGGCTGGAGGCCTCCTCTCCTTTTCATAGGTACAGTGCTGGCATCAGACTGTGTCGGGGGCTCAGTCAGGATATTGTACACAGCAGTGCCAGGCAGACACTCAGCCTCCTCTTGGCCTGTAGTGATCTCAGTGGAGTGCACTCCCTCGTTCCCCAGGCAAAAGCCCTAACGGGCTGAGATCAGCCTGGAAGGGTTGAGGCACCTGTGATGTCAGCAGGATTGTTTGCTCCCTCCCTCAACCCTTTTGCCATGTAGACCATCCAGAAGGTGATTGAGCGCTTTGCCTCTATCTTCCGTGCCAGACTCCAAGGTCCTTAAGGCCCAAGGTCCTTAAGGCCCATCAGTTTAAGGTCCTTAAGGCCCATCAGTTTGAGGTCCTGCCTAGTGTTTGAGGCCCAGCCAGCCTTGCTGCTCCCTCCAAGTACAGCCAAAGAGAGGTGCTCTAGCCAAGAGTGCTTCACTTTCTAGCCAGGGCCTGCAAGAACTAGATCAGCTTCTGTCTAGCTTGGACATAGTTGGGCTAAATCCTCTGTCCACACTTGGTCAGAACTCCCGACAACATCACTGGGAGCTTTGACTTCAGATGGGCTGAGGGCTGGAATCTGATCCCCTTCCTCAAATGGAACAGTACCTTACTCCACAAGTAGTCCCATTGACTTAAATGAGGCTGGCTGGAGGAGTTAGGTCCTACTCAACACAAGTAAGGATGTGAGAATCTTGCCCTGAGTAAACTGCTTGATTAGTCCCTTCTTATATTGGGTGATCACCTTTGAATCCCACCCAACTTCTCATCCATTGGGACAGAAACAACTCTGTGTTCCATGTATCACTGTCGGTCACAGACTACAATTGGAGATAGCAGCCTGCTCCATTCACTGGTCCAGTCCAGTTTTCTCTCTAGTAGACAGCACTGCCTTCTCCGACTGTGGCCTGTAGAGCGCAAGCAGGCCATGTTGTGAGAGAGGAAATCAGTAACACACGTCCGTGAGCAGTGATAGTACTAAGTTCTTATATAGAATTCTCCATGCCTAGATCTCAGAGAGCTTTACAGAAGTCCCGTTTTACACTTGGAGAAACTGAGGCATAGAGAGACGTGACTTGCCCAAGGTCACTTAGTGACACAGATCTCCTGACTCCCAGCCCGGTCCTCTGTCCACTGGACTGTGCTTCCTGATGGGTGCTATAGGCATCTCTTATCACAGAACAGCTGTACTTTCAAGTACCGTTCCAAATCACGGCAGCTTGCAGGAGTGATTCTGCAGTGTGGGGATCGTTACCATAGTGTAACTGGCTAAAGGATGTGTATTAAAGGAAGCAGTGCCTGTGTTAGTTAATCAGTGTCTGTGCCAGAATGCGATGACCAGGTTTTATTGCATTGCTGGTAGATGAGGTTAACAAAGTCTCAGCCTTCATCTTCCAAAGGGCAGCTTATTCCAGCTCCTAGGGAGCACCCAGGGTCCCCTGGTGCTAATCTGTAAACTGAGCACTACATTTTGCACTGCCATCGGCAGCTGGGTGTTGTCTCTGTGCAGATGCCTGGTTTTACGCACCTCTTTGTCTCCGATCCCTTTTGGGGCCTAGGTGAACATGGAACCAGAATCCAGGACTAAACTCCTGAAGCTGCTGGGTTATAGTAAAGAGGAGCTGCAGAAGAAGGTGAGTGGCCTTTTTGCTAAGCAATGTCTTTATTTAACAGAGGCAGTGACTGGTGAATTAGGGGACGGGTGAAGAACAGATTCAGGGGGGTGCAGGAAAGAGGTATCTGCTGCACTATGTATTTTATAAGCAATTCCTCCTGAAAGGTTTCACTTGGGGGTGTTGCTTGAACATCTTTGCACCTGAACTAGGACTGGTCCTGTGGACTTAGAAGTGCATGCTTGTTTTGTTTCATTTGTGACCATGTGACTAGTGCTACAATGTGCTGGCTAGGGCGGGGCATAGTTCAGGTTTCAATCCCTGCCTCCAGTTCTCCCAGTGCACCTTGATCCTGACTTCCATCTCACCTGTGCAGCTCCTCCAGCACGTCTGGATGTGGCCTGCAGAACGCTCTGGCAGGCTCTGCCTTGGTCGAATGCTGGCTAATTGTGTGGGGGGTCCGTGATACGCACATGGGAGCTATCATGAGACCACCACTTGTGATCTAAGCTGAGACTTGAATCCTGGTCTCCAGAGGTGAAAGGTTAATATACTTAACCCACTGAGCTGCTAGGTGGGAGCAACGGGGAGGGTGGAGTTAGGAAGTTTTCCTTCTCTCTCTTCTAATCTCTCCTGATCACTAGGCTCCTGCCCTACCCAGGGTAGCTTTACAAGATGCCAGCCCCTAACTCAAACCTTCACTCATTTCATGAACAAGTCCCAAAGCAGGTGACTCTGAGGGAGTGTACCAGCAGCCTCTGGAAATTTCAGGAGTTCAGCACAAACAGAGGTCCCATTAAAAGGAAAATTCTCCTGCAGCTTTAACTGATGCATCACGGCAATGCAGCTTTGTCCAAACTGTCTCTGCAAGCGCCACGTGTTGTTAACTCCCCTCCGAATACTCGGCGAGAAGAGAGAGATCCGGGCGAGGTATGGAAATAGGTGGAAAGTGGATGAGGTGGTACGTTACTGGAATACTGCTCCAGGTGGTACCGACAGAGCTGCAAAGGAGAGGGATCTTGCACCAGTGAGGACAGTGTTATGGCAAGGGGCAGAGAGGCCTGTACTAGCTGAGTAGCAAGGGGAGCCGGGAGAGATAGTGCCTGTGATGCAGGATGGGGGCGTTAATACAGAGTGTGATTTTTGAACCGGCTTTTGACGTGCTTGGGGAAGCCAATGGAGTTGTTTGTGGCTTCAGGCGACTTGGCCTTTTTGCTGCCCGCACGTTCAGCTTTGTGACAGAGGCTTGACTCCGCAACTCTGTTTCTTCGCAGATCACGTCTTGTTTGGGGAACGGTATCCCAGAGAAACAGAACTTTCCTGAGGCAGATGGCTTGGCTCAGGCTGCACAGCCGGCTCAGGTAGGCCCTGGTCTCCTCACTGGTCACTGAGAAGTGGGAGTCAGGGAGCAGAATGAACGAGGAGGACAAATTCCGACAAGTTCTGGGGCTCAGTGCAGGACTCCCTGGGCTGGACTAGGCAGTCAGAGCAAGGGAGGGTGACATGCAGGCTGTTGATGACACTACAGCAAGCCTTGTTCGAGCAGCTCTCAGTTAACCCAGCACTCAATGCGAGGGTTAACCTTAACCCTAACTTAACTCCATGGCATAGCTTCTGGATGTCCTCTTGGGACCTTCTGGGGCAGGCTGGCACTCCTGTCATTGCTACACCGGTGGAGCTGCACTAGTGATAGTGCAGTGGCAGGAGATATGAAGGAGGTGGCCTGTGGGCTTCCATGCTGAAATCAGCTATAGAGAGGAACAGCCGCAAACCACCCTCACCCAGCTCTGTAATCCATTGAAACTGTCTTAGTCAGGCTCGTTCTTCTGGGCGTGGCTCACGTCAACGTACACTTTCCCTGCTCTCTTTGCACAGGGCTCAAGACGCTGCGTGACCGAAGTGGATACTGCTTCCTCCTCTTCAGGGTTCTTTGACAGCCTTGTCCCTCAGGACATGAGCACGCTGGAGATCCCAGTCACAACAGGTATTGCATGGCCCGCATTATGGGAAGGGAGCCTCTGCCCTATAAGGTACACAGCCTGGCCCATTGACGCGCTGTGCAGTGTACCTCAACCCACCTCCTCTCCCCGTGCCCTTGGCATTGACCAGTGCACTTGCAGTGGGAGGCCCACAGAGGACAGAAACCCTAATACTGGATGAGGATCCACTTTCAGCACACGTGGTTTCTGGAGTGAAAGGCCTGGAGATGGATCGCAGTTGTTGCAGAGCTGCCATTCCACTAGTGTCCACGGTTCATTGCAGCCAGGGTGGTGGTGGGGCCCCTGGATGAACTGTTCAGTTGCTCGCCATAGTGCTGTGCATTTCTTTCCCCCTCTCCAGACACGGATGGGCTGATCAGCCAGGCGCTCCTGGTGGGGAACTTTGCCGGTGCTGTGAAGCTGTGCGTGAGGACTGACCGTTTTGCTGATGCCATCATTCTGGCTATCGCCGGGGGGGAGACGCTACTGCGGGAGACCCAGATGCAGTACTTTGCCAAACGGAAAACAAAGATTTCTCAGGTGAGTGCCCAGCGGTGTATATCCAGGCAGAGATGGGCGGGGCAGGGCAGGAGAGAGCAGACTGAGGTGGTTGGCGCCCGGGCCGGTGTGCTTGCCTGCGTATACGCAGGTGGCTGTGAATGTGAGTGCATTGGCAGGGGTGAAATGCTGAACCGAGGGCTCTGTCCATCTAATTTCCAGCTCTGTCTAGGTATTTACACTGTGCTCATGATACCTTTATAAAACTTGCTCTCATCCAACAAATGATCTCTGCCTGCAGAGCCAGGATTTCCGCCCTTCTCTTCAGCTTGTGTCCAGCTTCTGGTATCTTCTGCCTCAGGAGGTTCCCGTTTAAATTATCCAACCCTTTTAGAAACCCATCGACGTTCCCTGAGCCTTAATGACCCTTTTCTTATGTTACCACAGAACTGTTTGAATCCCATGCTGCATGGCATAAACTGATCATTGTAAGGACCAGGAAAGAATTTTCCTCCTCCTTTCTACAGCATAGCATTACTAGACGGGGCATGGGTGGGTTTTTGCCTTTGGAAGCACTAAGAGCCAGTTACTGCTGGAGGCACAGTGGTGGACCATGGGGGCAAGTTCACGTGAGCAGCCGTGATGTGGACACTGCATGCGAGTGTGACTCTGTGTGATGTCTTGCTCAGACCACCTAGAGCTGAGAGCCACTGTGTTACCACTCTGCCATAGCAAGAGTGAGCGCTCTGCTGCTGCGAAGCTGTGCATCACTTCCCTGGCTGCCTGGCCAGCACGCTCGTCAAGACTCTGCCCGTCTAAACCTTGCCTTGCAGGGAACAGTCAGCGAACCCCTCGCCCGAGTTCCCCCGAGACGTGTCTCTGCCGCATCCGGTCCCTCTCTTTGGGCACTCACAGCTGGTAGCACATTTGCTGCCTCCAAAGAGACAGAGCACACGCCAGCCTGTTAGCTTAGAAAGCGTGCTGTGTTTTGTTTGCACCCAGGCCTGTCTCGTTCTCTGGCTTAGTATCACTTAAATCCTTGTACTTTAAAAACGTTATTCTAGTTTTATGACTAACATTTAATCTTAGCAAGTTACAGTCTCTGCCTAAGCAGTTTTCTTAGCCTGGTCTACACTGAGAAGTTAGGTTGGTATAACTACATTGCTCAGGGTGTGAAAAATCCACACCCCTGCATGGCGTAGTTAAGCTGACCTAACCTCCAGTGTAGAGAGTGCTAGGTCAATGAGAGAATTCTCCCGTCACCCTGGACAGTGCCGCTCAGGCTGGTGGAGTACCCGTGTTGATAGAAGACCCCCTCCTATCGGCATATGTAGTGTCTTCATTGACTCACTGCAGTGGGGCAACTGCACTGCTGCAGCATTTTAAGTGTAGACAAGTCCTTGCTCACCTCAAGTTACCAGCGTCTCTAGCCCACTGGACCCAGCATTCACTGAATCAAACAGTGCTGTTCCCTAAGTGACGGGTAACTAAAAGGTCTTTTCGCTCCTCTTGTATTACCCAAAGTCCATTGTCTCTGCCTCAAGAGCCAGGAAGGCTTGCTGGTGTGCAGACTCTGTCCCCGCTATGATTGTTAAGCAGTCTTCTCCCCAGCTTGTTTAGCCTGATGGCTTTGTTTACCTTCTATGTAAATGTACTTTCATTGTACTCTGCCTGTAGCCAAGCTTGTCAGACTGGTAAAGGCACATTTCTCTGTCTAGGGCTGGCTGAACAGGTCTTAAGCACACATACAGAACTCTTTGCACACACCCCATACATACATCACAATGATTTTTCAGGACCAGCTTGTCACCAGTTTACATACGATACCTTATAGAACACCTTTGAGGTGCATATTCTGACAGCAGTGTGTTGAGGGAATGAGTATGTCAGGCCTGATGTGAGTTACGGTATGGGGGGCCCTCTGCCAGCTGGCACTAAGGGTTCTCCCAGGGTCACACTGTTAACCCAAGTGCAAGATAGATCTCTGTGTGAGCACGTATGAACCTTTACAGCTGCATCTGAGGTTTGAACCTGCGGGCTGACAGGCTGTTTGCTTCTCCTGCAGCTTCTTTCCTCCATCGTGCAGCAGAACTGGCAAGAAGTAATCTGCACATGTGACCTGCAGAGCTGGAAGGAGGCACTGGCCATCTTGTTAACGTACTCCAAACAGGAGGAATATGCCCTGCTCTGTGGTAGGTGGGACGCTTCATTTGGTGCAGAGTGCCTCCAGACTGTCTACAGAGAGAGATGGATGGAGCTTGGGAGGAAATACTTCGAAAATGGGCTAAGGGCTTTCCAGACAAGACAAATGAGAGCGTGACCCATCTGTGGGCTAAGGCAGGAGAGACAGAATCAGTGGAAGTGGGCTATATGAACGGTAAGGCAGGGCAGAGTCTCATGATATGAGACAAGGCTGTGTCAATATCTCCTTCAGCCTGCATCCATGACTTGGGAAGAGCTATGGGCAGAGAGGGCAGTGACTTCTAATGCTGCCCAGACCTAGGTCCTGAGAAAGGTGTGTATATGTACAGGGCTCATCTGGGAAGGGGACGGAGCTCCTGGGGAGAGGGAAGGTAGGAGGGATGCACCCCACCTGCAAGTGGTTCTTCCTACTGCTTGCAGTCCTCACACACCTGCAAGCCTGGGAACAGGCTGAGAGTCACTTGGTGAGGGCTCAGTAGTTTTCCTCTTAGAGCCTGTTTAGGGCTAGGATTGGCCTGTGGGAAATGTGGCCAGCCAGGAATGAGCTAGTGATCGGGGTATAAAAGCTCTGGAGGCCATTACCTGGGAACCAGCCGGTGAACGGTAGGTGACTGACAGGGGTTTGCTATATTGTTTCCTTCCCTATTTAGCTTTAGCCAGGCTCTTGGCTATGGATTCATTGGTGACACCAGCCTCTGCATCATGGCACATTAGCTCTCTGCATGTGGCTCCTAAGTTGCCAGTGTGCAAAGCTATTGCACGATTTCTAAGAGCTGGGCAAGGGGAGAAGGAGCTGATGGGAGCAAATAAGTGGAAACTGCCCCTTTTCCTCCTCCCTTTAGATATGCTGGGGGCCCGTCTGGAGTCAGAAGGCGAGGGGCTGCTGTCCAGCGAAGCCTGCCTATGTTACATCTCATCTGGCAATGTGGAGAGGTTGGCAAAATGCTGGGTAAAAAACCATGAGACCACATCGCCCCTAGCTCTGCAGGTACAGATGCTTTGATGTGGGCATGAAACCTCTATAGGCTAGGATCTGTCTGCAGGCTCCCAAACAGATTGGAGCCTGAGCTCCAGCTTCTCCAGTCCTGCAACTTCCAGCTGTCTCCTCCTAGCCTAGGTTCTGGCTAAAGGAGCTTTGTGTTAAGTTGCAAGGAGTTGTCTGTTGGCACGAGAGGGCCTGGATCAGCATGTGCTCAGTGGCAGGATGGGCTGCTGTGCGATGGACAGGGCGTGGTGGTGATCTGTCTGTCTAGGAACTTAGATGTCACTTACCAGCATGGTTTCTGAGCACCTCTGCGCATCATCCTCTCCCCCCTGAGAGGCAGGGCCGTGCTTTCCCCGGTGTGGGGGGAACTGAAGCCCTGGAAGTCTGTGACTGAGCTGGAAATGGAAACCAGTCTCCCAAGTCCCAGCCCAGCACCTCTGTCCACTAGACCATCGTTCCTACCTGGGCAACCCTCGGTGTCTTTGGTGTCATCCAGTGAGTCGCCCATGGACACCCCTCTGCCAAAATGGCCCTCAGCCCTGTTGCTCTGTGCCCGACAAATAGGATAGTGGTGTGTGTGTCTTCAGTGCCTCATCTGGTTCTGTTCAGAGCTGGCCTTTCCCCTCCTGAACTGGGAGTCAGGACACCCCTTCACGTCCCAGGAAGGGCCAGCTGATGATCACCGCAGCTGGCTCTGCTGCTGGGTCCTGTAGCCCTGGAGAGCCCTTCTCAGGACAATGTTTAACGCTTTCACGCCCAAGGTGGGATTTTCTGTCTCATGGAGATGCCCTGAGGAAAGCCCATTAAAGAGATGCTGGCAGGTGCGGTTTGGTTCCTTACCAGGAAACTAGCCCAGTCAGTTTCCCATCCCAGATCTCACACCCGAGCAGTGCTGCTGCTCTTGTGTTCCTGGCTCTGAAATACGTGGTGCTGAATGAAATTCATTCTTGTCCCGAGCGTGTTCAAGGAGACCTTCCTTCTCTCCCTTGGGCTGACTTCTGGCCCTATGCCGCCTCGGGGTGTGTGTCCGAACGAGATGGATAGTAAAGCAAGGCTCACGCTCAGTGGAGTGCTTATGGCATATGTTGTCTTCATCCCGCCCTGTCAGGACCTGGTGGAGAAAGTGATGGTGCTGAGCAGGTCCATTGAGATGCTCCAAGGCTCCGCGGGGCCAACCCTGGGCCCTGTCTTGGCAGAGCGGGTCACCCAATATGCCAGCCTCTTGGCATCGCAGGGGTGTTTGGCGGCAGCAATGAGCTATCTACCCCGCAGCTCTGATGAGGTAGGTGAAAAATGGATAGGCGGAGAAGGTGCTGGAGAGTGTTGTATGCTGGCTCTCTACACCGCAACTTCCAACAGGAAGCTGTCGATTCTGAGTAAGGTGGAATCTTTCCCTTGGGGGTGGTGCTCTCCGTTTTCCTTGGGAGCATCATCTGCCTCAAAGAGTCTCCTCTGGCGCCGTAGAGGCCAGGGCAGGTGAGGGGATCTCCGTGCTGCTCTTTGCAGTTCTTGGCAGCTAATAACCAAAAGGCTGTCACTCTGGTGGGGCAGGCATGGGTGGGAGGGTGCTTCACAGGGTTTGGTGATCCACTTTGGAGGAAGGGAAAAAATTGGTGGGCCCCCAAGAGGGAGAAAGCCCTGGAGGTTGGGGAGCCTTGGCACGGCTTCAGAGAGCTCTCCGAACGGAGATCAGGGTGGTGTCTTGGATCCTGAAGCTTGCAGCTTCTCTTTAGACCCCCAGGATTGGTTATCGGCTGCTGTGTATTGATGAAGGCTTCATGCCGCCGCCAGTGTATTGCACCTAGTGGCCTAAGGAGTTATTCATAACCCTAGGGAGCCTTCCACCTGTGGCTCCCGAGGCACTTCATTAAGTCTCATTTTTTCAGTTTCTGATCCAGCAGCTCCGAGACCGTCTCTTCCATGCTCAAGGGGAGAGCATGGGCGATCAGCAGCCTCCTCCTTTCCCCTATGCTCCTGTGCACGTCGGACCAGTTAGCCACCCATTGCCAGCAGCCAAGAGCAGCTCAGCTCCGGAAGCGTCGGCCCAAAGACCAAGTCCCAGGCATCCAGAGAAGGTAAGTCTCAAAGCCTAGTGCCATGCCCAGGGCAGAGAAGCACTGGGGAGAGGGAAGAAGACGGCTAAAGGAGGCTGATGGGATGGCATCTGCCCTCGGGCAGCTTGGCGCAGCTGACTATAGGGCACCCCCAGCTCCATGGTACGAACCGCGTTAGCTGAGGGCTCTTCCTAGTGCTGATGGGCTGAAGAGAGTTTGGGGAAAGACTCGACAGTTCTGGGGCACACGGGTGACCAGCTCTCCCGCGCACCCAGCGTCCTCTTCCTCGTGGAGTGTGGCCTGCACAGAGGACATACCCAGCATGCAATGGTCCATCTGGATCCCATTAGTCCAGACCTCCTGACCTGAGACAGCATGTTTTCTGCAGTGCCCTGGGGTCCTGCAGGCTGCACCTCTGTGTTGAAGATGTGGGGGGCTGCAGCTGGCTCCTTTGTGCTTTCAGTAGGATGGGTGCACCTGTCACGGGCTGAAAATACTGCCTTCCACAGCAGCCAGGTCCTCCAGAGCCAGGTCAAAGCAGGAACCCAGCCGGAAGGGAATCAGCGTCCCCGTCCCTGGCTAAGGGGGTTACTCTGGTCCCTTTCCCGGGGGATCGTAGGGCCCTGCCCGTAGCTAAGGGGGTTGCTCTGGTCCCTCTCCCAGGGGAGCGTAGCCTGAAGGAAGGGGATCTAAGAGAGGGCAAAGGATGAGTGCGTGGTGCCATTGCAGAGCTGGGCCTTCTGATGGGGAAAGAAAGCAGCCAAGCCCTGCACTGGTACGGCCAGCAGCCGCGGCGCTGGCAAAGTGGAGCCAAGCCAAGTGCCTGCTGCCCGACCAGGCTGAGCAGGGCAGCCGTTGTTGGAGTCTCCAGTGTGCCCTTTTTGGGCAGGAGAGGCTAGTGACTAGCCACTAGTCACAAGAGAGCTGGGGCAGCGCCCGGAGTGGCCACAGCTCTTGTTCAAGCGGGACTGCCAGGTGGGGCTCACCGCAGTGTCTCTGTTTCCATTACAGCCCATGTACCAGCCATCCTTCACCCTTCCAGGGTCAGTTCAGTCTTCAGTGCCTTCACTCTTCACGCCTCAGCCAGTGCCCATGGCTCCTCCTCAGGCCAGCACTGCCCCCCCTACCAGTATATACTCCAGAGCAGGAGGCCAGCCCCCTTACAGCCAGTACACCTCTGGCTTAGCACCAGCTACGGTTCCAGGGCCAGGTGAGAATGCGCCAGAGGCACAGCCTATAAAGCCATTGTGTCCATTAGGGCAGGGAGCGGCAGGTGTGCACTTTGGGCCCATGTCAGACTCTGTTCTGTACATGCCATAGTGCTTGCAGCTTGGCTGGGGAGCAGGCTGCTCCGAGTTCCCGTGCACTGCCAATCCCACAGACCTCGCTGCAGCTTGGCCATGTGCTCCTGGCTCGGTCAGGAGCCCAGGGAGAGGCCTCCGGTAAGCTGCGGGGTGGGATGAGGCTTGAGGATGGGCATGTGGGAGAAGGCCGGGCATGTTTCTGAGGGCATAGCTTGGGAGAGGAGGGCGCTTGCCAAAGCGGGAGGGAGGGCATGGGAAACACCCTCCTCCTGGTAGGAGAGGGGCCACCAGCTGACGCTGTTCTCCTTGGTTTCAGCATTGTCCCAGCCTCCACCATTGAGCCTGCCAGGAGCCAGATTCACTGGACCAGCTGCCTTTCCCAATCAGCCTCCTATTTCAGGACAGCCTGGGCCTGTTGCACGCCCTGGCATTCCACCACCAGGATCAACCTCCTTCCCTCCAGCCTCGGTCCCTGCACAGCATCCTGCTGCAGCCTGTCCTCTCCCCATGGCGGGGCAGTCCCCTATGCTTTTCCCTTCAGCTCCTTTCAGCTGCCCCCCGGGTGTGGGCTACCCTCAGGGGGGCCCTGGAGCTCCTAGCATCCCTCCCCCTCCCACCGGTGAGTATAGTTTGTGTGTCTTCGTCCATGCCCATCCCACATGGGATCTGGTAACGAGGGTCTGTTGTACCAGGAAGTTGGCAGCTGGAGCTCCCTGAATGGGCTAAGAGAACTCGTGGCATTAGGGCTGGGGTCGCTGAAGTGCTGAGACCCCCAGTTCTGGTGAAACACTGTTAAGAAGACTGACTCACTCAGGCTCCTCCGCGTTTCCATCCTGCTCCCGACAACCTTGGGAGGAGCTGGCCCGGCACGGTCCCAGTGTGCGCTGGGGAAACCACTGCTTCGGTGGCAGCTGCATTTCCATGGGGACACTCCACACTCATGCTCCGACCCTGGTGAGGGGTCATCTCTCCACTGGCATCCCTGCTTAGCTAATCAGGATGATGGGTGCCTTAGAAGTGCTGGGAGTGGTGGGTTCTCTCTCCAAGGAAGAGATCTTCGCTCACCTGGCTGTGGGATAAAATGCTTCCTTCTGCGGCACTCCAGCTTCCCCTCGCTCCCCATTTCCAAGGGGCTCTCCACTTGTTTCAGACTATCCTGGGCCTTGAGGGTTGTTCGTGGGTTCTGGTGCTGGAACCACAGGCACCAACTTTTGTCGGTGCTGGTGGGTGCTCTCACCCCAACTCCGCCCCTCCCTGCCCCATTGGATCCCTCTCCAAATCCCCGCCCCGGCTCTGCCTCCTCCCCCAAGTGTGCCACGTTCCCCCTCCTCCCCCCTCCCTCCCAGGCTTGCCGTGCATAACAGGTGTTTTGCGGCGCAAGCACTGGGAGGGAGGGGGGAGAAGCAGGACCCAGCGGTGCGCTCAGGGGAGGAGGCGGAGGTGAGCAGGGGCGGGGCAGGGCGGGAAGCTGCCAGTGGGTGCAGAGCACCCACCAATTTTTCCCCGTGAGTGCTCCAGCACCTATGGATGGAGCTGTTTCCCACCAGGTGGCTGGTTTGAATCCAGCCCAGCTGGAGAGTGATGTGAAGTCATTGCCACCTGCTGGCCCAGGAGAAACGAGCTGGTGGTCTTTGACTGGTCCCTGGTGGACAGATGTTTGCATTGCCTGTGACACCATCACACTGGGTTGCAGCCTCAGAGGAGAGGCTGATGAATGAAGGTCATGGAGACCATCCTAGGGGTAGTCCCTGCAGGACATGACTGCAACACATTGTTGGAGCCCAGGGGAAGGCTGCAGTGTTTGTGCCTGAGCTGTATCTTGTGTTGAGCTAGAGCCAGGAGCGTGGCCTCCAAGAGCTGTCAATCCAGCACTGCTCCTCGGAACCAAATTCACCCTGGGGTGCTGAAGGAGGGGTTCCTTGGATCCCCTAACCTGGCATCCAGCCTCAGCTGAAAGGGAAAAGTTCTAGGGTAAGCGGCTAGATTCTTGCCCCCTTAGCTCAGGATGGACCAAACCTTCTGAAATGGTCACTGGGTGCTGTTGGGATGTTACTGATGAACTAGAAGCTTGATGGTGACTCTGACTCCAAAACCTGCCTTGATTTTCAGGTGTCTTCCCCTGGCTAGATCCCCACCCAGATCCTGCAGGCAGTACGAAGAGCAGCCCCCTACCTCTGCGTGGGGGGAGGTGGTCCCGCTGCTTCCAGTGAGATGATGAGATTGCACGCGCGCGTGCTCCCTCGCAGTGCGGTGTCTGCCTCGCACGCCTGGGCAGTTGTACCAGTGGCTGTGCAGGAACCTAGGTGTCAGCATTGCGGCTTGGCACTGGAAAGCCGCACCGAGGGGCCGGCTGGGAGTGCCCGGCATGCGTTTGTGGGAGGTGCAGATGTAATTAAGATGCTGCAGACCTAATGCAATTGGAGCCCAGGAATGTAAAGAGGGGCTCTTGGCCTCCAGCCCCTCTACGGCTTCCCACCCAGCCCTGGAGGGATTGGAGCATGACCCCTCTGTCTCTCTCCTCTCCCCACCCTGGTGTCAGCTGGGCTGGGGAGCAGCTCCTCGTCCTCCTGCACAGCTGACAGCAGATACCACCCCTCATCTTCCTTCCAGCCCAGCACTATGCATCTCAGGCTCCCCGAGGCTCTTCCCAGGTGTGCTGGGGAGGCAGGTCTCTGCTGTGGGTAGGGCTGTCAGGGAGGCATGGATGGGCTGGTTTCCCAGGGGAATTTGAAAGCCAGTTTAAAGCTGCTTGCCAGCTCCCCACCCTCCATCAGCAGACAGGAGTGAGAACTGGGCTGTGGGCATAGGCGCCAACTTCTACTGGCACCACTGGGTGCTCGACCTCCCTTTGCCCCTGGCCCCGCCCTGACTCCAACCCTGCCCTGACTCCACCCCCTTCCTGCCCCCACTCCAACCCCTTCCCCAAAATCTCTGCCCCCTCCCTGCCCCTATTCTGACTCCTTTCCCATATCCCCTGCTCCCCAGCCCCGCCTCTTCCCCCAGATGCGCCATGTTCCCGCTCCTCCTCCATCCCTCCCGGAGCTTGCTACAGCTGTTTGGCGGCGGCAAGTGCTGGGAGGTAGGCTGAGGAGTGGGGACACGGTGCGCTCAGGGGAGAAGGTGAGGCGGGGCGGGGAGCTTGCCTGCCGGTGAGCTTGCCTGCCAGTGAGTGCAGAGCACCCACTAATCTTTCCCTGTGGGTGCTCCAGCCCTGGAGCACCCCGGAGTCGGTGCCTATGGCCGGGGGGTGATGGCAGGTCTAAGTCCCAGTCCCATGTCTGTCGCTGTTCCTGGGTACAATCTGCTGTGAAGCGTCAGCCCCTGCTGCATTCCTGGGCATTGTTTTGCGGCTCTTGCTGTGGGGAGGGGGTCTTGTCCAGTCATCCCTAGTGAGTGTAATGCTAGGTGACTGCAGGAGCCATCTGCACAGAGGGGCCTGCGGGCCCAGAATCCCTTGGGCCAGTCTCTGGAGCTTAGCAGTGGGAGGCTTTGCCTGCCTGGGCATTGGGCTCTTGTGCAATGGCCAGTACAGTATGTAGGGCAGAACTGCAGGAACAAAGGGTCCCCACTACTGTCCCTGCGACAGAGGCACAAACAGCCCTGGGGCTCCGCACAAATAGGAACACCAAGCTTGGCGTTGGGCCATTTGAGATCCGCAGGCTGAAAGCCCCAGGATTTGGGCTGAGGATGAAGTGTGCGAGGTCTCGTATCTCAGGGCACAGATGGTTAGTGCTAATGGGGCTGGGGTGTACACAGATAGCATACAAATACGCTTTCCGGAGAGTGTGTTCCTGATTTCTGGAGTCGGTGCCCCATGGCTTCCCCCTCCCATTTTAGGGCCCAAAGACCCCAGTCGGATCATCCTGCCTGAGCTACTGCGTCACACTGGCGGTAGTGTTTCACCCAGCGATTCCTAGGCTAGTGAAGGGTGGCCGAACTAGATTTAGAGAGCGCCAGACTGTCGTTTGGAGAAATCTCCATTGCTCTCAGAGCTCCTCAGCAACAGGGGGAGGGCTGCAAGCCTGTTGGAGGGGGCCTGCTCATGGCAAAGGAGAATCCCTGGACCCGTCCTGGGCAGGGTTAGTCTTCCCAAGACCGCAGGAAACAAGGTGGTCAGGGTGCACCCAGAAGAGCCTGATGCTGACTGTAAGTTGCCCAGAGTGAAGTAAAAGGCTTCTGGGTAAAGCAGAGTTCATGCAAGGGCTGAGAATCGGGTTGGTCTAAAGCCCTGGAGCAGTGCCAGAATGTGCTAGCCTCAAGTGTCCTTGTGGGCATGGCAGCATTTTAAGACACGGTCTCTTAGGAATCACCAGAGCTAGAAATAATTGCAGACTTAATTAAGCTACTGAGCCGAACTCCTCCGAGAGTGATCCCTGAAACCCGCCGGGAGGAATGGCTGCAGAAGTATTCTAATAATCATTCAATGCACTAAGTACCTTTGCATCTTTCCCAAGTGATTAACAAGCCACCTCCTGTGAGCAGATAAGGATTGGGGTGATTTACTAAGCTGTCGTTTATTTCTAACTCCACTGACTCCTTCGATTTTGTGCCTTAAAACGAGGCTGTACCCACACCAGCTCTTCTCTTAGTAGGAGGGCTATTTGGCTTGTAATGTTGAAGGGCTCCAGTCAATTCTCTGGCCCCCTTCCGGATAGCTACTGTACAATCACTAATCAAGAGAGACTGCCCCAGGAATGTACTACTGAGGTGAAATCTACACTGCGGGTGGGAATGGGTAAACTTTCCCAAGGGCTGGTCCCGAGCCTGCTATCGGAAAAAGAAAATCTCTCTTCCCCCACCTGCCCGCATTTCTGCCAGTGCTCCGGACTGCCCCTGTGTGGTGTTCCTTTTGCTGTCGCTGTCACCCACAGCATGGAGCTGTGTCCCCGGTACTGCACAGGCCATGTTCTGGTTTTGTGGGAAGCCTGGAACTTGGCTCTGGACCTTGGAGCCCTTGAACACTGCACACATGTTGGTTCAGTCTTGGCGGTAGAAGTTTGAAGCCAGGGTAGAGATTTGGAAGCTGCGGACAGTTGAAGTGGAGGGAGGGATAGCTCAGTGCTTTGAGCATTGGCCTGCTAAACCCAGGGTTGTGAGTTCAATCCTTGAGGGAGCCATTTAGGGATCTGGGGCAAACATTGGGGACTGGTCCTGCTTTGAGCAGGGGGTTGGACTAGATGACCTCTTGAGGTCCCTTCCAACCCTGAGAGTCTATGAAGTGCTTTTCTTGCGCCAGTGGCATGAGACATAGCATGGAAACAATCCACAGCCCACACATGTGCTCCAGTGCCTGAAGCCAGAATTAAGGGACTCCTCCGGGGGGAGCAGGGGATCTCAGACTGTGGCCTGTGGACCCAAAGTTGACCACAAAGCCTTTCCACGAAATGTTCTGCAACCCAAACAATGGGGGTTGAAAGGGGAGGTGGGTCTAGGCCCAGGCCCTTCCACTTACAGAGCAGTAAGAGATTGAACCCCACCACCTTGGAGTTCTCATCTAGTCTCATGCCTGTGTCTTGCTTTTTGTCCCCACAGGTCAGGAATCTTGGAACGATCCCTCTGCTCTCAGGGGAGGCCTTCAGAAAAAAAAGGTAAGCCTTGGCCAAAGCATCTGCCTCACTGTACCTCCAGGGACCGCAGAATGAATGAATGGCCCCTCTCCACGTCCCTGTGTCACTATCGCCGTCCCCACTTGGCAAATAGGGGAGCAGAGACATAATTGATTTGCTTGAGGTCATGCAGTGAATGACCCAGGTCTCCCAGCTGCCCGCATAGTTCCTCTACCAGGGTGCCAGCCGTCTTCGCTTGGCTTCCCAGGACAAGTGTTTTTGCAGTGTGCATTTCCCTACAATGGCACCTCGAACACCATCCTCTCTGCTGGCCCTCTCCCTGCTGTGAGTGCCGCTCTGCTATAGCACCTGGGTGGAAAGGTGGAGGCTGCTAGTGCGGTCTCCCGCCTCGGTGGGAGCCAGGATCTTCTTCTGAGAATGGCGCTGTCGCTAAAACACAGCTTTCAGACCAAAGCCCCTCCCTCTGCGTCCACGAGAGAAACCAGGCTAGAAGCCTGCTAGCACCACCAGATTTAAACATGGTGATTGGCTGTGCCCCGGCACCACCCCTACAGCACCTCCTGTTGGAGTAACCTTGAGCTCCCAGTCACCAGTGCGGTTTACTGCCTTCTGCGGGAGACCTTTGGCTGGAGTTGCTGTGAGCTCTCCCACAGCCAAGTGGCCCTTGCAGTGACTCCTTCAGCGGGATCTGTGAGCTGAGATCCCCCACAGCAAATGCTCCTACACCATTTCCATCGCTGCCTCCTGCTGGCTGGTGCAATAAGCAGCCCTCTGGCACACTCCCCCCCCCCCCCGCCCCTTTTGTGCTGAGCAGATGCCGGGGGCTTTCTGGCAGCTTGGCTGGGAACCTGCTTCAGGCTGTGCTCACTACAACAGGATTAGCCTCTCGTTAAAGCCATCTCCTTTTGATCTAGCCTGGTTGGAGCGAATCTGTCCTGACTCCCTGGCTTTCCGGGGGTGGGGTGAAGTGTCTGCAGGAGACGCTCCCCCACCACCCCAGGTCCTGGGATTTTCCCTGAGGCTTGGCGCTCTGTGCGGCTAATCTCAGCATTCATGACTCGTGCCGCGGCAGAGCCGAGTCGGCTTTCTGGGGAGCAGCGGTGCCTGCTGCGGCACATCCGTTTGAACGATTTCAGAGAGCCCAAGGGGTTTCTCCGTGCAGCCCTGGTCACCGGCTGGGCATTGGGGGCCTCCCGCTCTCATTCTGAGGGCCCTCGGGGTTTAGAGAGAGGTGCACATTGTTTCCTCGTTTGGGATTGCTCTGCAGATTCCCAGGCTCTTGAGCTAGCAAAGATGATGAATTTGGCCTGGGAAAGTGCAGGCAACCCCCCGGTTCTCTGAAGTCGTTCAGTGGCAGCACTGAGTCCTCTTTTGCTGTTTTCTGTTCCCTGGTAGTTGTCAGAGAAGTTCACCCCTCCAGCTCCAATCACAGCTCCAGTAATGAGCCTCCCTACAGAGCCACGGGCCCTGCTGCCTCAGGTTCCCAGATCCCAGGAACCTGGCCAGGCACCCCCGGGAGCACCCAAAGAAGGCAGCATGCAGGTAACCCAGGGGCATCACTCACACCCCAGACTCCTCGCAGGTGTGAGGAGCAAGCTGGCTTGTAAGAGCTTTATCGTTTGGTGACACTGGGGCTTGGATCTGTCTCTTCCCCACCGTAGCATGGCCAGGACCCCAGGGACCGCTCCCTGAGCTTTGTAGGAAATGACCGCGTTCGGGCAGGGCAGGGGAGGAGGGAGTGAGCCATGCTGCGTAAGCAAGTCAAGAGGACCCCAGAGGGCTGCAGGCTGTAGGGGAACAAGCTGCAAGTGCAGCCATGTGTTCCCCACAGTGGCAGGGGAGTGAGCTATGGGGTGTGGAGTTCACCTGCCCTGGGCTCAGCACGCTGCCGTTGGCTGCTTTTCGTTTGGTGTCAGTTTCCCCAGCTGCCCACAGAGAGAATCGAGAGGAAGGAGCTGCCCCCGGAGCACCAGGGGCTGAAGACCACCTTCGAAGGGCTGGTGCAGCGCTGCAGTGCCGTCGCCACCGATCCCGTGAGTTGCCTTTGCAGCTGCTCTTCCTCCCGGGTTGATCTCATAGCTAAAGCACAGGGCCAGGACTGGGGTCTTGTCCCAGCTCAGCCGCTGACTTCTCTCCCTGCCTCACTCCATCCACTGGTGCTGCTTCTCTTACCAGGGGATTTCCTCTTCCTCTTCACTCCCCCCCACCCCCCCCATGCTCTACTGTCTTTCTATGCCCTTCTCCTTTCCTGCAGAGCGGATACTTCCGCCCCTGCTGAGCCTCTGCCACACAGGCCCTTCCCAGGGGCTTGTTTGTCTCCCCACGGGTCTCTAGAAGGGATGGGGAATGGGCAGGGGAGAAGTGAGGCCAGGGCAGGATATTGCTGGGAGCAGCCGGGCAGAGGCTGCCCCTGTCCAGCCTTGCCGTCAGGCCCGCCGGACTGTTTCTCGAGCAGCTGCTGTGGCCTGCGTGCTGTGGAACAGGGTGGTTGCTCAGGGCTTGCAGTGCGGCCGTCTGGGCTGCATCTCTGGAGAGGGTGGAATGGGCCAGTGGCATTACAGGCACAGCATTGTTGGCAGGTGCAGTGGGGGGATGTTTCCCATGGGGCACAGCCAGGGGGTGCTCTGGCGGTGCTTGTCACGGTCCATGCCAGGACTGTTTCAAGCTGAGCCAGGGGTGCAGCTGTTTGCAGAGCAGCCTGGGAGGAGATGGGAGCAGATGTGGCATGGAAGGTTCGCCCCTGGCAGAGCCCGTGGTGAGGATTTCTCTTCACTTCAGAAAACCAAAAGGAAACTGGAGGATGCGGCGCAGCGGCTGGAGTGCTTGTACGAGAAGCTCCGGGAGCAGGCCGTAAGTGTGCAAACCCCTCCGCTGGCTCCAGCGCCCTCCTGCGTGCCCATCCTTGGCCCCCTTTGCAAAGAGCTGTGCTCTCTGCGTGGCCCCCTAGAGATCCGTGACCTTTAACTCCTTCACCCCATCCCTCAAACCAGCTGAGCTCCCCTTCTTCCCCAGCGCCCCCACAGCGGCGCCAACTCTGGCCAGCGTGGGGTGCAGGAGCCGTGTGGCTGGGGCGGGGTGCAACGTGCTGCTGTTACAGCATCAGGAGAGACTCCTCGTGTGTATGTCAGACAGCCACTGACCAGTCAGAGGCCACTGGCCTCTCTCCTCCCCTTGGGCAGGAAGCAAACTCCCTGACAGGTGACTCAGCAGGGTCTTGGCTTAAGGCTGGGACTGGGTAGCTTGATCCACCAGAGAGGAGCAGGGAGAGGGTCCCAAGGGCCGTGGTGAGGCTGAGGGGTGGGGATGGCCCTTCAGGCCCCGTCACTGAGCAATGCCTACCCCAGCTATAGGTGCCCATCTGGTGTGTGGCTGGCGTGGGGGGCTTACGGGTACAGCGTGAGGCTGAGGCGGCAGTGCTCCTTCCCGCAGCTCTCCCCTCACATCCTGATGGGGCTGCACGAGATGGCTCGCTGCATGGAGGCCCGCAGCTACCAGCAGGCCCTGCTGGTCCACACCCAGGTGGTGGGCAGCAGCAGCTTCAGTGAGGTGTCTGGCTTCATGCCCATCCTGAAAGTCCTCATGACCGTCGCCAGCAAGCTGAACGTCTAGCGCCTGGTGCGGAGGCGGGGGGCACCATCGCCGTGGAGACCGAGCGGGATGGCGAATCCGAGCGCTGCGCTGCAGGCTCCCTCCAGCTCCCGAGCAGCGTGTGGGAGCCAGGCCAGCCCCGTTCCCCTGGAGAGACCCCATGGGGGAATGACTCTTTCCTTCCCATGGCTTGTCAGTGTTTGTATGGCCGGCCAGGTTGCACTGAGATCCGCCCAGAGCAGCTGTGTGTCTGCTCCACCCCCGGCCCCATACACAGATGAGAGGAGACTTGGCCGTTTTCAAACTGAGGCTGGCCCCCTTGGCCCTCTCCATGCCCCCTCACCCTCTAGGCCGATGGTTCAGCAGGGGCACGTGCTGGCCTCTGCTCTTCAACTGCCTTCTCCTCAGCACCCTGCACCTGGCTGCCTTTTCCTTACCCACCCCCACTGTGCCCTTTGAGCGCCTCTCTCCACACCTGACCCCTTCCGCGTCCTGCCCCGGTGCTCTCTGGCTCCCCTGCTCCTCGTGGGGAGCGCCGGGTGACTCTCTGGGCTCCCTCACAGCATGCAGTGTTTGTTCGGAAAGCTGCACTGACTGGCCCCCAGCCTCACATGAGCACCTGTCCTGCTGCCAGCCAGTATTTTGTGAAAGCCCCTAGGCTGGGATTTCAGAGCTGGCTAGGGGATTTTGACACGTGGGAGATGTGCTAATCCCCTAGCCAGCTCTGAACACTTCACCCTAGATGGGGAGGGGCCCCAAAGCTGGGGGCACAGTGGGTCCCTCCCAGCCAAGTCTGGGACACATCCCCTTCATCCTGCAAGGCCCATTGGCACAGCAAAGGGAGGGCCCTTGCTGCAGGGAATGGTGCTGTCTGAGCCGGAGGCCGTGCTGAGCCCTGGCTTGGCATTCAGCTGGCGTTGGCTCTAGTGAACCCGAGCGGTGATGGGGCCATGGGGTTGGCTCTTGGGGGCACAGGGTATTTCAGGGTATATCTCGTGCTGCCCAGCCCCCTGCTGGTGAAGCCCTCCCCTTGCGCTGTGACGTTCCATGCTGTTTGACACCCCTGCTATCCAGTGCAGGGGCAGCCTCTCCCTCCCGCCAGTTGGATCGGGAGCACCCCTGCTGAATCGGGGTGCTCTGCTGGGATCCTCGGGGGGGGGGGGGTCTCTCTCCCTCGCTGTGTCAGCACAAAGTGCCTCAATAAAGCTGCTTTTTGTGAAATTGGCATTTCATTCCTTGGCTCTGGGTCTCTTCCCCCCCTCCCCCCCAGCTGCTTATGAAGAGAGATCCCTTTGGGGAAGCTGCCAGTCTCAACAGGGCTTGAGGGTCATCTCTGCCTTCAGGGGCAAAGGGCAGAGCCTGGCTCTGCAGCTGGCTATTGGTTTGGGGCACTGCTGCAAACTGGATGCTTCCCTTGTGGGTTTGTGCTTCAGCGTTTTCTCAGGCATGCTGGGAGCCCAGGCTGCCTTGGTTACAAACCACTTAGAGTTGTAGCACAGAGACAACACATGTCCCCTGAGTGCTCTCCTCCACTATTAAACCATCTGTCCTCACCAGGCTGGGGGGCCTGGGCTGGTTTGGGGCAGAGAGTGATCTTTGGGGTTTTGCACTAGTGAGCACCACCAGGTATATTACTGTGCAAGCTTTGAGCTTGTGTATGAGATCCTCTGCATTGCTTCACAGGTGTCGGTGGGGCTGCACCAGGTCACACCAGCTGAGGATCTGGCCCCTTGTCTCCACGGCAGTAGGCTCAAGCACAAGTTTCTGCTCCCAATCAGGCAGAGTGAGGTTTTGACCCTGCTCCCGTGTCCCATGAGGGAGGGCTTATCCACTGGGCACTTGGGCAGAAGGGTGCTGGGGCAGGATGTTTCATGGCACTTATTTTCATGCTGCAAAATAACCCTCCCATTCAGTGGATTCCTCACCAACACCAGTCTCTCATCTTACAGCCCTGCTTTAGTTTCCCTCAGTATTTTGAGTTTGAGTCATGCTAGCAACCTGGCTTCTCCTTCCTGGGCGCTACTAAGCCCTCGAACCAAAGCTTGGCTATACTATGCGCTGGGTCAGACTCGCCAGCTGGCTTTCCTACTTCCACCCACCTGCAGAATCATACGCCCGGCCTGCAGGCAGCAGAACCATCTTTGTCCCCCTGACCACTTTAGCTGAGTCTCCTATTTTGGGAACTAGATTCGGCATATTGAGCCTGAGCAGCAGAGTCATGGGTGCTCAACCTCAGCCCTGGGTCTTTTACTTGAGAGAGTTTGCGTGTGTGTGTGCGTGTGCGCACGTGGACGGCTGAGACTATTCTTACTGCAAAACTGGTTTTTGCTCTTCACGTTCACTTTGCATGTGGGTTTCACAGAATTGCAAGGCACTGAACCACTTCAGGCACCTCAGGCTGGCTGGCACAAGGGCTGTGGATTCCTGTGCCGCTGGGCGCTAACCAAAGCTGAAAGGAGCAGTCGGTGGAGAAAGGGCGGGAATAGTTTGCAATCTGCATTTCCATTTTACTGGGCTTTTTTAATGCTATTTGGGGGCTGACGTAACCCACGCTCTCATCCCCCTAACAACAGAGAAAAGCACTGTACCGTAAGGCAGTGGACTGGCACCCAGGGGAGCTAGGTTCCATGCCTGGCTGTCACAGAGGCTGTGTGTGACCCTGGGCAAGTCATTTAATCCCATGTGTCTCTGATTCCCCGTCCCTAAAAGAGCCAGAATAAGCCTTTCTTTTTCCCAGCCTTTGGCTGGTTCAGCCAGTGAGCCTGGACGCTCTTTGGAGCAGGCCCCCTCTCCCATTGTGTGTGTGAAGACCAGAACAAGATGGGGCCATATCTCAGTTGGTGCTTCTAGCTCTAATTTCATGCAAATAATAATTCAGCTCCCAACTTGGCTCCCCCAGGCATTAAACAAGCCAGTGGAAAAGTGAGCACAAAAGCCTGAACTACACATACTAGATCCTGGGACCTGCCCAGCTGTGAAAAGTGATGGCCTGGCCTGTCCAGCCGTCCCCTGGAGCCACCATGGGGCATTCCCTCCAGGCCCCTTCCTAAGGCTCTCTGAGCAGTCTGACAATGGGGCTTCAGTGATGGTCTTCCCTGGAGAAGCTCTTCCACAGCCCAGCACCCCTTGTTGTCAGGGATTCCCCCAATATTAAGCTTAATTTTTCCCTTCTTCCCATAGATCCTAGAGTAAAGGCCAAATCTCCCATGAACTTACCCCCTCCCTCCAAGCGTTTGCAGGCTGGTCACAGCACTTAGTGCCTTTCCTTCTAAGTCAGGGTAGCCATGTTTGTGCTAATAATGTAATACCTGGCTCTTTCCAGGTGGAGCGCTCAAGGCATTTTCATCATTATCTCTGTTTACAGATGGGGAAAGTGAGGCAAAGTGATTTGCCCAAGGTCACCCAGCAGGCGAGTAATAGAACCCGGGTTTTTTAGAGTCCAAGTCTAGTGTTCTAGCCCCTGGGCCACACTGCCTCTACTAAACTGTTTCCATTATGGTCTTCCCCTTGGCCTGGTGTTGGCTGATGGTGTAGTGAGGGCCAAGGGTTTACAGCTGCCTGGCTGCACGTCTCCACCTGTGGGCGCCCACATCACTGGCTGTACCGCAGCGTCCCGGCACAGGGAGTGCGCGTTCCACTCTGAAAGAAGGGCGCCTGCCTTCCTAAAGAGTCGGGGGCCGCATGTGAGCCCCGAAGGCCCAGAACATGCTAATCCCGCTGTAGATCACATCATGTCTGCAGGCGAGGGTTGTGTGTATGTGCACGGTGGAGGCGAGATTGTTAGGCAGTATTTGTTTGTAAAGCCACTTGCTTGCAGGATAATACTTGCACTAACTTCTATTGAAGGAGCAGTGTGAGTCCTTGCAAAGTCCTTTCCCAAAGTGTCTTTGAAGCCAAGAACCCATTGAAAGGAAGAAAGGCCTGGAGAGGGGATTAGTTTGTTCAGCAGCTGTGAATTTCAGTGGGAGGCTGATGAACTCCAAAGTCTTTGTTTAAATTTTTTGTAAGCAGCTCGGCTGGAGTGAGAGACCCACACAGAGGCCGCGGCCTAAGACAAGAAGGAATCCGAGCGGCGGGGAGTTGAAAACGCCCCACAAGGACTTTTCCCAAACACTTTCGGAAAAGGTGTTGTGTGGAGAACGGCAGGGATTAGCATGTGAAATGGGGTTTCCATTGACTCCGGGCAAGGGAGGGGAAAGGGGCTGGCTTGGGGAGTTATTAGCATTTGGTTCCCGTCTGTGCCTGTCCGTTAAGAGGTTGGGCCTGGAAGGCAGCTGTTTGTGTGTCATCTGGGCAGAGGTGACCACCTGGGAAGCCGAATGTAAATATTTCTCCTCGAAGGAATGCACCTTCATTAAAACGCAATGAATACGGGGAAGCATCCAATACTGCGGCACAATGGCCTGCTGCCTTTGCCGCTGGGGCTTCTTGTGCCCGACTCGCCCCAGGCCTGCTGTGTGGGTCAGTGCCCTGTGCAGCTGCTGGGCTGGTGTTTCGTTCCACAGAAAGGGGCAGGCGGAGGGGGCTGGACCCCCCGGCTGTGGCGCTCCCAGCAGGCCGCCTGCTCGGCCTTGGTGGGGAGGGGGAGATGGGGCTGCCCCTCGCCAACAGGTGTCACTGTGCTGAATGGCAGTCGCTGGGGAAGGCCAGAGCCTGGAGGCACCAATTGTGTGGGGAATAATACGGCCAGTGAAAGAGGGGTCCGGTTCCCTGTGGACTTGGCCTTGGTGCATTCCAAGGCAAGCGGGGAGGGGGGCGCGTAGCAGCTCTCGCGGCTCCCCGTTCTCCCTTCGCTGGCGGAGCAGCGGAGGAAATGTAGAGAGTGTTCCGGCCAGGAGGGGGGAAAGCAGCCCTCTGGGGCTTGCAGACCCTTGGGCTAGTCCTGAACCCTCCAGCTCCTTCGGGTGCACCTACGCAGCATGCAGCAGTAAGCCTCCGGCCCCAGACTCGGGCTTGTGGGGTCGGACTCCTGCGCTAAATCTTGCTGGGGAGATGCTGCTGCCAGGCGCTCAGGCCCTGGCCCCCACCCTCCCACAGGCCTGAGAGCCTGAGCCCTGAGGTCGGCACAGCATGGCAGCCCGAGTCCATCGCCCCAGGCTCGGGGCCTGGCTGCCGCGGGCTGTGTGGCCATCCCCGCAGGGTCTGGGAGAGCTCACCTGCTGAGGAGAGGGGGGTGGGAGCAGAGGCTGCTAATGCAGAGCAATGACACTTCGGCAAAGCGGGCAGGGGCCCTGCGTCTAAGCAGGGCTGGGAAGGAGGTCGAAATATAGTGGTGGTGTTGGGAGGAATCCAGGGCATTGTCTGAGGCTTTGGAATGGGAAATGCACAGGCCCTGGTGCTCAGCTGGTGGCAGTGGCCAGGGCTCCGTGAGGTGAGTGGGATGCTGGCCACTGACACCAGCTCAGGCGCTGGCCCAAGGCATTTACTCTGTGAGCTAACACCCCAGTGTGTGTGTGTGGGGGGGGCTCTGGAGAGGCCCAAGTCAGAAGGGCCTACTGCATAACGCTGGCCATAAATGGAGGCACGGGGAGGTTGCTTTGTCACACAGGGAGTCTGGGGCAGAGCCAGGAACTGGACCTGCTCTCCTGGGTCTGCTGGCCAGGCTTCCAGTCCAGCCAGGGCCTACACCAATGACCACCCTTGTCAGACTAACAGGCTAACACGGCTGGTGCTCTGAAACCCACCCTTGTCTTGTGACTCTTGGCTAGCAGAGACCTGGGGTGGGTTTGAACCAATGACTGGGTACTGAGGGTTACCACCTGACTGGTATTTGACCGGCCTGGCCAGTTTTTTTTATGGATTTGCCAGTGTCCAGAAAATTAATTTAATCTGCCCGGAGGGGGATGAGGGTGTTACATGGGTCTAAAGATTTGCATTATTACCACAAGGCAGGGGGGTAGCTAATGGTAAAAGCGTCTGTGTCCAGATAAAGATGTTGCCGTGTTCCCACTGCCACCGTTTAAGAGATAACAGATCAAAACCGTTGAACGTACAGCAGCTGGCTGCCTACCAACACGCAAGCGCACCGCACATGTGAAAGAGAGGGTTTGAGTCACGCAAGAGTGAGGAGACGTGCGATGTTATCAATCTTATCTATGGGTGTTCTCTGGCTAGACAGTATGTAGATAGCCATGGATTTTTCACCTTCAGTCCATTTGGTATGATGCCCATCTATTTGCATTTGGAAAGGAAGATGATATCTGTCTAGATACTATCAGTGGCTGCTGAAGGTGGGGTTGTGGAGTTGCCTTGTGACTGGGGGTTGGGGTTGTAGTGGGCTTGCCTTGGTGGGGGAGGGGAGTGCCAGGTTTTTTTTGCATTTCAAAGATGGTAACCCTAGGCCCTGACCATCTGTATGCCCCAGTCCCAGCCCCCGAGCCAGCCAACCCCCAGGAGGGGAGGGGCATGGTGGAAGCCATTTGGATACCATGGTGAGGAGCATGCTATATATCTGAAGATTAGGTCAGCCTGTGCGTGGTAGGGGCCCTGCACGGTACTGGAGGGGAGTACATGGAGGTGTTTACCCCTCTTGTGAATGGGGCCATCTGATGGAGAGAAAACAGCTTCCTGGGGTCCTGCCTGCTTGCAGCATGTAGGAGAGAGACAAGAAGGGACTTCACAGCCCCCAGCTCCCATGGCTCAGAGGCACTCTTGCTTCCTCGCATATTGGGCCTAAGCCCAAGGTCTTGCCGCCGTGTGCTCATCGCTGCAGGGTGCTATAGGCCAGGATGAGTGTTCCCTCCGGGTGCCTGAGAAATTATATTCTCCAGTTCCCTCCCCAGGACAATGCCTCGTGGGGCTGCTGTCGCGAGGTGGTTGCATTTGTGATGGCCGAGCGCTGCCCACGGCTAGTCTAGAACACCCTGGGGCCCCTCCCACTGAGAGGAGGCACCTAACGAGCGAAGACAGTGTTGCCAGTTCTGAAATGCGCCCACGCTGGGCTCCAGGGGCAGGGCCAGGAGCAGAACGAACCCTCCTCCTCCCCTAGCCAGCCCATCACAATCCCCTTTGCTCTGCCCCCCTTGCCTCCTTCTCTGGGACAGGAGCTAGGCCCGGCAGCCTGGCTTGAAGAGCAGCAGGCCTAGGCTGCCGACGCTGAGCCCCTCCCACTGGAGCTGTTTCGGGATGGGGGGGGAGGAAGGGGTTCAAGCCACTTGAGCAGCCCCACCTGCCCCCTGGACACGACTCTCCTTCGCTGTCAGCGGCATGGGAGGCAGCTGCCCAATGGGACTGAGTCCGAGGGACGCCTGCACGCGCAGAGACACCCACGCTAGCTCACTAACAATGCTGGCGAAGCTGCAGCAGCCTGGGCAGTGGCATGCGCTAGCCGCCTGGGTCCATGCCTCGCGTCTGGGGCGGGCCTACGTGGGCGGCTGGCCTGGGTCGCTGCTCGCGCTGGGGCGGCTGCACCGCTAGTGTTATTCAAGCGAGCTGCACCAAAGCTAACTCGGGGACGTGCACACGCACTGCAGTCACACTGCGCATTGCTCTGTAGCCCCACCCTGAGAGATCACTGTGAGCAAAACTGCGCCAGTCTCCAGGTCTCAGGCCGGCTTGCCTGGCAGCCAGGAATGCCAGCTATTGGCCGAGATGCATTGGCACAACCTTCTCAATGACTTTTCCTCAAAACAGTGAGTTGAGACAGGACCGTAGTAGGTGAGATCATCCGTCTCAGCAGCTGGTTTCCTACACCGAGGCCTGACCGTTGCTTTAAGAGGGGCTGTCCCCTGACATCCCATCACATGGCATTGGCAATCTCCTCCAATACCAGACGCAGTTCCTGTCTATGGGTCTTCCCCAGGCACTGAGGACATTGAGCCAGTTCCCAGGCTGCAGTTCAAAGCTCCCTCAACGTCTCCAGAGCTCAGCGCGTGAGCCCAGCTGCAGCTCACACCGGGAAGACTCGGTGTTTGTTTGCCCCCCGCCCCAGGGAACACAGCTGCCACGGAGGCAGAGCTTGGTCTGGATCCAAGTGATCTCTTCCGAGGTCGCTTGGGCACTCACGGCATGACCTGTAAGCAGCTGGAGGCACCCCGGCAGGGTCTGTCCATTGCTGCTTGGCAGGTGCTGCATTGGAGGCAAAGGACCCGTTTTGTGCTTCCCGCTCAGCCAGGTGCCCAGTTGTCAGTGTCTAGCCACAGGTGGCACGGGAGCTCCTCTGCTCGCACCACCTCCCACAGCAGCTGTCCCAGGCCGTCTGTCTGCTGCGCTGGCTTGAGAGACTGATGCTGGAGAAGGGGCGAATGAGGGGCTATCGGAGGGCTACCCAACAGGGAACGGTGACATCGACCAGGCAGCTGTACTGTGATCTTCCCTGGCATCTTCGACAGCCCAGCCAGGGCTGCCACCTCAGAGGGTGGATGATAGAAGGGTCTCCCGAGCACCAGCGGGAAACATGAGCCCGTGCCTCCGCCTGGAGTCAGTCAGGTCCAGGCAGAGGTAACCTCCCATTGCCCAGCCCCGTCCCCGAACCGCACCCGGGCTGCTCTAGGCACTGAACGGGACGAACGTGCGCTGGCAAGTTAGCCCCAAAGAATCCTCAGCCCCACTCTCCTGGGTTTCCCAGCTGGGGGATTTGCCGGGGGGGTTCCATGAAATAAGGTGGAGGGATTCAGTCGGTTTGTAAGTGTCCCTACCACAAGCCATACCCATCAGCCTGGGCACTAATCCCCACCACCCATGCACACACACACACACAGCGCAGGGGAGCCTGGCACTGGAGACTGAAGTAGAAGAGGATTGAGAGACACTGGCAGGGTAGAGAGCAAGTGTCTTTACTCTCAAACAGAAAAGGAGTACTTGTGGCACCTTAGAGACTAACCTGCCATGTACATTGATCAAACCGGATAGTCTCTATGTAAAAGAATAAATGGACACAAATCAGACATCAAGAATCATAACATTCAGAAACCAGTCGGAGAACACTTCAATCTCCCTGGTCACTCAATTACAGACCTAAAAGTAGCAATATTACAACAAAAAAACTTCAAAACCAGACTCCAACGAGAGACTGCTGAATTGGAATTAATTTGCAAACTGGATATAATTAACTTAGGCTTGAATAGAGACTGGGAGTGGATGGGTCATTACACAAAGTAAAACTATTTCCCCATGTTTATTTCCCCTCCCCCCCCACACACACACTGTTCCACAGACGTTCTTGTGAACTGCTGGATATGGCCCACCTTGATTATCACTACGAAAGGTTTTCTCCTCCCCCCCCCCCGGCTCCTGCTGGTAATAGCTCTCCTTACCTGATCACTCTCCTTACAGTGTGTATGGTAACACCCATTGTTTCATGTTCTCTGTGTATATAAAACTCCCCACTGTATTTTCCACTGAATGCAACCGATGAAGTGAGCTGTAGCTCACGAAAGCTTATGCTCAAATATATTTGTTAGTCTCTAAGGTGCCACAAGTACTCCTTTTCTTTTTGCGAATACAGACTAACACGGCTGCTACTCTGAAACCTGTCAATACTCTCAGACAGCTGCCCAATGGCCCCCACATGTGAAATGAGTTGTCAGGCCTCAGTCTGGATCCCAGTGTATCCACCTCGCAAATACCAACAACATGTCTGGCTCCCTGACAACAGAGGTCACAGCCTGACTTCTCACCCTCTCTGGGGCAGGGCTGAGGGAACGCGGTGGAGCAGTACTGAGGAAGCTTGTCCATCTGCTGCTCATGTTATCCACTAAGCAGGGCCAGACAGGGACTTTGCTCTCCAGAGCTCTAATCACCCAATTAACTATCCAGCTGCTAGTGAAAGAAAAGAACACAAGGACTTAGACACACCAGCATTTTGCAAGCACTTGGCTACTGATTTATTGCACTGACTATTGGTTTACAAACATGGCTACAGGAGAGAGCTACTGGCCAGTAATTTAGCTAGGCTGGCTCCTGATCAGTCTACAAGAGATTTCAAACAGCGGCCACTGCAGCAGAACAGGTGACAAAGGCACAGCCCTGCGGGAAAGCGTTCAATCACAGTGCCGGGGCAGTGAACTCCCACGTTGCACGGCTGACTCAGCGCACCTCACCCCCTGGCTAGGACCAGAGACATATCAGCCAACTCTTTACAAGGCGCACTTTGCCCGGAGCATATGTACAATCAGTGTCAAGGCAAACTGTTATGTATACATCACAGTCACTGTGCAATAAATTAAACATCAAAGTGCTCAACTGTCCTATTTACACCATCATTAAATAGTTACCACCGGTGTTCTCAGCCTAGGGGGGAGGGTTTAGTAGTTAGTGTGAGGCGTAAGAGTGCTTGGCAAATGCGGGGAGGTGGAGCACTCGTCTGCTCAAACCCTCCTTTGAAGAGCCTTGGGAAGGCGCGGCGGGGCTGGAGAGCAGCAGTCGAGGAGCCTCCCTGGGGCAGCATGTGAGAGCCTTAGGGGGGAGGAACGCTCCCAGCGTGGCGGGGAGCCCTGACGCGAGTGTGAGCATGAGAGCGCGAATCATGGGATCCCTGGCTGGACGCAGTCAGACAGCAGCTGATTAGGCAGGTCAAATGGCACCCTGGAATCTCACCCCGCTAAGGCGCTTACTTACACTGCGGTGCACTGTAAGGAATGGCAGAGCTGAGCAAAGGGGGAGGGGCGGAGCAGGGGCGGGAAGGTCTCTTGTCAGAGGGCTCTCTCACCCGGGGATGGTTGCACCCCTTCTCTCTCCCTTCACCCCACATGGAAGAGGCAGTGATTTTTTTTTAAATGCCTCTGACCGTTGGGAGCCACGCACAGGGAATATTAAACAAGGCCCGCAGTTTCCGAGCCTGCGGTGCTGCTGTCCAAATCCAACCTGGCTTGATTGGCTCAAGGTTTGCAGGACTGTTCCCCAGGCCCAGCTTTGATTGCCACTCTCTCTATCTAGTAGTCTGGTGCACATACCTGGCGAGCTTTGGGCGCTCAGGCTCCCCGATACCAACCCTGTGTTTGCCCCGGGACACCGACTGGAACAGCAGTGTTTCCATCTGGTGTTAACTAGCTAGTTCTTGGTGTTGCTAGTGTAAATCCAGAGTCACCCCCGCCACACGGTAGGTCGGAGGGGTGTGGCTCTGGATTTAGGTGTGCAAATCCCAGCTGGCTTTGTCTGGGCTGGGGTTGTGGGCCACAGATTGCTGGAAGTGAGGGCCACTTCCCAGTGCAGACAAGGCCCTGCCGTCAGCAGCCTGTGGCCTGCCATCGTCACCAGAGGCACTGTTTCACGCACCGGCTGGACAGTGCCCAAGAGCCGACGCCTTCCTTGGGGCTGTGCTGGGGAACAGAACAGAGCCAGGAGGGAACGCTGCCAAGGGACAGGAGACGAGGCACCAAGATGACGTTAGGGTTTCCTCTTGAGCTTGCGAGTGGCCCCGCCGCCGCCGCTCCGTTCCCGCTTCTCCTTGCGGACGCAGAAGTACTTGGTGACCCGCTTTCGGCACTGCTCGCACCGCACAGCGCAGCACCAGTGGAACTTGCAGTTGCAGCTGGACACCATCTCGGCCCGCCTCTCCTCCACGGCCAGCCCGCAGTCCCCACACAGCCGCCGGCAGCTCCGCTTCTCCCACCGACTCAGGGCCTTGCCCCGCTTGAGGCACTCCCGGCCCTCGGTCCCCAGCAGCCCCAGGGTCTTGTTCTCCAGGCAGTAGTCAGGGGAGTCTTCCAAGTGGACCAGCTCCTTCTTGGAGATGGAGCTGAAGGTCTCGGCGATGGCCCCCCGACTGGCCGCACTGTTACCCACCCCTTGCAACAGATCCACTTTCAGGGCCTTGTGGTACTTCTCCTTCAGGTACGTGCCCACCTCCCGGAACTCGGGCAGCTGCAGCCAGCAGGTCTGGGTTGTGCAGCTGCCCGACACACCGTGGCACTTGCAGGTCCGCTTCATGGTCCCCTTCACCGCCTAGGAGACAGAGAGGATGTAATGGCCCATCAGCCAGGACGCTCTGGCGTGCTGGTGCATTACCGTCCCCGGAGCCACAGCGCCCAGAGGCAGCTGCCAGGAGAGCTCGCCATTTTCTAGTGAAAGGAGCGTTGTCGAGATAAAAATATGGAGCAAACCCCACACACACATTTACCCGTGTCTCCACCCAGTGTCTGAATGGAGTGATTTGCAGTGTGTGTGCACGCACACCGCAAACCCTCCCCAGCCGGCCAGCAGAGGATTAAGACCGAAAGGATTTGCAAAACCAAATGCTGAATGCAACTGTCGCTGTCGCTGCTGCACGTTTTATGGTGGCAATTCGCCACTTCCTGCAGTGCAGCTGGTGAGGCTAGCCTGCGCCAGGTTCCCTCTACAGCTAGCAAGGCCGTTTGCCTGCTAGCGCTGCACCAGGCTGCTGTGTTTGGGTTGCAAACATGACAGGGCAGATTTACATTTCAAGGAAAAGAGCCAAGCTGAATGGATCAGCGTTTGTTAACTCCCTTCCCTCTCTTCTGGTTAAAGGCTGGACCTCAATTACTTGATAATCCTTCTGAAACGCAGAAGGCATGGCTCCTACACTTTGCTGCTGCTTCCAGAAAGGAAACTCCCTCTTCAGCTTTCCTCAGTAGAGCTTCTCCGGAGTAGGAGATGATCTTCTGTGTCCACAGCTACACTAGGCCCTAATCCTGTAACTTCATCCACTGACTACACCATGGCGCCATGCAGGCACATGGGTGTGGTGCCCATGCAGACGAAGTGCCAGGATCAGGTCCCTAATCGGCACCCTTCTTCCCCTTCCCCCAGGGCTGTCAGCGCCATGTCCCAATAGATGGTTGTGAGCCAGTGCCTGAACTCTCTCACCCTCTGGGGAGTGCCCGGAGGCCCCAGGGGGGAAACTCATCCTGTTAGAAAACCTGTTGCTGTGTGCATTTTAACGAGCCTGATGCTCGCCACCTCGCAGCACCCAGTGTAGACACAGGCAAGTCGGGGTTAAAAACATGTCAGCCGGGTGTGGGGGAGCTGTCCTTGGGGTTTCCTACCAGCCCTCAACACCTTTTTGAAGCACGGCTGTCCGCCATATTAAGGGAAAAAAATGCTGGCTCAACCTCATCTTAGTCGAGATGTGGTGGGGCCCCAATGCCAAACACAGCAGAGGCAACCTGACCTGCCTGAAGCCAATGGGAAGTTTGCTATGGATGTCAGTGGGTCCGGGATTTCACGCCGTGTGTTTTCCCAGGCTAGACAAGGCCAGGGCAGGGAGAGAGACGCCACCCAAGGGAGCTGGGAGTTGCCTAGGGAAGACCTGGGTTGCACTGGCACCTTCAGGGACAAAAAAGTGCAATAACGTGGCTCAGTATATAACTCAGAGGCGCACGAGCCGCTCATCGGCCAGGGCGGATGTCGAGTCTTTGCTGCTGGGGAGACTGGCTCTTTAGACCTGCAGAACCATTGCGCACGCCGCCCCAGCTATCAGTGGCCAGCGATCACCAGTGAGACTGAACTTCACTGGTGCAAGGCCCCGCACACCCTGGGACAACACTAGAGCTCAACAGAGGTGCAGCTACCTTGAGCGCTAGCGTCCGACAGCTGAGCAGGGGCTATTTCCAGCTGCACGCCCAGACCCCCCAAAGCTGCCATCCCTTCATGCCCTCCTGGCTCCGCAGGCCCAGCCCTGCTATCCATTCTTCTGCCTTTCTCCAGGGCAGCTGATCACTATCACAGTGAGAGACCGGGTACCAGAGGGCCTGGGGAAAACCCTCGCTTCCCACAGGCCTGTTGGAGAGAAGGGGGCTCACCTTCCGGCCAGCTTCGTTGTTGTGCAGGTTCATGGCTGCTCTGGCATCCTGTCCCGTCTCCAGGGCATCCACAAACTGCTTGGAAATGGCCTCCCCAAAGCCCACGTTGTCGCTGCAGCCACCCCACAGCCAGCCTTGTCCCCCTGTGGAGAGACACGAGATGGGCAGTTCCAGGGGCCTCCCACATGGCAGCCCCTGCCTGCCTGGCCCTGGGAGATAAAGCATGGCACGGGTCCCTGGGTGAGATGGCTCTGCCAGGGGATGGGGAGCAGCTGGGGTGCCACCTCTGGGGCATAGCCAGCCCACAGCCTGGTCACACTTCCAGATTCTCTCCTCTCACAGCCTGACGCCATTTTCATCCAGGTTTGGACGCTAAGTGAGATGGAGAGAGATCTCCCTCGGGAAAACAGCCACGAGCACCGGAGGTTGCGCTGGCCTTGTCTAGCCCGGGAATTGGAAGGTGTTAGCTAACATACGTAAACAGCCTAATGTAGATGTCACCACGTGCCTTTAACATGTGTTAAATCTTTACAACTGGCCCAGTTAAGAGAAGTAAATAGTGGGGTCCCCAAAGGGCTTGCACTGGGACTTGTGCTGTTCAACATATTCATAAATGATCTGCAAAAAAGGGGTACAGAGTGAGATGAAAAGTTTGCAGATGGTACAAAATTACTCATGATAGTTAAGTCCAAAGCAGACTGCGAAGAGTTACAAAGGGAGCTCTCAAAACTGGGTGACTGGGCAACACAATGGCAGATGAAATTCAATAATTAATGCAAAGTAATGCATATGGCAAAATAAAATCCCATCTATACATACAAAATTATGGTACCTAAATTAGCTGTTACCACTCAAGAAAGAGATCTTGGGCTCATTTTCAGTACTCTGTAAGCACTATGTTTCCAGAACACTGCAAATTTATAATAATCCTTCTCACTGTGCCTGTATCATCCTGAACTCATTCTCCAGCTTCAAAAGACTTAAAAATTATCTCCACTCATCAATGGGACAGACGCAACTGAATAATGTAGCTGTCCTTAACGTGCATCAAGACAATACCAGGGAACCTAGATATAAATAAGATTGCTGACAGTTTCATCCAGAAAGCTACAGAGAGACATAATGTCTTTAACCTGGAACATTTAGTGAAGACAGCTTGTAGGTGATTGCAATGATTTCAATAGACTGTAATTCATGATAATGTAAGTATGTAGGTCATAACAACTGAATCATTATTAAAATAGTAAAGATACCAATGATAGACACATTCAGTAACTAGAATACGAAAGAAGTGTATAAATATGCTGAAAATAGCCTCCCCCTCAAACCCCAGCACACACACCTTTTAAAAAGCACCCACTGGCAAAACCAAAAGTCAGCGCCTATGCTGCCGGGTCTACACTAGGCTGGTTAGTGCGGGAGCGGACACTTTCCAAACCCTAGCCTTGACAGGCCCATATCTCCTCAGAACGGTTGGGATCGGGAGTCCCGCAGGGGAGAGCACAGCCCGAACGCCCAGCTAGGTGGTCAGAGCAGAGGCGTCAGGCTCCCTCAGTACAGAGCACCACGTCCTACTATGAATTGTGGCTGTGATACAAACAATAGGCATCCAGGCTCCCCTCACTACTACAGCATCTCTCCCACGAATGCCTGGGGCACAAAAAGCAAGGACACACTAGGGATTTTATGCAGTAACTAAACTTGTCCGTATTATTCCTCATTCAGTGCCTTACTGTCTCATTCAGCCTCACGCAGTGGGGAAATTAGCTCCCCGTTGGGGCCGTTGCTACTCCAGCCCCTCATTTCACTTCCTTCAGCCCCCTCTCTGCTTCTTCCCTTTTCCCCTCTCCGAGTCTGCAATGGGGTGTCTACCCCACACAGGGGTTCTCAGGAGCAGGAGAGCCATCAGGCCACCTTGCTGCACCTAGAGGGGGTGTCAGGCTGGATTTGATATTAGACCCAGCTGGGGAGGAGCTGGGGTGTCTTCATAAAAGCAGCCAGTGGAAACTAGCAAAAGGTATGATCCAGGGGAGGTCCTCAGGAGACAGGAGCGCCCTCTTCCTGGGAAGGCTGATTGAAGAAGGCCACAGGGATGGAATTAATCCTATGGTGGGCCCTGGAAAGGGGGCCAGGTGCACAGAGGCAGTACTTGGAGGCAGCCTTCCAGGAGAGAAAGAAGGAGCCGAGAGAGAAGCCAGAGGCCCAGGAACCAGAGGAGAGGCAGTGTTAAGCACAGGTGGCAGAGAACTGGCACATGCGGCTTGATGGTAAGAAGCGGCCCAGGCAAATAGCAGCCTGTCTGAAGGAGCAGAGATAGCTGTTTACTGCAGGGTCCCTGGGCTGGAACCCAGAGCAGAGGATGGGGCTAGAGCAACCATCAGCAGGAGGCGCTACAGGAACCTGGCCAGCGATACCACAACCACTGCGAAGCGCTGCTCCGGCAGTGACTCAACTCCTCTAGTTGAGAGCATCCCTCCTCCTCTCTTCTCCTTGTAGTAACTCCAACGCCCAGCTCCAAAAGCACAACCTTCTACTCTCACCTGAAGTTACAGAGAATCTCCATGAGTGGTACTGGGGCTATGACATACAATCAAGCAGCTCTGAGTCCATCCAGCAGGGCCAATAGTGCACAGTAATTATAGAATCTCGGGGTTGGAAGGGACCTCAGGAGGTCATCTAGTCCAACCCTCTGCTCAAAGCAGGGCCAATCCCCAATTTTTGCCCCAAATCCCTAAATGGCCCCCTCAAGGATTGAGCTCACACCCCTGCGTTTAGCAAGCCAATGCTCAAACCACTGAGCTATCCCTCCCTCCTTTGCCAGCTCATTACAATAATAAGCAGGAGTTATTCACAGATCTGGTTGTCCCAGGGTTAGCTGTGTCTGAACCCCACCTAGGACTGATCACATTACCAGTAAGTGGGCTCTACGTGTGGTGCATAGAGTCTGGAGATACCCCACTAAACAATCAGTAAAGAGAAACTATTGAGAGGGGTGTGACTATCTACTGCCTTTTAACTGTTTTTGACTTTTTAAAAACAAAATGCACTAGAATAAACAATACAAACCCCATGTACTGAGACATCCTGCTCTGCAAAGGATGCAGAAATGCCTCCTGACTCAGCCAGTCTGCTCCCTCTGTGTGTTTGGGATTGCATCTGCTGACTTCAGTGAGTAGAATGACTGAGCGTGACTCCCATCAGCCCTGCACAGCCAGCACATCTAAGAGGGAGGGAGCTGGAGTCAATCCCCACTGGGGCTTCATTACTAAACTCCATTCAGCTAGAGCCGGGCAAACCCTCTGAAGACGATCAGCTTGCACAGTTGCCACTGAGCCCACAATTGGCCTGCAGAGCCTTTTGGATAGGGGGGGTGTGGGAGCTGGAGAGAGCCCTGCTTGAAAAAACACTGTTGTGCTTGTAAACAAGCCACTATGAGCTGGAGTCCCTGAGAGCACTAATAACCACAGGACCATGTGTTTTATGCAGTGCAGAGTCATGCTTCCACAGCCTCCTGGATGCACACGCTGGGAGGCCAGAGTCGGGTGTGGAAGTGAAGGTGCCTCTTGCAGAAAGTTCCATAGTTTCTGACTATGGGCTCAGATTTGTGGCCACTCGGCATCGGGTGATCAGCAGCCCTATGGTTTGCATGGCATTTTGAAACTGTTTTGGCTGGAAGGTTCTTAATGAATGGAAAGGATTCCCATCAGCTGCCAAGCTGGTGACCAACCGGGGCACTCAGCAAACATGGGCTCCTCTCAACTCAGTGTGGAATGGTGCATGAGTCTCGCTGGTGTGATCCTCCCAAAATCTCTGAGGTTAACCCTGGTGTCTTCCTAAGGGTTAATCCATAGAGCACGGGCTCCCTATGGAACTGCTTGGCTTCCACTGTGATGCTCTCCCATGAGCCCTCTGTGAGTGACTCTCCTGCAGGGTTTTCCCACTGCGCTTTCTAAATAATGCCACAAAGTGCAAAATAACGGTCACAATTAATGCAGCAAATAACATGGAGGTTGAAGAATCCATATTGATCCAAGGTGCTTGTAACAGGGTTGAGTTGCAATGTACAGAGGGAGATGGTGTGACTGCAGGAGTGAGAAAGTCCAGAATAAAAGGAGAGAAATACATCTAACCTTGTGTGGGGAGGATAACTAGAGCTGGTCAGAATTTTTCCCATGGAAAATTTTGAGTTTTCTGAGCAAAAAAATCAAAAACTGAAATATTTTATTCTGAAATGCTGTTGCAGTGCCTCATGGGAATTGTAGTTCAGGGGCTTCACATGCCCATTCTCCTCCATGGTCTGGACTCCCTTGTGGGACTACATCTCCCATGATGCAGTACTTTCCCCTGTCATTAAGGGGAAGCCATGTATCATGGTAGTCACATGGCGTGGTTCATCATGGGAGATGAAGTTTATCTGAGGACCCTGGTCCATAGAGAAGAATGGGAACATGATGCTTCCAAATTACAACTCCCATGAGGTACTGTGGTGGCATTTAGACTAGACATATTTTGGTTTTCGGTTGAAAATTGAAAGGATTTTTTAAGTTTTCAGGCATTCAATTTTTTCAACAAAAAGTTGAACTTTTCCATGGAAAGCAGACACTTTTTCTTTGCAAAAAACAAATTTTGTCAATGACCCAATTCTCCGTCAAAAAAACATTTTCAGGGTAAATTTTTTTAACCAGCCCTAATAATAAATTTCTGCTTTAAGCATTAATATCCTACCCTGCTCTGACATGCTGAGTGATTTCTGGCAAGCCACTTTGGCCAAAAGTTTCAAAAGTGGCCATTGAATTTTGAGTACGTCAATTTTCAGATGTCAGTGGTCCTGAAGGCTGGTCGTCCTACCACCCCACCAGCACCAACCCAACATACTTAAAAATCTGTGGCCACTTTTAAATCTATTGGCCAATGAAGCCAAACTGGCAATGACTGAGCCACCATGGTGAGTGTGTGAGGTGTCTGTGTCTGGTTTGTGAGTGGTCTCAGAGTTTGTGACTGGTTAGACTTGTGGAACTTGATTCTCTCCTCATTTTTACACTGGTCTTGCTCCATTGGCTTCAATGAAGTTATTCCTGATTTACACCAGTGTATGTGAGGGGAAAATCAGGTCTGGTTGTGTGTGTGTTTATTTTTCTTTTGGGGGAGTTAAGAAAATTAAGGAAGGGTTGGACAAAGCTATAAATTCAGGGCTAGCTCCTCGGCTGGTCTGAACTGACTTGGCTCCATTGACTTCCATAGAACTAAGCCAGCTCGCACCAGGTGAGGGTGCAGCCCTGGAACACTTTCTTTCTGGAGCCTTTTTGCCACTGGGGACCAAGGGAAGAAGCTGTTTCTCCAGGCTCTAGGGGAGAAGTGGAGAGACACCCAGGGGGTGAGACACACAAATTGCAGCTGATCTGCTTCTTACCGAGCTGCCCGTTGCGGGAGTCATCACAGCCGCAGTTGTCGAAGTCCCCAAGGCTGCAGTTCCGTGTCAGCGTGTACATGACGCCCGCCGAGCTGATGGCATGGACAAAGGCTGTCTCTCGGTTTGCTGCCAGGCACAAACACACGGGGAGGGAAAGCGCTAAAGGTTTCACTATGGGCTGTGTGGAGCAGAGCCAGCTGCTGCCATAGGGGAAGAGAATATTCCAAACGCAGGTCGCTGTGGCTCTGAGATGAGGCTATGTGGATTGGGTTAACCTGGTTTCTTTTCCTCCCTGTCTGGGGCCCTTTGGAGAGTAAAAGGCAAAATGCTGCCCTGCCAGGGCTATCCCACTGTAGACAATAACGTCAGTTGATGTCGTGCTGGGGAAACGTGCTGGGATCGGCAGCTCTGCCATTTGTCCCCAGACAGGGCACAGCATGGGCACTGCAGGACAGGGCACAGCATGGGGACCAGCAGGGCGAGCCTCACCCGTATGGCCCTGCCAGTATGCCTCTGCTTTGAGATGGAGGGACTTACCGCTAGGGTTGTTTCCGTGCAGAGTCATGGCCTCTGCTAGGACCAATGGCAAAGGGTGACCAGTCAGGGCCCACTATGATGCTGGCACCAGGGCACTAGGACCTGGGCTGAAATGATCAACTAATTTCCCTGGGGGCCCCAGGTGATAACAACATGTGGCTCATCTCCAGGACCAGCTGGGGCAGGATTTCAGCTGGCAAGCTAGAGAAAGGCCTGCTAGCTCATTGCCAATTTTCCACACCCCCACCCCCACGCTCTGGCTCTCTAGACCGCTGCTGATCCCCCAGGGTCTGGACCGTGAGCCTAGTGCCAATCCCCAGGAGCCAGCTCTACTGTAGCCCATTCCCAGTCCCCTGGGGCCTGGCAGCCACGTGGGTATCTATGACAGGTTTCAGAGCAGCAGCCGTGTTAGTCTGTATCCGCAAAAATAAAAGGAGGACTTGTGGCACCTTAGAGACTAACAAATTTATTTGAGCATAAGCTTTCGTGAGCTACAGCTCACTTCATCGGATGTATTCAGTGGAAAATACAGTGGGGAGATTTATATACACAGAGACATGAGGTTTCTCTGCGTATATAAATCTCCCTACTGTATTTTCCACTGAATGCATCCGATGAAGTGAGCTGTAGCTCACGAAAGCTTATGCTCAAATAAATTTTAGTCTCTAAGGTGCCACAAGTCCTCCTTTTCTTTTTGTGGGTATCTATAAGAGTCAGGTCTGGGGCAAAGGCATTTCCTGCTGGTTGCTGGGGGGAAGGAGAAGGGGGTGGAGTGGGGGATCCATTTCCCTGCCCACCATGGGAGGCTCTGGCAGGCCCCAGCAACCCGCCCGCCTACCCTGCAGCGGTGCTGAGGCAGGAGAGCCGCACTGGGCAGCGATTGGACCTCAGCCCCCTGGAAGCTGCGCTGGGGAAGCCCCCCCTGTCGGCCTGATCACCAGAGCAGAGCCATGGAGGAGCTTCTCTTTAGCCAGCTCCCACAGCCCTGTTCTGAGTCTCTGTATCCACTCACCCAGCCACCTCCCCATCCCTGCGCGTGTCCCAAGGGCAGAGGCCAGGGCTGGCTCTAGCCATCTCTTCCCACAGGGGCTTTCAGCTGATTTGTCTCAGTTCCTCCTCACAGGGGGTGGCAGGCACCGAGGGTAGAAACCTCCCCCAGCTGTGTGTGTGTCTGTTGAACCCAACCCCATCCTTGCCCAAGTGGGGGCTCAGCAGGCACACAGCCCTGCTGTGGTGATGTTTGCCATGTCCCCATGCCACTGTGCCAGCCGTGGTCCGGACACACCACCCTAGAGCAATGCCAGGGCAAGCCATGGGGAGAGCAGAGAGGACAGAGCCAGCCACGGGGGAAAGGGCCTGGGAAGGATGTTCCCCAAGAGAAAAGGGAGGGAGGGCCTAGTGGGAGAGACGAAGAAATCCTCAAGACAAGCAGGGGCCTGTGGGCTCTAACCTGGGGCGAGGGGGTCCCATGAGCTATAGCCAATGCTTTCCTTACCACTGCGCAGCCCGCCATGGCTGGAGAGCTGCAGCGCTCTCTCGGGGCAGTTCCAGCGGTCCCATGCGAACTGGAATTTGCACTCCTCAATGCCGCTCTGGGCCCCGGCCGCCACGCTGCTGGAGTAGATGAGATACGCCTGCACGGGGAGGGCAGTGGGTCACAAAGGGCCACGTGTCCTCGGGCGGCTGCACCACCTGGCACAGGTGTGCCCCCCACGGGCAGGGCTCCGGCACAGCCCAGCAGCACCTGGGAACCACAGCTCCGTTTTGCACCTGGATATTCACCGGGAGGCGGCGCCCTCTGAACAAAGGATCAGGAGCCAGGAACTGCACCGTGCTACTCCCAGATGAGTGGGGCCTTGGGCCAGTGCCTGGTGCCTCGAATTTTCCAGGGGTAGCAAGAGGATGATCACCCTGACCCGCCTCCCAGGGAGTCGTAAGGCTAAGCAGCTGGTGGCGTGACTGGGTGCTGACAGTGTGTGGTGCTGGGTGTTGTCTGTATTTCAGCTTTGGGGGTTATGTGGGAGGAGCTAAGCGGCAGGAAGAACCGGTAGGCCAGCCCCAGAGAGGACAGCTCTTGCCCTCTCCAGACCAGCACAGGATGGGGTTTGCCCCCAATGGACACCTCCAGTGTTACTGAAACACAGCCTAAAGGCATTGACAATGAACTAACTTTCCCATCTCCCCAGGGATCAGGGATCCTCAGAAGCAGAGGGACCAGACAGCGTTGGCTCTGCTCTGACAGAACAGCTGGATCCTCAGCTGGTGTCTAGTCCATGGAGCGACACTAATGTCCCCCAGCTGAGGATCTGTCCAACAGGATCTGGCTGCCCTGCGATGGAAGCCCAGCGTTAGCAGAACTCGAGTTAGCAGCCCCTGGGTTTGCTAACCTAGGGCTCGAGTGTCTACACTCCTTTGTAGCCCCAGGTTAGCAACTGTTGAAACCTGGGTTCCAAGCTGGGGCTCCATTGTCTACACTACATTATGCGGGCCCAAGTCAACCACCCATATCCCAGACATCCTAGCGCCCTCCCCAGATGTGGCCACTCTAGCCCACTGTTCATGGTGCAGTGTTGGAAAACTTGACTGCCCAGAGCACGAAGGAAGTCAGTCTGTGGGATAGTTTTGGCAGACTCCCAGAGCACAAGTTCAGTGGGGCTGAATCTATGCTGCACGGCATTAGGGCTTGAACCCTCGGTCCCGGCTTGACTCAGACTTGGATCCTTGGTCTGAGGCCTGGGTTAGCACGATTTGTGTGTGGATGGAAGGAGGGGTTAACATCTGAACCTTGGGTTTATGTGGCAGTGTAGACATATCCATAAAGACAGGCTGACATAATGTGCAGTCATTAGTGCCATGGGGCCTAGTGGATAGAGCACAGCACTGGGACTCAGAAGACCTGGCTTCTATTCCCAGCAGGGTGCTATACGATCTTGGCAAGCCAGATCCCCCTCCCTGTGCCTCAGTTTCCCTCCATGTAAAATGAGGGATCATGATACCGACCTCCTTTGTAACGTGCTTCGAGATCTGCAGACGAAAAGAGCTAGGTATTGTAACTTGCGACGTGCAAAGTGGTGTCAAAATGCAGACATTCAGCGCGTGGCAGAGGTGTAAATGACCACACTGCCATACTTCACATGAGGGATCCGGACTGGGATGGCTCCGCTCACGCTGGTGTCAAAGGCCTGATTCTCCCTAGCCTCATTTACATCCGTGCAAAGGGAATGTGAAACGCTACCCCCTGTGTGAGTGAGTGGAGAGTTCGGATGTGACCTTTTTATACCTGCTTGGTGCAAACGCCCCACTGGTTGCCCGGGCAGGGGTCTGGCCTAAAGGAATCATCTTCTCCACCCTCATCCACCTCTCCCCATCCCTACACTGCTTCCGGGGCCACCCGCTGAGCCTTGTGCTCAAGGCAAAGCCCTCACGTCATGCTGTTGTGATGCCGTGGGTCAGCAGGCTGTAACTCTAGTGTCACCAGGACCCATGTCCTTACAGGCCAGATTGCAACACCCTTCATCCCAGGCCTAAGGGACTGCCCCACCTGAGGACGGGTGACCCCACCCCTCCCCCATGGTGGGACTGTGCCTGATGTCCCTTAGCTCTCCAGGGGGGGAGCCTGGCATTGTAACAGTTGACAAATGGACCCTGTCTCTGCAGCCAGGCAGTGGGGGGCCTGTGGGAACAGCCAGCTAACCTGGGTTACATGGGAGCTAGAGGCCCCAGAGCCTGGAGTCCATGGGCACAGCTCTGGGATCCGGCCCCCCAGACAGACGCCCGTGTTCCCTGTGAGCAGAACCGATCGCAGGCCAGAGCACAGTGATGGGCACCGGACAAGCAGCCTTATCTCCTCCCGACCCTCCCCCAAGTTCCCTCTGGCTGGCATGCTGTGTGGGGAGGCCAGCAAGGCGGCTGGAGGTGGAGGAAAGGAACGAGGTGCCCCTGAGGACTGACTGGAATCCGAAGCGCAGATCAAAGGGATTTCTCTTACCTTCGGGCCGGTCATCAGGAAATTATTCACTGACCTGGAAGAGAGAGAACAGGCCCTCAGTGGTGAGGAATCAGCGCAATGCCGACCACGGGAATGCCAGGAATTCTGCAGTGCCCTCACCAGCTCGGAGCAGCATTGGCCTTCCAGCCCCTCCCCCTGGGGCAGAGAAGCCCCTTCCCCCTCCTAAGAGCCCCTCCACATCGGGAAATCACCTGCTCGCTGCTGGCCCATCCTGGGCTGTGACCCCCTCGCTCCTCTTCACAGCCTGGGGCAGGACCCTCCTCCCCCTCCTCATAATTGCCCCCACTCTAGGGCAGTGCCCCCCTCCCCTTATCACCGCACCCCCACCCTGGGGCAACTCCTGCCCTCCCATCCCACCCCCCTCTTTCTTGCACGGCCAGTCTTTTACCAGTCATTTGATTTCCATTTGCAGGCATTTGGCCAGCTGGCCTTGGTGGGAATGACCCTCCTGTGCATAACAGAGCCCAGCCCCTGCCCTGGGACCAGCCATCCATCCCCACTGCACAACCCCTGGACGCTGCCCCAGCATACTTAGGATCTGGTCCCATGCGCACCAGCGCCACCTAGCCAAACCAGAAGGTAGCGCACATCTAGCTCCACGAGCAGACAGACAGAAAGGAGGGATTCCTATGTTCTAGGCTCATGCTCTAACCACCTCCTTGTTCCGCTGGACCCTGCTACCTCTAATCTAATCCAACTTGAACCCGGGTAAGTAGCTGCAGTGTTGTCAACTTCTATATATTATTCTGTCTGACACTATTTAGGGTTGTCTTAAGGCCCCAGCTCCTGGAGGCATGTGACTATGAGAATCTCGGCTCTCCTCGTGAGACAACAGTAAGGTTCTAGCCCTTGTAGTTACAGAGAAAAGCTTGAAAACAATGGCTACGAAGCCAGAAGGCAAATACAAATAACGTCAATATTGGTTTTTTTTTTAAATCATAAGCTTTCTTTTAATCTCTTACTGTCTTGGGCCAGACTCACGATTTTTTGAATGCTCAGGGGTGGCTTTACTGTGCTTGGTATCATGGCTCCCACTTCTAGCTGGAACGGGAATCAGACATGATGAAAGACTGTGAGAAAAGCTATTCTCCCAGCTCATGTGGAAGTAGAAAGAAGCTTCAATGTCATAAAGCCACTTTGCCCTGATACGGCTTTCATCTGGCTCTCCCTGACTTGAGGCAGGCATGATTCAATGATTATTCAGGGAAGTCCTGCCTGGCTTTTCCAAATGGAACCATCAGGCCTTTCAAGAGTCTCCCACCATTGCTCTGTTCCCTCTGCTACACCCACTCCTCCAACCTGACCTAATTTCTCACTCTTTATTTATAGCTTCTTGAGGCCGCAACTAGGACCAGGTCCCCATTGTGCTTGGCGCTGTACTTACCCATAGTGAGAGACAACCCTGCAGCACTTACAGTCAAGACAGACAGAGAGTGGGAGCGGAAACAGAGACACAATGCCTGCCACAGGAGATCCAGCCAGAGCCAGAAATAGAAGCCAGCTCTCTTGTCCTAGCTGCTAATGTCATAGAGCTTGAGGCCAGAAAGGCCCACCAGATGATCCAGTCTAACCTCCCTAATCTCACAAACCACCAGCCCCACCCAGCACCTGCACGCTAAATCCAACAACCAAAATGAGACGGTCACACTCTGTCAGTCACACCCTGTCTAGCTAAGGTACAGAGATTGCCCCCATCACTATCGTATCCAAGCACCTCACAATTTCTTCAGTGTATGTAGCCTTATAACACTCCTGTGTTACCTCAGTCTTGTCTTTGTATCTACTGAAATCTGGCATGTATATCCTTTGGACAGACAATACTCATAGCCAGAACTCTGATTGACTGAAGGGTCCAAGGGCTGGAGTTAGTGTTTTGAACATTTTCTCCTTCCCAAAGGTGTTCTCCCAGTGGCATCCCCAGATACTGGCTGCTGTCAGTCCAGGAACAGACTATAATATAGTCTGACTGCTGCTGTGGAGCTGGCTATGGTGTATTGAAAACTGTGTAAAAGTTGTGATCTATCACTTTAAATTCTCAGGGGTTTTCCTGATTCTGCTTGCAGGCTAGTGGGCTCTGGGAAAGCATGGGATCAGAGTCAGTCTGCAGCCAGCCAGCCTAGAATAAGGGGGGATGAGTTGTGCCTCTCTCTTTTATGGAGCAGCCTGCTTTGTCTCTCTCTGTTTTGGGGCTCTTGTGTGTTATCGTTCTGGATTCTAAGAAGTAAAGTAGTGTTATGCTGCAACCTTCCAGAAAGAGTATTTGATGTTTTTATTTAAATTCTCTGTGTATGCTGTGAACATAACACTTTCAATCCTCAGTAAAAAGCTAGCAGGCCCCTGCATCTAATGCCCTATTTTTGAACAAGTTGGGCAAGTGGAATTTGGGGACGACTGAGGCAGGACTAGAGCTTTCACCTTCATTGGCAGGATGGTGGTAGCAGAGCAATGGGAAGGCAGAAACACAAGCCTGGAGAGTGTCCACCTGGAATGCACAAGCAGATCTCTCAACAGTTTAGAGCAGAAGTTCCTGCTCTAATCAGATCGCAGAAGACATGGCTGGAGGCATTCATTGCTTCGAGAGGTTCAAGGGCTTCCTACCGGTATGCTGCTCTGGAGGCATACGGTAACTGCATCTCATGATTTTGAAACACTTCAGTTCCTCCCATGTCATAAGTAGAAGCAGGGGAGAGTAGGAGGCATGTCTGCCTTCATTGCCCCAACTCCCACAGGATTAGCTATTTGGATGTGTATTACAGCAGCCTCTAGACCAAGATCAGGGCCCCATGGTGCTAGACACTGTGCAAACACATACCCCAAGACAGTCCTGCCCCAAAGAGCTTACAGTTCACATAAGGCAATAAAGAAAAGAAGCAATCTGCCGAGGGTCACACAGCAGCTCTGGGATAGCTCCAGGAACAGAACCCCCGTCCTCAGCTGCTAATCCAACACATTGTCCACCAGGCCACAAGAGAACAGGACCCTCAGGGAGCACGTGAGACAGAGCGGGGAGTTAATGAACGGCAGAGCGCTGAAGAGGAGGGAGGGAGGGAGTGACAGCACAATGGAGAGAGAGACACAAGAGAAAGTGAGAGAGGCAAAAACAGTGTGAAAGCCACAGACAAAGAGATCACCCATTAGACACTGGTGCATTCTACAGGCACAGGCTGAGCCCATGTCAGGTGTTCAGGTGGGGGGCCAGGGCTGTGAAATACCGTAGGGTTTTTATAGCGGGAGAGCGAAGAGACAGAGGGGCACAGAGACTATGTAACAGACCGATGCAAACCCATCTCTTATCCTCGTGAATCAGCAGCCCCATCCGACTACTGCCGACATCAGTGGAAACCCTCATTACGTCACTCGCAATCCACACACCAAGGAACTGAGCACAGCACAACCTCCGCTCGGCCTGGCCCGTGCTGGTATTTAATAACTGTGATCATCTCAGAGTGACAGAGTCTGATTCTCCTCTCCCTTAGCCTGGCAAACCAGGAACAACTCTGGCAGTCCCAGGGCCAGATCCTCAGCTGGTGCCAAGCCGCGCAGTGCCATTAAAGACAACAGACCTATATACACAGTGTCTTCAGCTTAGGGGAAACCCTGTGGGAGTGAGAAATGAATCAGGCCCACAGCCTAAGCCTCAATGCAGACCTTACACCAGCCAAAGAAAGAGAACAAAGTGCCTCACAGGCTTAACAATTCTTACCTTATCAAAAAGGCAAACATACATCACTAGCCTTATTTCTACTGTAGAAAGACAGATGCCTCATTGCGCCAGGGTGCAGGGGAGGGCGAGCTGATTGGGCAGGGTGGGCAGGAAGGCAGCAACTGAGTGTTCGCCCCTCTCATCTTGTGCCTTGAATACTGTCATCTCCCCTTTTCAGGGCTTGCATTCCAGTCTAATCAAGATCCAGGCCCCCCTGGGCTAGACAGTGTACAGACCTATATTTATTGACCGGCCCTGCCCCAAAGAGCTTATGCTCTAAGTAGACAAAGAGGAGGGGGCAGAAAGGAAGCATTAGTATCCTCATTTTATAGCATGGGGACACTGAGGCACAGAAAGGTGATGACCTGGCCAAGGCCACACATGGCGGGAGTCAGAAATTGAATCCAGCTGTCCGAGTCCAGGGCCCTCCTAACTGGATTTGGCTGTTTGGGTTCCGATGCTGGCTAACAAATTGTCTAGAAAAATAGTGAAAGTACTTTGGGGGGAAAAAATTCCTATTAAAAAAACCAAACAGTCTCCCCGAGGAAATTCCATAGAGAAAACTCTGTAAAGAGCATGCATGTTAATATTGGATGGTTAAGTACTCAATAGTCACAAGATAGCCCATGATTACAATCTAGCCTCCTGGAAAAATGACATAACTCTTTCTGTGTCATTTTGCTCAAGGGGAGCAGCTTTCCAGTACAATCATGCACCTTGCTGTATGTGACTGCCTCAGATGGGCAAGGCATCCAGTACAATGGTGCCTCGTGTTCTGCCTTATTGCACTGAGATGAGAAGGTATCCAATGCAACTTTGCAATTTGCTGTGTTATTGCTTCCAGCTAGCTAAACACAGATAGTAATTTCTTACCTTTATAGAGAGCCTAACGTGCTTTACCAATATAACCAGCGAACACACAGGAGTCACCTAACCCTCCCGTTAGATGCAGCCAGCTCTGGGGCAGAACGTGGCAGCTGGTGAATGGCTCCTGACCACACTACACCATGGTTTATGACAGGGAATTAAGAATGCTGTTTCCAGCTGAAACTACAGGGGGGATTTTAATGTGACGAAAGCTGGGATTTCACCAGGAATTAGGGAGATTTGCCCTTCATTTTGCAACAGTTTCCATGTTACCTTTAATGAACACACACAGTCAGGATTTTAACTTTAGGTCTCATACCAGAGGGCAGCACCTCCAATGTACAGCTCTCCATGATGCCGGGTTGCGGTTAGGAAGAGCTCCCCTACTGAATCAGCGGCAAAGAGTCCTGTGGCACCTTATAGACTAACAGACGTATTGGAGCATAAGCTTTCGTGGGTGAATACCCACGTCGTCGTATTCACCCACGAAAGCTTATGCTCCAATATGTCTGTTAGTCTATAAGGTGCCACAGGAATCTTTGCTGCTTTTACAGATCCAGACTGACATGGCTACCCCTCTGATACTTGCCTACTGAATCAGTAATACCACCCTGGGTTTTCAGCTCAGTACCAACCCAACCTGCCCTTGCTTTGCTTGGGAGAGCTAAGGGGCTCACATCTGGACTGCAAACTTTATGCGCTTTATTAGGAGCACCAACAAGCCTCAGCTGAGCTCAGGGCCCCTTTATGCTAGGTGCTGTACAAACACTTCATAAGAGACAGATAAAGGAAGTATAATTTCTATTTTGCTGATGGGGAAACAGATTTGCCTGAGATCACAGAGGGATCATGTAGCAAAGCCAGACACTGAACCCAGATCTTCTGAGTCTGAGTCTGTCCTTCTTCTCAATAGCCATACAGCACTAGAAATTGCTCCTTGTAGAGACAGAGAAAAGCAAAGGCTGGCTGCTCCCTGAAGCATCCAGCTGCACGGGGGTTTTCCAGGCTGCAGTAGCTGATTGTGGCTGAATTTCCCCAGCCTTCTCGGTGTTTGTGCTGTAGAACTCAAGGAGCTTTGTGTGAGAAATGGTGGAATGCAGGAAAGTGACTGAAAACCCCTTCCCCATCCAAACTGCACATTGCGCCAGGGTGCAGGGGAGGGCGAGCTGATCGGGCAGGGTGAACAGAAAGGGAGCAACTGAGTGTTCTCATCTCGTGCCTTGAATACTGTCATCTCCCCTTTTCAGGGCTGGCATTCCAGTCTATTCAAAGGCTGCTTCTGGGAACATCCTTCTGCTTTGAGCTCTCCCCCCTCTGCCTCCCTCTTCTCCGCTGCCTCCAACACGGGCCTTCCATCCTCCCCTTGGAGGCCCTTCCTTTCATCCCACCTTCCTGACCCGAGCCGTTCCAGCCACTGACTCCTCCCTTTGCTCTGCCAGCCGTGCCAGCCTCCATCTCCTGCTAGTCTGCTTCTCCCGCCGTCTCCTGCACCCTTTCCCCCGGCCTCTCATGGAGGTGTGAGAAAAGTCACTACCTTACTCTGCTTGCCATCCCTCCTTCAGACTGCCAGGGTCCCTACAGACTCTGCCAGCTGATCCCAGGCTGAAATGACAGCCTACTCTGCAAAATGTGCCCGTGTCACCACTACCTGTGTCACACCCACTTGCTGGGTCTCGTCCTAAATTCAGCCTGGGCACTGTCGGGGGTAGGGACTGCTTTCTTATTGCTCGTCTGTACAGCGCCCACCAGGGCTGGGCCCTGGGCCTTGATTGGGGCCCAAGGGAACGACTGTCATACAAGAAATCCGCCTAAACAGCTGAGATTGGCCAGGATTATGGGGCTGGTTTGGATCTGGCACTGGTGTAAATCAGGCGTAACTCCAGTGGAGTCAGTGTTCTGTTGCTGATCAGAATCAGGCCCCATTTTATTAAAGTTATGTACGTGCTGTTGCAGCTGGGCTAGTGGGCTGAGGCCGTGCTGAGCTCTCAGTGCTCTCTGTGCTCATGCTCCACTGGCTAGTGGAAATATCGGTGCCGCTGGGGACTTGGTGATTAATGATTTATTATTATTGAGGTAGCGCCTGAGCCCCCGGCATGGCCCAGGACCAATTGCGCCAGGCACTGTACAAACACAGCTCAGAAAGATTGTCTCTGCCCCAAAGAGCTGACAGTCTAAGTGCATCCGGCCAGATCTTTAGCTTGTGTGAACTAACGTGGCTCCATTAAAGTCAACGAAACAATGCTGATTGACCCCAGCTGAGGATTTAATGGCGAGTTTCTGGAAGGGATCTAACCTCTCCTGCTCCAGGGCATGAGCCAGCCTCAGATAACAGGGGCCAGAACTGCCTGCTGCAGGGGGTTCTTGCCCCTTCCACTAAAGCAGCTGGTGCCCGCTGCCATCAGAGACAAGTCACTGGGCTACATGGGCCATTGGTCTGATCCAGGCTGGAATGGTTCTGTTCCCAAGGATTTGCAAACTAATAATCCCAATCAGACCTACCACTGTCACCTTTTCACCAGCCAATCTCAAAGTGCTTTAGAAAGATGGGTAGCCATAATACTCTCCATTTTACAAGTGGGGAAACTGAGGCACCGAGCAGTTGACTTGACCAAGGCCACAAAATGAGTCAGTGACAGAGTAAACCTGACAGTGGCATCTTGCACGGAGAGAAGCCAAAATGCCATCTCTCTCCGGCCAACCTCTTTGCTTCTGTATCTTCAGTTGGGTCACCCAGGAGAGGACATATCTCCTCCCCTGGGCAGGCAGGCGATCAAATTATTTATAGATTGCTAGATTCCGAGGCCAGACAGGAGCATTGGGATCATGTCAGACCCCCTATATAACACGGGCCAGAGACCCAGAAAAACATCCCATCTGGATTTAAAAATTGCCAGTGATGGAGAATCTGCCACACCCCTTGGTAAATTGTTCCAATGATCTTTAACTACGTGGATCCCATTCCTTTTAAAATAGAGCTCAGTCCGTTTTATGAATGATGCGGATGCTGTGTACCATGGATCAGGGCCCATTGTGCTAGGGGCCGTACAACCCCACTTTCTCCTAACCCTGTATTTTAGCAGCTAATGAAGCAGGGCTGTGTGCCTCTCTCCATGGGCTAAGCCTGTGGGAGGGTCGAACTCAGCTGGAAAAGGCGGTGAGGTAGTAGGTGTGGCAGTCCCATCAATCAGCCTCTTGGGGACAATGTGGTTTTAGCAGTGCAGAGGAGAATGAGGCCTCATCAGATCCCAAGGAGCCATGAGGGATTCAGAGAACAGCCCAGGTGGTCTGATCCCCCCACAACTCTTCTACCCGTGCAGATCCAGAGGTCGCCCTGCTGCTGTCCTGTGCTCCCCCAGCCCGGTTATATGCTACATGCCACAGCAGGGCTCTCTGGCAGTTAATGCTGCCATAAGCACCTGCTCAGATTGCAGGTTGGAGGCTCCTCAGGGAGCATGTCCCAGTCCTAGCCCTCGAAAACCCAGGGAGCCCTGAAGGCTTGTGGGGTGGAATCATGCAGCTGTGAGGGGATGAGCCTGAATTTTGGCTGGCTTCCCACCCACTGCCCTTCCATGGCCCTTCTCTCCTCATTCATTTCCCCCCATCTAGGCCATGTAACAGAGGGGAGCGAGGAGCTGCCTGTAGCCAAGAGTGGGCTCATGCCGCAGGGCAGCTTGCAGAGATCTAGGGCTGCGTCTGCAGGGGAGCTGGCAGGCGAAGTTCCCCGCTGGCATACACGTACCAAAGTACCACTGCAGCCAGGCTAGCACAGGGGTGTCTTGGGCTGGCTGGCAGAGCGCATCCCAGCGGGGCCGCATACTTGGGTGGCCCAAGCCACCATCCATGCAAGCCCACCCCCGCTGCCGTGGTTAGTGAGCTAGCTGGAGCAGAGCGAGCGCGGGTACCTCTTCGCCACCTGGGAACCTAACCTCCCAGCGCTGGTGCAGATGGAGCCGACGCGCCTCACTCCTCTGGCCTACCAGCCTCCACTTCCTCCATCAGCATTACGTGCAGCCAGCAGCATCACTGACCCAACAGAAGCAAAGCGGCTATACAGGGCTGCTTGCCTAGTGTCGCCGTCTCCCCCTCTCACCCCACCACCCTGTACTTGGTGCTGAGCCAACCCTGCTGCTGAGCACCCTTAACTCCCACTGGAACTGGTGGGTGTCGAGGGTGTTCAGCAGCTGCTGGGGTAAGGGATCCAGGGGCTCTGTTCTTCCACTGTGCCTGGACTCCGGGAAAGCTGCTCGCCCCCCAGCTTTTAAATGCAGGATCCAAAGGGCTTTAGCCAGAGACCTGGCAAAGTTCCCCTTCTCAGCACTGATCCCCAAGCCCTGGCAGCAATGAGGGGAAGTGGTCCCTGGAGAACTGGTGAACAAAGCTCAGGGGCAGAGCAGCTCCCTTGCCAGCATCTTGGCCTTCCAGGGAACAGCCTGCACTTTTTACCAGTCTGAAATACAGACTATTTATCAGTTGGGTGAAGGGAGCTGCATTGGGCAGCAGGATCAGGGAGATCTGTCCTAAAGGGGCACAGGCCCTGTGGTCTGTGCTTGGAGCCTCGTGGCCCAGCCAGGTCTGCCCATGCCACGCTGCTCCCAGGAGGGTAGAGTGAGAGCAACGGGTCTTTTCTCGCTGTGTGTTTGCAATTCAGGTCGCCTAGTGCTGTGAGCCTTGGGGCGTGTGGAAATGTATAGGGTGCTGTCCTGGCGTGAGGAGGAAATGGAGCCTGCTGGGGACCACCCTGGCTGGGCATCTCCTCAGGCTCCCTGAGAAACACCGCAAGAGGCAGTGCCATTCATTATAGCTGGGGGCAACCTCCTAACAACACCAACACAAATGTTATCCCAGCCTTGGCAGCACTGGGACCCGGCAGTAGCACAAGCCCCTGAGTGGGCCCCTGTCAAACAGAGCAGGGAGGATACCAGTTTGGCTTCCACAGAGTAGGACGCGGCTGGTGCCAGCGGGCAAGGAGTCCTGCCCCAACCAATCACCTAGCCCTCGATGAACAACCCCCAGGAAACAGACATTTCCTCCACTGAAATCAGGAACTCTGTCAGCTGGACTCGGATTTCACAGGCCAAGGACTAGGACTCTGGTCTGGGAGTCCAGCAACCTGGGGTTTAGCCCCAGCTCCACCTGTTGCATGAGTGAATCAAGTGCTTTCCCTCTGCTGCCCTTTGTCCAGTTTGCCTGTAAACTCATTAAGGCAGGGACCCCTGTCTGTAAACCCTTGTCTGTAAACTCATTAAGTAGAGATAGCTCAGTGGTTTGAGCATTGGCCTGTTAAACCCAGGGTTGTGAGTTCAATCCTTGAGGGGGCCATTTAGGGATCGGGGCAAAAATTGGGGATTAGTCCTGCTCTGAGCAGGGGGTTGGACTAGATGACCTCCTGAGGTCCCTTCCAACCCTGATATTCTATGACCTGCATGTCTAGCACTGAGCACAATGGGGGCTTGGTCTCTGCTGGTTGCTTCTGCAATGTAACTAAAGCATATAGTCTTGCCAAGCAGTGAGCCTGACTGAACTCAGGTTCACGTTTGCTAGCTACAGCTCTGTGCCAAACTGCTTGCCCTGTACTTTTCAGCTAGCCAGCATGGCTTCTCCGTCACTGTATGGAGGGCTATGTCTCTTCACAAAACCCCTGGGACTAATGGTCCTTCAGCAAGTGTAGGGCATAGATTGTGAATGAGGTTGCAGCATGGTTTTGTGCGTCAGATGGGGACATACAAACACAATGGAAAGCCCTAGTGGGCCTTCAGGGCAAACGACACCCTCCCTTTCTTTGTCCCCACTTCTTGAAGACCAGAGCAAGATTAGGGCTGTGTTAAAATCTCCTACCACCAGCTCAGGTCCAGGGTTGCGTGAGTGTAAACAGGGCACCACCCTCTCACCTAATCCTGCTCAGCGCAGTTCTCGAGGACATGGGGGAAATGCTAGTTACACTCTTACCAACTTGGTTGAGCCAGGATTTCACTGGCTAGGAATAGAATACAGCTCATTCAGCCGGGCTGCCAGGGGTGAAGCTGATCCAATGGTAGCAACAGGGGGAATATTTAGACAAAATTCCCCAGTGGAGGCAGACCTAGGAGAGGGAAGGAAGCCCATCCTCTCCTGTCATCCTTTTGGATCAACAGAAGAGCTGCCTCCAGTCTGAAACTCCTCTCTGGCATTGCTAGATACTTTGCTTCCCATCTCCTTGGGAGGAAACCCCAAACACTTCCTATTCAAGAGTCATCAGTTTGCAAGCTACTTGCAGTGATCTCTGTTTAGGGTCCACCATCATCTGTGTCTGAACTGTAGTGGCGGTGGCTTTGGGAGAGGAGGATGGTAATGCACGAGTTCAGAGTTTATCTAAAACATAAAAGACCAGATCGTCAGCTGGATCAATCAACATAGCTCCACTGGTGTTGAGGATCCGTCCCTTTAAGGAGACACGTCAGAGTTTGCTACAAAGGCCGTATATTCCCATTCACCATCTGCAGCTGAGCAAACAGGAGAGTCCAAATGCTTTTATTAATTTAAAGGGATAGATTTTTTGTGTGTGCTGGCTGCTCAGTGGTTTGAATGGCCTCGGGACAGGATCATAGCCATCAGGGATGGAAGAGACCCATTATAATAATATACTCTCTAGTGCCAGCAGCCTCTAGCTGTAACTGTTAAAGCTGCGGAGGATTTGGTAGCAGGGCTATGAGACGGTTTGGTTATGAGGAAGATTTGCTTCAGAATGGACAAATCTATGGGTGGGAGAGTAACTGGACACTCTTCATTGCTTAGTCAGAGAAGCAAATAAGGTTAATACCAGAGCCAAATTCTTTGTGCTTCTTCTTCGCCAGTATGATCTGATTAATGAGACCACATCTCTGTGCTGGCCACACACCACAGGGAGGTATGTAGTCCATTTGCCAGTGGTGATGAAATGTGATGTGATATTGACAATACCCATTCAATCATTTCTTCACTGTTTGCAGATGCAAACTGCTGCAGATCTCATTCCCCGTTTGCATACATCTATGTTACACTAACTTCAGTTACTACTTATCCACGCCCATTGTAAAGGAGAGCAGAATGTGGCACTAGGCCGGATCCTCAGCAGGTGTAAATTAGCGCAGCTCCTCTGACTTTAAAGGAGCTATGGCGATTTACATTAGCTGAAGATCTGGCCCAATGTACACAGAAAGGCCGGCTCCTGTAATCACTCCCATGCTGCAGCAAAACTGTCCGCTGTTTCTAGGTACCTCACACTCCTCCTTTCATTCCTCCTTCAAGTGCCAGGCGAGCACGCCATGGAAAAAGTAGAATCAAAAGAGCTCAGGAGTTAGAAGGAGAAAAGTCCGATCTTGTATGTCAGTCCATGCCTGACCCCTGGACTAGTACAAGTTGTTCCTCTAAATGCTGCCATATTCATTTAGGTCAGGTTTCAGAGTAGCAGCCGTGTTAGTCTGTATCCGCAAAAAGAACAGGAGTACTTGTGGCACCTTAGAGACTAACCAATTTATTTGAGCATGAGCTTTCGTGAACTACGGCTCACTTCATCGGATGCGCATCCCTCCTTTTCATTTAGGTTAAAAAACAAAATCAGGACAAGGTGCAGGTGATGGTGCTTAGTTTCATCATATTTTACAAAATTATAATAACATTAAAAAATAAATAAGTCTGAAGTCCAGCTCCTCAGCTGGTATGACCTGATGCTGCTCAGTGGAAGCCTATGGCTATTTACACCAGCTGAGGATCTGGTCCAGTGCATTTTACATGGCTATAACGCAAACAAGCCTTCGGTGCTTTCATTATGTTTACTCTCTGTCTGACCAGACACATAGGCCCAGATCCTCAGGTGGTGCAAATCAGCATTGAGATTAATGGGGCTACACCCGCTGCAAATCGGGCCCGGGGATTCTGAGGCAATCTTGTTTTAAGGTATTTCTTTGATATCTGCTCCTGAAGGGACTTGCTTAGAAAATGGCTATAAATGATTGACTCATATTTATTTCTTATTTTATTTATTGCAAGAATAAAGAATGGACCCAATTCACTCCCAAAGCCACTCACACACAAGAAACCTCCCTTCCACCTTCGGAATAATGTAAAACCAGCGACACTGAAAATTAGTGACAAAAATCATAATTTAAGAGTAAAGAGCAAGTTGCAATGATACATTATTCCCAAAGACTGCAAAAGGAGAAGCGACTTCTTAGCATTTGGGTCTTTACATTCACTTTTTTTCTTTTCCACTTTTTATTCCTTTCCCTCCCTTACCATATCTTATAAAATAATTTAACCCCAATGTTTTGTTCTAACACCAGCCAACACAGCCATTTTAGCAACAGCATCAGTTTTAAAAAATACAGACACAAACCCTCCCCCCCCACCCCCCCAAAATCCCAATATCCTGTCTGCTCTGATGAGTAGAAAGTGGAATCTTGTTATTTTTAAAGCTACCAGATCAGGTGAAGAACAGCTAGGAATGGGGGTGAGGGTGGAGGGGAGGAGAAACTAAACTGGAAATAGTCTCTGAAAATCCCTGTCTCTTAGGCTGTCAGTGAGCCTTTCAGCAAAGCAGGACGTTACTGGGCCCACAACTTTTTCCATCAGGTGGAAGGTTTCCAAAGACACAGAGGGCATTTAGGCATGAAAATCAATGGGGTACGAGCCCTTAACTCTCATTTGTGCCTTGAGCTTTTCCTAACAAACTCCGATATTCTTCTTTAACGTCTTCTAAATCTGTCCATACTGGGTGATGAGGAATATGTATATAGAAGGGGGGTGGGGAGGGGATTGGCCCCATATAGGAAGATTTGCTATGAAGTGTCACTACAGAATAATACCTCTTCCTGCTATCCAGGAAGGATTTACCTCTAGTTTGGCATAGGAAAGTATTTGTGAGTTTGCCGTGTGTGAGGGAGGAGGGAAGGTCGGAGCTGAAAGAGGATTCCCTCCTTGTTTGCAGCAGACTGGGAGTAACTCTCAGGCAGTTAATTTGGTGTATTCCTGAGTCCTGGTGGCTGTATGTTTGATATTCTTTCATTTATACACGAATAGCTCCGGAGCCCAGGGCTCTGAAGGTGGGTTCTGACCCATCAACGGGAGAAGCCTTCCTTTTTGGGTAGGAATGAGCCGGTAACTCGCAGAGCATATTCCCCAGAAGGGGAACAGAAATAGAGGGTCCGACAGAGACTTTGGCACCTGATAGGAATTTCAGATGAACAAGAACCCCCAGAACTAGGTCATGGGAGTCCATCCCCCTGCCAGGGCCAGGCAGGTGCCTGTTGTCTATGGAATGCTGCTGCATCCAGTCTAGCTTTAATCTTTGCACCCTCTTCGGAACACTTCTGGAAATTAAACACAAACTGACAGGACCGGGCACTAGGCCCCAGTGAAATGATTGCGTGTTCGTGTTAGGAGAGATTGGGTTTAATTCGGCTGCCCGGGTCCAGACAATGGGGGATGATTAGTGACACAGAACCTGTAATTAGACCATAAAGCTAAACTCCAGCAGGCTCTACAGTGAAATCTTCATCTCAGACAATCCAAATATGCTCATTTCAGACCATAAGCCCTCCTACCCAGAGCCAGCTCAGCCACATCTGGGTTTCATCATGGTCCTATCGATGTATCTGTCTAGGCATTTATACCGCAGTGTAGAACCTGAACTTTTAGCCCCGGGCTGCTCTACTGGGGAAGAAAAGTCCTGGTTGATTAAGACAAGAACCACACGGACTGTGAATCTCTGGCAAAGAAGAAGTCCCTGGTTCTCTGCTTAGGTCTTCTACCCACTTGGAAATGATGGGCTAGGTGCCCCTGGACTCTCCTCAGTGGAGCTACACTACTTTACCCCCGCTGACAATGCAGTCCAGTGAGTTTTAGAAAGGGACAGAGTCGTTCTCTGCTAGATAAAACCTGCCCGGCAATGAGAAAGTTTGGACTCAGTCAGTATCAGACCTTAGTAAAATGCCAGGGAAGGAAGGGATGATTTCTCAGGAAGGCAAAAGGGAACATTATTAGCTGTCTCTCGGGGTGCGTCCCAGCCACCTGCCCATGGCACAAAGTGAGATGCTCTACTTACCAGGCCTGGCAGAAGCAGAGGAAGGAAATGAGAAGGAAGATGCATAGATAAGGGTCCATGTGAAACATAATCCAAATGGTGAGGGGAGAAAGGAGATCCTAAAATACTGGGCTATCAAAAACAAAATAAGGAAGGGATAGGGCTATTTTCCACCCAGCACTCCCAGTACAATAAGGAGCTGCATGTCCCCTGAGTCCCAACTTCTATGGAGGGTGACCAATCCCAAAGTGAGAGCTAAAGGGGGTGGTGAAATGGAGCTGCAGAACTGCCGAAGAAGAGATTATCTACTTAATTAAAGATTTTTTTTCCCTAAGTCCTTCAGCCAATCAGGACACAAGTGCCAGAGAGAGATTGAGCTGATCAAAAGAACACCCCAGGTTCCTCGAAGACAAATGCACCACGAAAGGGATAAGAGGGGGAAAAATAAAAAGAGAGAAAGAAAGAGACAAAGCAAATCCCTCAAAATAATCACTGGATGCAATCTCCACCAGCACCACCCCGCCTCTCCATCCCCCCCAAAGGCAACGGGGAAGGGCTTGGATTGCACGCCTTGATCTCCTGCCTTAGAGACTTCATTTGCAACCAGGAGTTGTGTAGATGCATGTGCACGGGAGAGAGAGAATGTGCTCTGCTTCTGGGAGTGGGGGCCACTCAACTGGAGGTCAGAGTGGGGCACCCTGAGTCTGCGGACCAGGCTGGGATGTGGGTATATTAAAAATATCCCTGCCAAGCTAGGAGGAAATAGAACCGATTCCTAGAGCCAGATGGCCTTCCTCTTTCAGGGTGACCTGCCCTCAGATCTGCCTATCCCAGCTCCCCTTTTGGAGCTGCCCTCCTTTGACTGGCAGGGAGGCGTCCCCTGGGGGTCACCACCAGACTTGGCAGTCACCCATCTCACCTTCTTCCCTGCTATTTGTTTCTCTTCACGTCCTCCTGCAAAGTCCAGCAAGAGGGGATGTCACAACCCAGAGACATCAGAGCTCGGGCAAGATACGGATCCCTTACTGAAGTACTGAAGGATAGCTGCATGTCAGGGGCTGACTGAGTCCAAAATAGCTCACTCAGTATCTGCTCTGAAACACTTGTAACAATTCCCTGGCCTCCTAGAATATCACATATGTCATTATGCCCCCACGACCACTCTGAACTTTTCAGCGACTGTGGGGACAGAATTTTTCCTCCATTCTACCCATCCACTGTGGCTCTCATTTACCTACCCTGGAGGATCCCCCTCTAGGGGCCAGAAGCTAGTCCAGACCCCCTAGCTCTGGCCCTGCTGCAAGGGAGGATTTTGTGAGGCTTGTCTGCAGGGAGCTGGACTGGGACCTGTCAAACTCATTCCGTAGCTACAGCAGCGGTCAGCACCTCACTGCCCTGGGCAGAATTGGAACCGGTGCCCGTGAGGTGAGGAGTGCGACAAGAGCGTGAGAGCTGCAGGCGACTGTTCAGAGAAGGCTGGCTGGAAACTGGATTTTGCTAAGTGCCACTTCAGACAGACAAACCGTTCTTGGCTGGGTCCCATGATCTCAGACAGAGACATAAGCTCTGACCTAGGTCACTGGATAGCAGTCGTGCAGCCTCCCCGACCTCAGGGCTGAGGCTGCTGGCGTCTGCATGGACTGGAAGATTCCATCTCCCTTCAGAAGGATGATGCTGATTGGGAGCCTGCAAAGAGGCGCTCCGAGCTCCTGGTCCCGAGACCATCCCTGTCCTGCATCCCATGGGCACAAGGGGAATGTGCAGCCTCGTAGGGCTCTGCACTCTTGGGGCCTGACATGCAGAGTGCCAGAGCTGAGAGGGCCAGCCAGCCCAGACACCCCTGATCCTGCTGTCCCCTTCTCCCACTCCCCTACCCCAACTGACCGGTGCTCCCATCCCAGTATGCTGCCTCTCCCTCTCCCAGTCCCAGCAGGTGGAATTCTCCCTGCAAGCCTGACACTCTACAGCTCCCAGCATATGCCTAGGGGGCAGCCCGGCTCCCAGCTGTCACACAAGAGCCCCTGGCTCACAGCATGAGAGCATATGCTTAGTTCTGTTTAGCCAGCCAGCCAGGAAGAAACCAATCAATAGAGTCACTGGATCTTGATCTTTATCCCTGGGCCAGTGTTGCAAGTTCTCCTAATTTTTTCCACTGGTCTCATGATATATGATGTAACTTAGCGCCCTAGCTCCTGAAGTCATGACATTAGGGGAGAGACTCAGCTATCATTTAAGACGGAAGTATGTTTTTCACCCATGTAGCAGCAAAGAAAAGCCTAAAAACTTGGCCCAAGTGTGCCTTAAGGGTTCAGAAACAGAGCAGCAGAGAAAACCACCCCCAAATGTATTATTATTTGTAATAATCTCATGATTATTAAGCCAATCTCATGGTTGGGGGGGTCCAGCATATGAATTTTGAATGTTTGAAGTTAGCCATATGGCACACTGAGTAGTGCTGCTGGGTGAATAACTCATGTTTTGGTTCCTTGGCAAAACAAAAACAACAACAATACATTTGGGTCGAGCAGAAATGAAAATTTTTTGATGCTTTTGGTGAACTGAAAAAGTGCCAAATATTTCATTCACTGTTTCATTTACTGTTTGCTACCCTTTTAAAAAAATAAAATTGAATGAAAATTTCAAACAAAAAGTAATTTCAAATTTAAAAAATCAGAACATTTCCTTTCAACCAAAACAATTTGGTGAAACCAATGGCCAGAAATGTTGCCCTCACCTCCTCTCTCTCACTGCAGTGTAAATCAGGAGTCACACCACTGAAATCACTAACCTAAAACCACCATGCCCCAAGACCTATAGAAATATTTCCCTCAAAGGGGGCAAACAGCTCTGAAAAGTGCCCAGTAAGTGCCTTAAAAAGCAACCAAAACGGATCTGGAGGGCCCAGGCACCGAACATGGTTCAAATAGTTTTTCAAGGGGGTCTAAAAATGCTGCAAATTTGTCAAAAAAGTGTGAAAAAGCTCTGCACAGTGGCTGAGAAGGGCTCAAAAGGGTATAAAACTGATAGATTCACAGAGTGGAAGACCAGATGGGACCATTCACTGGGCTCGTCTGATCTCCTGTATCACACAGGTGTGATGGGGTGTATGCCCCACACTGGCAGCAAGAGGACTATCGGGAGCCTAATTATCCCCCAGGTGGCAACTGGAAGTGGGGAATCGATTCATTACCAGACCCTGCTGGGGAGGAAGGGAGCCTTCTTCATAAGTGCTCCAGCTCTCACAGCATTGAAGAGAATCTTGGGATCCGCCCTGAGACAGGCCAGGGGAAACCTGTGAGGCAAGCTCTTGTGGAGAGCCCTGATAAAAGGAGAAAGCCCTGGAAGGCTTTGTTTGGTACAAGAAGCTGGGAAGAGCTCTGCAGAGCCTGGGAAGGGGGTAGGGGAAAGGGCCTAGAGGCAGGCCAGGATGGGGAGTAGTGCAGAGAGGCAGCCAGGAGTCTGATGGAGCTCACTGCAGGGTCCCTGGGCTGGAACCCGGGGTAAGGGTGAGTTGGGTTCCCCTGCCAGCTCCGAGGAAGGTTGCATGACCCAAGCTCCCAGATGTAAGTGCTACTGAAAGCCCAGAGGAAAGGGACATCAAAATATCAGGGCTGAAGAGTAGCAGAAGGTCCTGGGGCAATTGTTTGCAGGACTGACTGTGACCTGGCTGAGTCATAAGAAGAGGCAGACCACCGCAGGTGGAAACAGCTGTTTCCTGGGGCACCAGACTGGGATAGCATGCTACACCTAGCCATGAGGGGGTGGAGTCAGCTGGGGAGTCACTCTGCTACAACAGGCCTTAGAATTACACCTGGAACTGGGGTACCACTGAGGCCTCTGACCCACCAGCCTGGGCTCCCTCTTACACTGTACTGCTGTGACAAACTGCAAATCCCTCCAGTCTGCACTATCACCAGCATTCATACAGATAGGGACACACCCAGCTGCAGTTACATACAGGCCCTCTGACCAGCCCCTGCATAGGAAGGCTACAGCTAGGGCAACTACCAGCTCCTCAGGCACGCAACCCTTCTGGAGTATAAACCCAAAATTATACCAACTTGCACTGCACTTGGAACCGTACAGTGTAAGTTAATAAAATTTGCCCCCTCCCTCAATGTGGAGAGGAATATGCAACAGTCTTTTGCCCCCGAGTTATGATTCCCACACACTGGTTTAGATAAAGCAAAAACAAGACTATTAACTATAAAAGCAAACACATCAAAGCAGATTACTTTGCAAATAAACAAAAAATGCAAACTAAACTTAATATACTAAATAGATAGGGTGAGAATCTGCTATTCATAGCCAAAGAGATGATAGAAGCAGGCTACAGATGGACAAGGTGGACTTGCTTACAGCTTGGAATCCCCAGGTGTTCCATTCACAGTCTAAAAATCCCTTTAGCCTGGGACCATCACTTCCCCCAATTCAGTCTTTGTTCCTCAGGTGTTGTTGTAGGGAGAGTGAGGTACCATCATGATGTCTTTTCCCCCTTTTATATCTTCTCCCCACTTGCTGGAAAGCTCTTTTGCTGTGACCTGGGTCAAAGAGTTCCCCTTGTGTAGTGCTATCTCTGAGAGGTTTCTATCGTACACAGTTCCTGGGATAATCCTTGTGCTTGTGTGCATTTCCTCAATGAGCCATTAACATTGTTTGACCTTTTTACTGTTGTACCTGAAAGGCTGCTTGTGGGTGTTCTCAACCTCGCAACATGTTTCAGTAACACATACCTAGCCAAACTTCATAACTTCACATACAATAATAGCACATACAATCCAATGAGATATTGCTGTCTAGCAGATCAAGACTTTTAGAATGATACCTCACAAGGCACACTTTGTACAAAACATATCCTAATTACATGACAGTGATGAATATTGGGGTGTCAGGGTGTCACACCAGTTACCCATATTGAGCCTGTAACTTGTATTTGGCTAAAGTGTCTCTTCCAGAAAAGTATCTGAAGACATCACGAGATGGAGAATCTATCACTTCCCTTGGTAGTATTTTCCAGAGGTTAATCACCCTCACTGTTAAAAACCTGGGCCTTCTTGAATTTGCTTTGAATTTCCAGGGTCCAGAAAAGTCCTAAAAGTGCCCCAAACAGTTTATAAAAGGGATAAAAAGTGGTGAGCTCTCAATGCTTCCCAAAGTGCCCACTAAGTATGGAAAATGGGTCCAAAAAGTGTCCAGTGCAGGTCTTTAAAAAGTCAACAACTGACTCCAAATGATCTAAAAAGTGCCCCAAATGGTCCAAAAGTGTTAGCAAATTGTTCATAAGGGATTAAAATTTTCCCATTAAGTTATCTAACAAGGGCCTTTAAAGGGTACAACAGGGTATGAAATTGCACCAACAGCTGTCAAATGTCTCTAGAAAGGTTCTGAAAGTGACCCGATGAACTCCAGTAGTGTAAAAAGTGAAAACCAACAACCCCCAAAGTACCAAAGAAAGAATCAAAGGGGCCAAGATCCACAGCTGATGTAAATCAGCTTAGTTCTTTTGACTCCAGCAGAGCTACACCTATCTACACCAACTGAGGATCTGATCCATGGTGTCAAAGCTGCCTCAAAATGTCAAAAAAAAAGAGGCTCAAAATACACCCAGACCGATGAAAAATGTTAAATTAGCGCAGAAAGTTCCCAACAAGTTTCCAAAAGGCCTAAAATATGCCCAGGAAGAGGCCAAAGATTGCTTAGATTCAGTTTTAAAAGTATCAGAAAGAGGTCTCCCAGGATGCATTTTAGACTCCAATTCAGGACAGTACTTAAACACCTGCGAAACCTGAAGCAGGTGCTTAAGTCTCATAGGTTGCAATGACTTAAGCATATTGCTTTACTGCTGACCTGAACCAGGGCCAAAAGAGTCCAAACTTTACCACAAAAGGGCCTGAAAGGTGCCAAAGAGGTGCCAAAATGTGTCCACAACGTTCCCCAAAACAAACCCAAAGTGTCTAAAATGTGTTCCAAAAAATTCCCCCTAAATATTCAAAAAAACTTCGCAAAGGGCAGGGGGAGTTCCCCCAAATGATCTAAACAGTGTCTAGAGCGGGTTTAAAAGTAGCCCAAACAGCGTTCTAAAATGTTCTAAATAGGGACTAAAATGTTCTTGTCAGGAATCCAAAATGAGTGTAAAGAGCATCAAAATGTTCTAAAAACAGCTGCAAGAAGGAGCTTCACAGGGCTCTTTCAGTACTATTTGCAGATGTTCTGGGGTACACCGTCTAGCTACATGCTATGGACCTATCCCCAGGACCGGATTTCCCTTTATAGGGACTGATTTTCACAGGCGCTGAGCTTCAGCTGGAGTTCTCCTACCCCTGCCCTGCCCCACAGCTGTATTTTGTCCAGTTTTCAATGCTCCAAGCCATGGAGGTGCTGTGTCATATACCTGCTCACAGACTCATCACAAAGAGCAATAGACAGGGGCAGTTTGTCTAATAGTGTACTTACTGTGAATTAGCCACTCAGCTCTTAATACGGGGTATAAATAGGGGTGCCAACTTTCTTATTGCACAAAATTGAACACCCTTGCCCCACCCCCGCCCCAAGGACCCGCCCCTTCTCCGAGGCCCCGTTCACTCCATCCTCCCTCCCTCCCTCGCTTGCTCTCTCTCATCCTCACTCACTTTCACTGGGCTGGGGCAGGGAGTTGGGGTGCAGGAGAAGTTGAGGGCTCCAGCTGGGGGTGAGGGGTCTGGGGTGGAGCCACAAAGGAGGGATTCAGGGTGTGAGAAGGAGTTCTGGCCTGGGGCAGGGGGGTGGGGTGCAAGAGGGGAAGAGGGCCCCAGCTGGGGGTAGGGATGGGGATGAGGGGTTTGGGGTACAGGAGGGGGCTCAGTGCTGAGGCAGGGAGTTGGGGTGCAGGCTCCAGCTGGGTGGTGCTCACCTCAGGTGGCTCTTTGTCCACAGCACTACATGTCCCCCTTCTGGCTTCTAGGTGGAGGGATGGCCAGAGGTCTCTGAATACTGGCTGCATCTGCAGGTGCCACCTGCACAGTTCCCATTGGCCATGGTTCCTGGCCAATGGGAGACGCGGAGCTGCAGCTTGAGGCGGGGGCAGTGCACGGAACCCCCATGGCCGCCTCTATGCCTAGGAGCTGCACGTGCTGGTCCCTTCCAGGAGCCGCGTGGAACCAGGGCAGGCTGGGAGCCTGCCTTAGCTCTGCTGCCCTGCCAATTGGACTCTAGAGGCCCAGTCAGCAGTGCTAACTGGAGCTGCCTGGGTCCCTTTTGGACCGGGCATTCCAGTAAAAAAACAGATGCCTGGCAATCCTAGGTATAAACTATTTATCATAGGCAGAGATGGTCATGTAAACTGCCTATATTTAAGGTCACCCAATGTTTCCCATTTTAAGACCCTGTTTTCAGTTGCTTATAACTTTGCCAAACTGCAACTGTTTTGGCTGAAATTTTCCT